>NC_143582.1:179805329-180149625 GCF_048544385.1 Mastigoproctus giganteus
AATAATGGAGAAGGTCAGGAAGCAATGTTCCAAGTCAGAATTTCATAGTCATATATTTTTAACCTTTGTTGGCCATGTAGCAGTTCACATTTTTCTATTTTGCAATTGAAAACCATTCTATTCACTTCATAGTAACACGTAATGTTTTCCAAGTTAATTTTCTGCCTCAGCTTTTCTAATGAAATTCCAAATCTCAACAATCAAAAAACTCTCAAAGGATAAATATCACTAGTATGGGCACAAAAACTTTTTTGCTGTCAGGCCAAAATATTATGTTTGCTGTAAGCAATTTGTGTATGCTGCTTCAAAAAGCAAACCTTATGTTTGCTTTTTGAAGCAGCATATGAAGGATGAAACCATTTGGTAACACTAAGTTTGGTGTTACCCAAATAGTATGTTATTCAGAGATTACTGCATAAATGCCTTGCATTTGGATAGTAGTCTGAACCTCAATTTCCATTTTTCAGCTGATCCACAAAATTTATTCAAACATTCTTGAAGTAGAATTCCTGATTAATGTCATTAATCACCCTCACAATCTTTGTATCATAAACTTACACAAACACATCAAATTTGAGATACCTATATCAACATCATTAATAAATATTAAAAACAATAAGACCACCACCAAATCTTACAGTACTTCACTTATAACATTAGTCCATAAAAGCAGGCCATTTGTAATAACTCTGTCTCCTACTTGTCCATCTCTTTATTCACAGTAGTCACTTATCCTTAATACCACATTGCTCTAATTTAAATAATTAAAGAAGAAAAGCTTATACAGAATCATAAAAAAAAAAAAAAAAAAACCCCTTTCCAAATCATCTGTCTATCCCCTCTAATAATTTGTCTATTCTTCCTTTAAGAAGTTGAAATCAAATAAATTCATACACTTTACTGCATTTGATTTTTGATTCATGCAGATCATTCCACTCCCACTGAAGACTGACACTGAGTATTCAGTTCTAGGAGTCAAAGGTACACATAGCAACCACCCATACACCACCTGGCTGTTTACCAAAACAAACATTTATTCACAGTTCAGCATACATTTGCTAATAAAGGGCCACCAGTGAGAAGTAAGAATCGACAAAAACAGTAGTCCTGGCAGTGTTTCAGATTTTTATATGTATAATAGATTCACCTGTTCAAGTGATGCTATACAATTTAAAAAGATGTTAGAAACTTAGGCAGAACCATGGATAATAGCATTTGTCTAAACAGCCCAAACCTTAACACTGTATGCAGTGTTGATCTTCACTAGAAGAAGAATAGTCCCTGTGATCAAAAATTTAACACAGTGAAGCAAACAAATTTGTTTGAGCTGCTACTTACTAGTAGCAGATCAAATTAAAAGGCAGTAGAGATCCATTTAAAACAAGCTTCATAGGACAGTAAGCAATCAATATTCATATATCTGTGGTTTTGATTTGCAAGTAATTTCTTTCCAAGCTTATGTTACATTTCCAATATAAGTAGATATTTGTACCTACATAGTTATACCACAGAGGTGTAGACGAGACACTGATCTAATCAATGGATTAGGATCTCATTATAACATAAGTCTTATTATATCTACAGCACATTGGCAAGAATTCTTAACCGGACAAAATGTGATTCTTCTGTCAGTCAGCAACTTATGGAAAAAAGTACATCGCCGACTATATAACAAATATAAAGGAATCTCTAGATGAAATCAAACCATCAACTTGGAATATATGCTGTTGCCTGATGCAATGAAAGAGCTGAAAAGCAATCTCATTGGTAGAATTGCAGAGGATGGCAAGTTTGGCATATAATGTCAGAGGAGAGAGTTTCCAGAGCTCAGAAAAAGTAAGGTGAAAGAAGTGAAGGGAGCATTGCGATTCAAAAGTTGTCACTATCACTATCATTCTTGCAAATGTGCTGTAAAAGCATACGCAGAGATTTCTGACATGAAAGGATCTGGCTGACAAGATTTTTGAAATGGACCTGCTGATGGAGCATTTATGTAAAATTTAAGAGAATGAGGTTCACAAACGGCACACAAAAACTACAGGGATTTGTGATGAAAGATAAAGAAAACGCTAATAATGAGTTTTTAAGGATATCACAACTGAACCTTCTTCCTCTGCAGACTTGTTGGCTGGTTATTTGGTTTTTAGGAGCATTAGCAACTAAGGCCATATTGCTCCGGGGATATGCGGTGGTCATTCCCTGACCTTTCCGCATCCTCCGTATTTGGTGGTCACAGGCTCGAACCCCGGTCTAATCAAGAAGCGTGTGCTACGCACTGCTGCTCCTGCTCACCTGGCTACAGAGGCGACCCTGCGGACTTGTAAGACAAAGATCTTCGGGAGAACTCCACTTCTCTCTCTCTCTCTCATTTTATTTTATTCTTTATATAAAACATGTTCATAGTTCATTTTTACTGTAACAGATGTCATTACATATATTGCATGTTACTGCTTACTGTTCATTCTTTCTTATAAAAATGATTATTCATCTATAAAAAAGATTAATTTTTTTTCCCTGCCATAAGATTTTGGTCTTAATATTTATTGAAATTTTCAAGAACATATTCCCCATAAATATCAAGAGTTCACATAATTTTGAAATGCATTAACAGTTAAGGGGCTAAATACTGTACAACATAAAGTAACTTGATTTATGCTATTATTTATAAAAAATAATTTGCAAAAAGAAAATATTCTGGGAAAATTAAGTAGGGAAAAAAAAAATGCTTAAAGCACTTTTTTACCTACTTAAAAAGTAAAAACATCATCTAACTGGAGGATCAGTTCAGAGTATTTGTATTCGCTGAAATAAGAACGATTAGAAGAGCTTCTAAGTTTATAATTTTATTAAAAATACATAAAACATCTAAAACTTACTTTACATATCCAGACATTTCCACAATTGTATACACAACAGTGACAACAAAAGATACTACTATTACCACAAGGTCTACAACATTGAACCACGTCCCAAAAAATTCTTTTGGTCTGAAAATATATAACAATTCATAAAGACATTTCAAGAAATTAACCAAAAGTAAGCATTTCTTAAATAAATGATAGAAAGTATAAATGAATTTCAATCCACACTTCACTATTTAAATATATCATATCTGAATAAATACACTAGCTATAATTTAAATTCAACTACTCTAACATAAGTGAAAAATGGCAGATAAAACAGTTTTTATAGTTAACAGGACTATCATTGAGAAAACACAGATGAGAATCACACAAAATGGGGGAGGATGCAAAATTTACCACAGGTGTGTCGCACTTTTTTCTGAAATGAGACCAGATAGAAAAGTATGGAAGATAATTATTGCTTGAAAGCTATTATATTTTAGAACATTTTCTACACAGTGAAAGGCTCAACAAAGTTTCAAAATCTGCCAACATTTCGTCTTCATAAAGTTTATATAATATGTTAGTTGCCTCAATTCCCCCCCCCCTCTACATTGCTACTCTCACTAGTTCTTTGAATACAGTGCACAATGTCGGAATCACACGGATATTCTGCTATGTTGACCATGTAAACGTAGACAGGAGAAATTTACTGAAAGGTGTGGATCACTCACTTCTCCGAAAAACATATGCTCGTTTGTCGGAGTAAAGGGTAACCACAACACAGGTTGACCAGAGGCTATAATCAGTGTCGAGAATCTTCTTAATTCTCTGACTGGCTATGGAAAGCACATTGACTAGTGCGACTTCTTGGTATGTGACTGCATAAGTTTTATGAACACCACTAACTTTGTGGAACAGTAATCGTTTTCACCCTTAATTCACACTTTATTATTATTATTAGCCATATGGTGCAAGGAAGCCTGAGGCTTATGCTGCACCAGGCAAAAAAAAAAAAAAAAAAAATTCTGAATTAACCAGAGAAAGAGAGAGAGAGAGAGAGAGAGAGAGAGAAGTAGAAGAGAATCACCAAGAAAGAGAAGAATGATGATATCCAGCCCAGGACCCTGGGTGTGCCAAGCCCATACTCATCAGATGGGAGCCCTTGGGGGTTTTCTAATTACCTCAAGTGACTAACAGCCAGAGGTGAGAACAATTCATACACAGTTATCTCTCCTAATCCATTTGTTACATGGAAATTTTCTTCATTCAACGGAAACTATTTAAATTTAATTACCAAGGGGAATAAAAAAAATTCGCAATAAAGAAGAAAGAAATTCGCTATAATCTGCGTTAAACAAAGGTCTGACTGTAATTAAATCAAAAATTAAGCAATTTTAAAATACATAACAGATTGATTGTGCCATTAAAATGCTGGGAATGGGGCTTCACTCAACCCACCATAGTTTCGGCTCTGGATACTCAATAATTGCATTCAGGATTTCATTTGTAAAATAAATGATCATCTCAACAATGGGCTCGCAAATTTTCAAAAAAAATAACAATGGGCTCTCGCGAACCCACTATAGCTCACCACTGCTTACATCTGAGTGGCATCATGTTTCCACTATTGCTGCTATGTCTGCTTTTGCTGACATTTGTTAATACTTCAAATTCATCAAATTTGTTTACTGCCAGTATTGTGCACTTGTTTATGCTTTTTGTAATCCTAACACAATCCATGTATTCGCTTGTCCCATGGTGATCCCCAGCAGGCTTTGTAATCCCTGATACTTCGCTTTTCAGGCTACTATATAAAAAAAGATGCAGAAGTGTTATAAGTACGCCCTCATTATATACAGGTAGTCAATCTTTCAGTAGTGTAGCTAGGGGTCGTCAATGCCCGGGTGCAACATGCCTTCCTGACGCCCCTGATTGTGATAGATAATCCCCCCCCCTGCAATCTTTATGAATTTATAAAAATTACCACTCCAATGGTCTACGATTTGCATATTATTAATAAAATAATTTAAATAATACAATGAATATAACAAAACAAAAATATCAAAGAAAGTATATATAACTACAAAGAAATTAGAAAACCAGATAGTTTATGTTTATATATTTAGTATAAAATCATAGAAACAAAATATTGCAAAATATACTACTTTTAACATTATAACAAAAAACTAAAAATATGCAATGAAGGTGCCATTATTTTAATTGAATTTTTCTCGCTTTGAAGGACCTTTCACAAAACGCTACTGTTACAGGCAAGGTAAGAAAAATTCATAACTATTTCTATATTTGGATAAGATTCTATTAGACAATACTCATGAACGGAGAAGTTGTAAAGGGGTTACAGATTCTATATCCTGCAGAATTGATAAAACATGATTTTTCAATTATTTGTTGAAATATCAACAGATATTTGAAAAATTTGTTTTGTCCTCCAGTGATTAGCATTGCAGAACCAACCAAAAAGCTCAGAGGTGTGACATCACAAAACGGGCCATACTTTATAGAAGTTTGTAATTGGAGTTTCTCTGTTATTTTCAAATTTGTAAAACACTGTTCCTCCCTGATATTTTTTTCCTTAAGTGATTATAAATGCTGAATTTATAATTTTTTTTCACTCTCACAAAAAATTCTGGAATCATAAGTAGCACGTACAAAGATAATGCAGTATTTTTTTTAATAAATTTTTTATTTTAAACAAAGAACACAAGTTGACCAGAAACTATTATCCATGTCGGGAATACACCTTAATCTTCTGAGCAGCCTCCATAGCTGAGTGGTCAGGAGTGGGAGTGCAGTAGCACACGCTCTTTGAGCAGACCGAGGTTCAAGCCCCTGACTGCTAAATACGGTTGATCTACCAACCCGCACTGGCCAGCGTGGCAGATTATGGTCCATTTCCCTCAGCATGAATTGTTGAAGAGGCTTCCATCCTGCAGTGGGTTGATAATGGCTGCAGTTTTTAACCTTCTGACTGGCTATAGAAAGCAGTTGACTAGCATGACTTCTCGGTATGTGGGATAGGTGGCTACATGCGTTCCATTTACATTGTGGAATGGTAATCCCTTTAACCCTTAACTTTCACTTTCTAATTGCTTAAATTGCATAAAGGCCAGAGGTGGAAACAAAGCATACAAAGTAAAGTCACTCGTAACCCGTCTGTTATATGGAAATTTTCTTCATTCTACAAAAACTTTTAAATGTAATTACCAAAAGGAATTCACTATAAAGAAGTCCGTTAAACACAGGTCCGACTGTAATGAAATCAAAAATTAAGCAATTTTAAAATATACCTGGTCAAATGCACCCTTAAAATGCTGCACCTGGGGCTGGTGGCACACTTGCCCCACCCTAGTTCTGGCTCTGTGTATGTCCCAACAGAAGACATGCAATAATTAGTCACCTCTGCTTGCGGCTGCTGTTAATCTATTAGTCTGTGTATCCCTTCAGGCTAGCAGTTGTCTGACTTGCCTAACACTGCCTCAATAGCATTAGCAAATATTCTTTCACTCCTATTTAAGTGCCTCCCTTTCCTGTAAAAACAGTCTCTCCTGTTAACAAGCACAGATCAATCACACTGAGAAAAATTCTACCCAATGAGCCATGCACAATCTCTCCAGGGCTAAACTGACTGAGATAGCTATCATCAAGTACTTCCTCCTATCATGTTTGGTCAAACTGCAGACATGTTGGAAGCCAAATCCAAATGATTGCAATCAGCATTTAGAGAGCATATCTATCAGACTTGTTGAGAAATCCATAAAAACATGAACACACATTAATTTCATATGTGTAATAGAACTTCCTGCATCACAAGGGGATTGTCTGATGTACAAATTCTGCAGCTGTGCAACTTAGCATTGGTATTAATGTGTGCTGAGAAAGTGGACCATGATCTCCATCACTGTTCACATTACAGTAAAGCTGTGAGCAATCTCATTAAGAAATTTAAGGGCATCACTAAAAGAGACTATGGTCAAAAACAAATTTCATATAGGTAAAATTAGTAACATATGACCTATATAAAAAAATTAAAAGTACTAAAAGTAAATTGTTAAAATCTGAGTTGCAATTTTCAGTAACTTCCAATTTCTTTCCCAACAGAAAAACTTAAATATATAAAGGTTTTTGTATTACAGAATCACAGATCCATGACATCACTACTACTATGCCTAAGATTGTGAAATATTAGTCATTGGCTGCCATATGTTTGTGTGTATGAGGTAGAAGTGGTCTAACAGTCAAAAAGGCACCAAAATCCATCTATTTGAGCTTACTGTACTTAAAAGCATAACAGACTCAAAGATAGATGAATGAGTGACCCCTGTCCTAATAAATCTCGCATTGTCATACCTATGGATCAAAGGGTGACACGAGTAATTACAGTAATGTTAGTTTAACTTCTGTTCCAGGGAAAATAATGGAGTCACTGGTTAAAAAAACATTGCAGGATTATCTAGACAAGGCTGCAATAATAATTCAGACACAGCCTGGTTTGTTAAGGGAAAGTTTTTTCTGACAAATCTGATTGGATACTACACTGGTGTGCAAAACTTAAGGACCAACACTATTTCTAAAGGTGACAAACACAAAATCAAACGAAATAGCCTGTGGTGATTTGCATAACTGTGGCCATTCAGAAGAAAGCTGGTGCACATGCAAAAATTTGAATCGTGATGAGAGGGCTCAAACATAAACAGATAAAAGCAGCAGTTCAGCAGTTATGTGCAAATTACTGAATGGCGAGCACAATTGTTACAGATGTTTGATTGGTTTCATACAGTGCTACAGACAACGAAATGGCCAGTAGACAACATCTGGATGACTTTACCTGGCATCGAATAATTGGGAAGCTTGAGGAAGGTCGAAGTGTGAGGAGTGTGGCTGCAGAGTTCAGATCGCCCATAGCATCGTCTCACGTGCGTGTTCGGCCTTCAGAATGATAGGTACAGCAGTTCGAAGGACCAGTGGTGGTCACCCACAAAAAACAATTCCCAATGATGACCGCTATATACTCCTAGGCCAAGAGGGGCTGACACCAGACAGCAGGATCCATTGCAAACCAGCTGCACAGGACATCACAGTTTACTGTGGCCAGGCGACTCCAGAGAGGTGGACTGTTTGCCCGACGGTCAGTACGCTGTGTTCCTTTAACACCTGCCCATTGGAGACACCGTTTACAGTAGTGCATCGAACATAAGGACTGAACAGCATAATGTGGTAAGGTACTCCACCTCTTCTCTTTGTTCCATCTTTGGCAGTAATGCATCTCTATCATGGCAGCCAGTTATATGTTGCCATTTTTGAATAAAGTCCCTCTGTACTGTTTTGTTTCTGTTGTTGTGTCGGTATTGTTTCCTTCATCATTTCTGTACCTCACAAGGTTCCTTTGGTATGCTTTTCCCATATCCAGGCCACTCCTATGAGAAGGTGAAAACCTGAATGGTCCTTAAGTTTTGCACACCAGTATATGATGTGGTTAGAAAGGAACAGGATGCAAAACATAATTTTGATATCATTATACCTGGATTTCAGGAAAGCTTTTGATACTGTTGCACATGGAAGACGAACTGTACAAATTGGAGCAGTATGGTATTAAGGGCAAGTTGCTACAATGGATAAAAGGGTGGTTGAGTGGGAAAAGACAAGAGTGGACAGGAGAATTATACACAGAAATTTTGCTAGTAGGGAAAGGGAGGTAATTATCCCTTTGTATAAGGCAATGGTCAGGCCAAGGCCTTGAGTACTGCATACAGATCCAGAGGCCTCATTTTGGGAACGATTCGGAATGAAGAGGTCCTCTTACCAAGAAAGGCTGAAGTTCTCCATACTGCAGCGTCTTGAGACTAGGAACCTGCGTGGTGATTTGATTGAGATGTATAAGGCCTTGAATGGGCTGAACAGGCTCAATTCTGATTGGATTCTTCCTCTTGCTCAGATTACGAAAACCTGAGGGGGCATAATTTCAAATTGAGGAAAGACAGTTGTAAAATAGATGTGCAGAAATTTGCCTTTAGCCAGTGGGCAGTTGATTGCTGGAACAAACTTCCATCTATCATTGTGGAAGTTGATAGCTTAAATAAATTCAACAAGAAACTGAACAAACTTTTAGAGAGAATGAATGTGTGAATTTTTTTTTTGGCTGATGCTACATAAGCTTGCTTTCTTGCATCACATGCCTCTACCACCACCACCACCACCACCACCACTTTTGACTTTAAGAAGCTTGAGATCAGGTAACTGTAAGCAAGAAATTTAAAATTCAAACTTTGGACCTGAAATGAAATTCAATGACAACATATGCAATATACAGGGTGATTCACTACCAGTGCGACAAACTTGCAGGAGGTGTAGGGGACACAAAGACGAATCGGAATCACATAGCATTGCAGGGTCCGAAATGCCTTCATCATGCGGTAGAGGACGTTGAACGGGAGGTCGTGTGAACAGCGATCCTGCTGGAAGTCAGCATTTGCGAACCGGTTCCCGAGGCAGTAGGGTGGACAAGTATTCAAATGTTGAACTGGCCGACATGCACCTCGCGTATGGAGCTGCGGACTGTAACGGGTGTGCCGCTCTGCGCTTGTACCAGGAACGTTTCCCGCACAGCGTGCTCCTCATCATACGATTTTCGCATGTGTGCACAGAAGGTTACGTGAGACTGGTTGTTTCACGAGAGGTACCATGAATCGAGAGCGAACAATGAGGATGCCAGACAATGAGGAGAATGTCCTACGTCTTGCAGAAGGCAATCCGAGTACGAGTACTCGAACGATAGGCCAACGATTGGGTATTTCCCAATCCACTGTATGGAGGATACTGTCAATAAACCAAACGAGTTCATACCATCTGCAACGCATCCAATCATTGGATGCCTGCGGATTATCCCCCCCCCCCCCGGAGGACTTTTGCTACTTGGTTTCTTAAACAGAGTGCGGCAGACAGCGCATTTACTGCGTCCGTATTGTTCACGGATGAGGCTAGTTTCACAAAAGAGGGAACCTTCAATCAACATAACGCCCATTTGTGGGCTTTGGAGAACCCCCATGGTATGCGAACACGTGCAACCTCAACGCCGTTTCTCTGTCAATGTTTGGGCCGGCATTGTTGGAGACCACCTCATTGGACCGTACCTTCTTGCCCCTCGTCTGGACGGTAGGGCATACTTAATCTTTCTACAGCAAGTCCTGCCCGAACTTATTGAAGAAGCACATGTTCCTTAGTCGTTGCGGTGCTCAATGTGGTTCCAGCATGATGGGGCTCCCCCACATTACACCAATGACGTCCGCCACCACCTAAACGTTACATTTGGACAGCATTGGATAGGTCGTGGTGGTCCGGTTCATTGGCCTGCTAGATTGCCGGACCTATCATGCCTGGACTTCTTCTGCTGGGGTCAAATGAAGACATTGGTGTACGAGACCCCCGTTGATTCAGTTGAAGACCTCGTCGCTTGTATCTCTGTAGCTCCTGGGGAGATTCGAAATGCCAGGAATCTTCCGGAACATTAGGGGAATTCCATGCGGCGGCACTGTGAAGCCTGTGTGACTGCTTCTGGTCGAACTTTCGAACACCTTCTGTAGCATGGCTTTTTACCAATGTAAAACTTGTCATTAAAATGATTTCTGTTACACTAACAAATTGCTGTTCCTGTTCTTTTTCTTTGCTTCTTTGTTCACGCGACCTCCCGCATGACGAAAGCATTTCGGACCCTGCAATGCTATGTGATTCCGATTCGTCTTTGTGCCCCTACACCTCCTGCAAGTTTGTCGCACATAGTGAATCACCCTGTATATTAATACACAGCTATTGGATTATTTAGCAGTTAAGTTGTCAAAGTTCATTGATTATTCAGAGATACAAAGGACTGTGCATTAACGAACAGAACTAGGCACTTTTACCACAGAATAATTTACGAGGACTGGTATGAAAGTGATGCCTCCTAATTTTTGGCTTTCAAATGTGGTTTTGTAGATCATTTCGCATGTCACTGAGTGGTCACTAGAGGTTTCTAGTTTCACCATACTGAGTGAATTTTTACCAATAACATCTACAGTATTGTCACCATAAACAAAAATGTTTATGGTGACAATAATATAGATGAGAATACAGCTAGACGTTGGGTAAGACACTTTAAGAGTGGGAAAAGTGACATTAGTGGACAGTGTTTGTCAAGTAGTTCGTGGTTCCCCACAAATCTGCATTGAATGCTTTGTGATGTATGCACAACATTGCAAAGCCAGTCGGTGTGGGTTATGTGTGAATAGTGTGCTGTTCGACTGGCTTCTTAGTTACTGGAAGGCTCGATCACCATGGAAAGAGCCTTTCAGTATCCGTCCACCAGCATGAGGAGCCAAGCCAGGAAGGTAGAAGGGACGCCTGACAGGTTCCTCCAACTTGACCTCTCTCTCTCCACTTGCAAAGCGAGAGGGGTAAGAAAAGTGAAGGAAGCAGGAGTAGGCCGCATGGAAAGCTACCCCCCAGGCGAGTTGGAGCAGAAAAAGTGCAAGACATATAAGTGGGTGATCTCTATATAATGGACAGAGGTTAGGGAAGAAGAGAAAGTGGTAAAGTGTGAAAGAAGACTGCCTTGAAGGACAACTGCATTGTGAGTTGCAGTGTGTGTGTGTGTGCGTAGAGCTCTCAACAGATGAAGAACGTCGTGAGATAATTGTAGGCAGTAGAAGATCACCAAAATGGCACACTATTGAGTGGTGAAGGGTGGAGTTGAACATTTTATGGAGCAGGAGGTAACTTTGTAGATTGGGTGTCCACCCCCCCCCCCAGGGATTGTCCCAGACCAGCAGAAGAGCCTGAAAGCTCTAGGAGCAGCAGGGAACATGTTGGTGCATTGCAGAAGATGAAGTCATGATGGATGGACAGGGCAAAGCTAAAGATGGCTCTCAAGTGGTCACATAGTAGACACTGGTGATGTAACTGCAATAGTGCATCATGTGGAGCACAGAATCATTACTGGGATTAGTATATCCATATGGCTGACGTTACTTAATTTTTGTTGTGACTGATCGTGGAGGGGCTATTCAACAGAATGAGCTGCAGTAGTTATAGGTGTGCCAGTTGGTTTGAATGATAGTAGAATATGTTGAATGCCGCAGTAACATAGGCCGAGATGCATTTGTTTGGATGGTAAATCCTATTGCGATATTCTCTATGAAGGGCTCTCAATCTTTCTTGGTACTGATCAGCAATGCAGGGAGGCTCAGTCCTGTGTTTATGCTGGTATACTCAACGTGCATGCTTGAGATCATTCCATAGGCTAGTAAGATCCTGCCAACCACCGCGGGATAGCAGGATCTTATTTTTAGAACAGAACCTTGGACTTTTAGAACATTTCTTCACTGATGCTTTCAAGAGCAATGATTGAACAAAATCCATTTTCTGGGTACTGCTCATGGAGTGATAGCTATTGAGGACAGAGGAGCTGCAGGAGGCTTCCCAGATGACCTCATCAAAAATATCCCATTTAGCCAATCTTGTAGAGAACCTGGAAGTATCGTGCATATAGATTTGATGAGGGGTAACTCGATCAGTAATACAGTATGTGATAAGGTGGTGATCACTGTCACATATTCGTGAACCTGCCAATGTTGGAGACAATTGCTGAGGAAGGATGTTATAAGGGTAATGTCCAAGAGCAAAGGTCACCTCAGGCTTCCACTTTACAATAACCTCAGATAGAATATCTGCACAATTATATTGGCTATTAGAATTAATTCCTCGCCTATAAATTAACTGCTGGCAGCACCCCTTGGCTGTATGAACATCAGGTTTAATAATTTAAACTGATGTGCATACAGGAATAATTTAATTATTCAATCTTAGAACTGTTTATTAGCAAAATTGTAATGGTAATTGTAATCAAAATATTAGTAATTGTAATAATAGCAATTATGTTTGTAATATATTCAAATTTGTAACCCTTTCTATTTTTGTTCCCCCAACAGCATGGTCTGACGATGGGTATCAGTAAGATACCTGAAATGTCACCTTAATGTATAGTAATTTAGGTGAATAGTTTAATAAACTATATTATTAATTTCGTATGGTATAAGAGAGGCATTAAATATGGTAATAATCTTAATGAAAAACAACCATGTAATGTCCTTCCTAATTATATAAGAAAAATTGGTTCTGTGAGTTTGAAGTTGGACAGTAAATGGATGCTGACTGGTTGCAGCATATATTCGGACTGGTTTGGAAGAGAGGGGGAATTATAGAAGCCAATTCAGAAGAACAGTGTCCAATGAAATATATATTAAAAGGGCATGCAGAAGAAACAGATGTATATGGGAGAGAGTGAATATACTTTGTAAGAGATGGGACATGAATTACCCTAACTGTCCATTTTTGAATGGAGTCTAGAAGCCTGACAGATGTTTTGGGGACACCATCCCAGATGTGAAAACAATATTTCACGGTAGGGTGGATATGAAATTTGTACAGAGTGAGTAACTGTTTAGAAGAAAAGTAATGCCAAAAGCAAATAGAAAATCGGTTTATTAGATGCAGAGTAAGCAATATTTGCTTCCTTTGCATCTAAAAACAAATAAATTAGTGCCTTTTGTGTGTACATGTGTTCAACATGGCAACATATAAACTCCATTAATGATAGTATTGTTCATATTACATTTATATGTTTAATTAAATATAACCTTTTTAAGATTTTATTTAACAAAAACAAAAAAAAAATCTTAAAAAAAAAAACATTATCTAACAAAATATTGATTAAAAATGAAAAACTGAATCCAGAAATGCAGAGGGGTCTCCACTAACAACATTTTCTCGCCTCTTTGGGACCAGTCACATTTATTGGACTGGTCCAAAAGAAGGATTTAATGTGTATAAAAAAAAATACAAAAGTACAATGAATGCTGTGCTGGGTTGTGTTGTGTTTTTAATTCTGAACAGGGTGGAAATTGTTACTTATTTCTCTTCAATGTTGCTTAACATCAACATCAAAGATATAACACAAACCATAACTGTAACTTTTCTCTTTGTGTAAAAAAAAAACTTGAAAAAAAAAAAAAAAAAAAAAAAAAGAAGAAATCAATGTTATACAAAATATAAGATCACGAAGCATACCTCTTAATAAGCCTTTTTTTCATTGCATATCATTTTCATTTTGAGTAATTTCAATTCAGCCTATAATTTATTACTCCACAATACACTTTTTACTGTGGAGTAAATTGTGTGGTTAAATTAGGTTGACTCTAAACCAAATCAGATGTTACCATTAACTGGAAGAGTTAAAAAAATATGAACTTTTTAATTCTTTCACTATATATTAAAAATAAAAAATATGATGGATGGGAGTAAGCATATATTTGTGTGCATTAATTCGGTTATACAAGCCACAATAAATTTCTTTTGGTGATGTGGGGAGATTTTCATAACTCATTAGAGCAGACCTTCACTGCACATGAGATCAAGTACAATTAAGGGTTTTTTTTTTTTTTTTTTTAATAAAAAAGTACCTGTTTTGGATGGAAGGAGATTAGAAAATGACAAGCCAATTGCCAATTTACAGGTTCAACCACTGAAGTGTGCACTTTAGAATTACCATATACAATTTTATGGTAGCACCAGTATTCATTCTCCTTTTCTTATACAGCATATTTTTAAGTGGCCAAATAACCCAAATGTTTGAGGAATACTGTTATATACGCATGCATAATGCAAGAAAATAACAAATTTAATAATCTCACATTCATAATGCATTCTCTCATATTACCCTTTGGCAAATATCCTTAACAGCACCTCCACCACAAAATAACATATGAAAACTAGAGCTGTAAATTCATAAGCAACTTTTTGATCCTCTGGTTTATCAGGAGTCGCAAGATCAGCTATCAACACACAAATATCTATAATTACCAATGCCAAACTGAAGATTCTGAAAGAAAGAAAGAAATAAAAAAACCTAGTGACAAAAGAAGCTAAAAATTTCGATGTTATCTAACAAATGTGAATAACAATTCCTTAAAAAAAAAAAAATTATACATTTTAGTTATCAAAATCATAAATAAAAGGCCACTATGAGAATGGAGCTTAAATTGCCGTATTCTTCATTTGCAAGGCTACTATGTTACATGGGAAGTACAATGATTATACGTACAGGCAGTTCTCACTTTACAAGTTTTTTTCCCAAGTATTAACAAAATCGAAAATATGAACATTAATTGCAAAAAAATTAATGTTAAACATTCATAAATACTGCACTCCAAACCACGTGTGTAGCTATACGCAGTGTATCCCTTTTATGATATTAATCAGTTCCAAAGACACCATCGTATCGTTAAAATATCATAACGTGAACCCAGTAACACTGTTTTTTGGTAATTCGTTTCAAGATCTTGGAAGTTGAAAATTTTACTGTATAACTAAGCTATTTATCTCTCTAAAATGTCATTTTTAAGGTCATGAGCATGACCTTAAGGCCATACAAATGGTTGTGAGCATGGTCTGTAAATTGTATTAGTTACCAATTCAAATCATTAAAATGCACTACACTTTCATCGTTATCCCGTTATAATAATCAATTTTAAACGCTTCTTTGTGATATTTTTCTAAAGCACATTTGGAGGTTCCTACCATAAAAACTATTTGCACTTTCCGGCTTATTGGGCTTTTCTGTTACTGCAAACAATTATAAACAGGTAGTAAACTCAATCTTCTTGCATTTGCAACAATACTGATAGCTGGAATTGTGTGGTTTTTTATGTTATTATGGTGAAATGTGTTTGCTCTTTACTGAAATCTTCAATTGTATAAAAAAATTTTCAGAATCTTCTCTTCATTCCTTTTTTTTTTCAGCTTCATAAACTTGTTACTCCATGTGACTCGTGTTAGTTGCAATTTGTGTGTGCCGTTAAAAAATGCTTATGCATGCAATCGTGAAATTTATAATTAAAAGAGAGATTATCTTGGAAACAAATGCCTCTTGAAACATTTCTGAAGAAAACTCCTTGCACAACAAACCAACGAGTGCTGAGCCAATAATGAGTGATCAACGAGTGTGCATTTAATCGATGATGATGAAGAATAAACATTCTTTAACATTGGTAAGTCATAAATAATTTCTCTATTATTATAATTTGCTTGATTTTACAGGCAACGTTTTCATTTCTTTCAATAAATCAATCATTGTTTAAACAAACTAATTAGCTAACTAATTTCATTGTTGAGAATTTAACCCCTATTTTTAACCTTATGTTTATGGGAAATAAATTCCCGCTTCACGAGTGCGCGTTAGGAACGAATTAACTCGTAAAGTCGAGAACTACCTGTATACATAAATTTTTGAATTTGACGTTAAAATTGGACTAAGCTTATTACATCCTTATTACTGTGCAGATTTTACAGTTTCTAAATTTAAATTATACCTAATCAACTGGTTTTTTCATTCGGTGGAAAAGTTTTTTCTGTCATCAGTTTAGTCTAAAAAACCATCAATGTACTTAAATGAATGTAAATAGATTTTATTTTGAAGAAAAAGCAAAGAAACATAATACAGTAGACTCTCGATTTTCCGGGACAGACGGTAAAAAAAAAAAAAAAAATCCCAGATAATCGATTTCCTGGTTAATCCAAAACTAGTGTCCCCGACATACATAAGAGATATGTTCCAGAACCTCTTACGTAAGTCAAGTTTTACATAACTCAGGAATGACTAATAAAATATTTCTATTATATCCCTGATACACCAAAATTACAAAAACCACATAATATCCTCAGAAGAATGAAGAAAAATAGAATTGGAATTAATATTTTTAATTAGTTTAATTAAAAACTTTATTTCTTATATACCACTCTGGGGACAGCCAGAGTGGTATATAAGAAAAGAAAACATAAAAGGAAGAAAAAATGCATGTTATTGTACTGTAAAAACTGGTACTGTATGTATTTTGCAGCCTTTGTTATTATAGTTGACATCATTGGTGCCAATTCCTTCACCTCTTCTGTCTTTCTCCTTTATTATTGTGTTCACCATTGACACTGACAAATCTGAATTCCGTGCGATACTTGTTAATGTTTGACCATTTTCATACATCCTTATTATTTTAATTTTCTGATCCAACACAATCGCTTTCCTTTTCTTGGTAGATTTACTAGTACTGCTGTCACTTATTCTCTTAGCTAGCAGCATGATAATTGTCAAAATTAAATTTTCTGTAAAGAACTTCACAGGGTTAAGGCAAAAACTCACTATTATCACCCCACGCGAGCTCACATTTTACTAAAGCACATTTCTGGAGGTCACTACCATAAAACAATGAAAACAATTTGCACTTTCCGGTTTATTGGGCTTTTCTGTTAGTGCAATTCATTATAAATGGGTGGTAAACTCGATCTTATTGCATTTGCGATAATACCGATAGCTGGAATCCTGTGGATTTTTAAGTTATTATAGTGATATGTGTGTTCACTTCACTGAAATCTTCAGTCTTTATAAAAAAAACAAATAAATTTTAAGAATCTTCTCTTCATTCCTATTGTTAACCTTGTTACTCCGTATCTCACTTGTGCATGCCGTGTTCGTCGTTATTGATTGCTTAGTTTTTTTTGTTTTTTTTTACTGTTTTAAATTTTACAATCCTAAAAAAGAAAAAAATTGAGTGAAAAAAAATTAATGTAAGTCTGAAGTTACATAAGTCAGGGACTTACTGTATTGAAAAATGTTCAGCAACCTACGTAAAAAGTATGGCAATAGATAAAAAATGAAAAAAAACTTACCATGCACTACCCGCACGTTCAATACGATGCTTCCCTTTATTTTTTACGATGTCGAGTATGGTTTGGTCACCAACATTATAATGGTTCATTAAAGATTTAACAGATGCACCATATTCAAACTTTTGAATAATTTCAAGTTTTTGTTTAATTGAAAGCACAATCTTGTGTTTACCCATCATTTTTGTGATTTCTAAAAAAAAAATATTTATTATAAAAAAAAAATTTATATTCCTGACATAAATAACGAAACAAAATGTGTTTTTGCGGTGCGACAGAACACAACAATCGACGTGGTGCACTAAAACAAATTAAACTCTTTTTTTTTTTTTTTTTTTTTGAGCTACAGGTGTGAAGACAATGGGGGTTACAAGATTATAGGTACATTAATCTCCCAATGATGACTTATAACGCTGATTATTTATGACTTTCAAAACATCTGTTTATACCTATTCTAGTTATTACTTGAATTTATGATTTCTGGTTGATTTTTTTTTTTTTTTTTTTTTTAATTTGGAGTCTTGAAGTGTCCCAGGTAATCTGATCCCAGTAAATTGAGAGTCCGTTGAAGTTTTGTAGGATGTTTTCTCTTCAGCATGCATGTTTAGCTGTGCTGGTTATATGATTGCTTGTGCTGCATCTCCTCAAACTACAAATGTTGTATAATTATGTTCACTTTAGATTTTCTAATGTTTTTTAAAGGTAAAAAACATCAGGTAAAAAAAAAAAATATATATATATATATATATAGACTTCATAACTTAGTATCACTGGAATCTACATAGCCATTTTTTTAAAATTCAAACAACCATAACTCTAACTATTCAGAATAGGACACACGATAAACTTTTTCATTGTTTACAGGTCCTGAAATGATTGTGAAAATAGAGCCCATACGTTATGAAATTCCCCTGTATATATACTATTGCTATATACTTTGATTTTCACTTTATATCTGTATCTGTCACACTTAATTTTTATGCCTCGTGAATTATTAGAGTACTCGAGGACCGGGGTACTATTTCTTCCCTCACTTCGCCTTTTTCAGCCTTAGCTTTCCCACTCCCCCACCACCTCCTATTTGATGCATATAATTTGTGTATGTGTTTTGATATTTTTTACTTTTTTTTTAGGCTTTCCTTTTGTTTATATCTTAGGGCACACATACTTTTCCATGCAGTATTAACTAACTTGTTTTCCAATTTTTTAATATATAGCTGAAATTTTCCATATTTTATATTCTCTAATATCACAGTCTGATGTAATGTTTAATCATTCATTCAATGACATTAATCAGTTCTGTTAAGTTTAAATTCACTTTGCTTATTATCATTCTTCATTCATATGCCTTTTCTCCATTTCTTGAACTGTTAGTTTAACATTTGTTTCAATTAAACACACACCTCATATACATTCTGATGAAAATATACTATAAAACAGATTTAGAAATAATGATGGTGCTGATAAGAGATATACTAAATGACAGGAAAATATAATAGCATGTGTGAAACCATATGCATGTGTATGCATACTAGTGTACATGTTTGTTAAAACATCAATTTTTTTAAATTACACTCTTGCCCCAGGGCTGGCTCAGAAGGTAGGTAATATGGGCAAGTCACCTTGGGCTTCTGATTTTTTAGTTCCATGCACATAACTAATACACAATCAGAAAAATGAATTTGCTTCTTTAAACAAATGCACTAAGCAAAATTAATGAATGGGATTGCACTAATCATAACACTTTACAATATCATAAATACTGTGGTGTCATTTACTGCTCCAATTATTTAAACTGCTGAAAGGAATATTATTTTTTATTATTAGTTTCACTACTACTGGCAAATTAGTACCACTGTACATTTTTTTTTAAATTTATTTACTACAGAGATATCTTAAGACATTTTCAGAAAAATACATTAACTACAAATAAACAAGTTTATTTTGAGCATCAGATAATAAATTTCACACAACTGAATTAAATATCTAATTTTTTATGTACTGTGTGTAACATTAAAATCTCTATCAATAACACATTATCAAGCCAGTTATATTTTATAGTTCAATAATTTTTATAATAAAAAGCAGATTAATTGCACATTATCTGGCCACTTTATAAGAACCATGGGTGGTTGGGTTATGTGCAGAAATATGTAATCTGTATATAACACCATGTGACCCAACTAGTGTCCAAATTAGCTCACCAACAATGGGAAACAAGCAGAATCTGACTTACAAAGAAGTGTCAGCGAGAAGCCAGTGACTGACTGGTGGAGACTGCCCACTTCTTTCTCCTCTTTCCCCAGTCACGTGACATGGTGATGGTGAGTGCTGTTATTAGCGGCTCGACTCCAATGGAGCGAGTGAGTGCAAAAATTTTGTATCATTTGGAAAATGGAGGTTGCAAAAGTGTGATTGATTGGCGAATGTAGGTGAAATTGATAGCATCTGAATATAAGTGTTTTCAGTGTGAAAGTATAACAAGCTCAGCTGAGTGCAAGGATCATGCAGATGGTTTTGAGTGGGTTTGTAGAAAGAAAGGGGCCAATCCTCATCACGTTAAAAGTCAGTGCAAAATGGGTTGTGGTTCTCAGAGAGTAGGCTAAGTATGATTTTGATGCTCCTCCCTATTTTTGGGTTGGAAAGGTGCCCTGTGAATATGTCATAAATGAGCTGGGTGTGGGTTCCACAACTGCGAGTGACTGGAGAAGTTTTTGTCATGAGGTATGTGTCGATGTGTGCGAGTGTGAGAGAAAGTTGTATGATTGGTGGTGTGGGTGTTGTTGAGATTGATGAGAGTAAGTCTGGAAAAAGAAAATATAATCGTGGTAAAAAAGTGAATGGGAAATAGGTGTTTGGTGGGGTTGAACAAGGATCAGTAAAAGTGTTTTTTCTATGTAGTTGAAAATAGGAGTAAAGAAGTTCTCCTGGACCTCATTAAAACTTCCATTTTGCCCAGTACTACTACAGTATCAGAAGTCTTAGGTGACAAAGGGTTTAAGCATCTTGCTGTAAATCACTCGATTCACTTCAATGATCCTGAAACTGTGCTAACACAAACAGTATTGAGGGTACTTGGAGCACCTTTAATGGGCAGCTGTCGTTGAGAACAGTCAATGACCAGTTTGACTCCTACTTCGCAGAATATATGTGGAGTTGTAGCCATTCCAGCAGCATTGACTTGATGCTGTCGTTCTTCAATGATATAACAGAAATATACATGCCGGCAGACGAGGGCAGTGATTGAGGGCATCCCACTGATCAGATGAGTGTTTTTCTTTGTATTTTTTTGGTGGTGTTGTGTTTTTAGCAACAGTAATTATACAACTTGTTAGTTTCAATCCTAAAAAAATTTTTAGGTTTTTTTTTTTTTTGTTTGTTTTACATGAATTACACTCGCCAGAGTTAATCACATAACAAATCATGTGACACGACAATGAACTTTACAATGACACAGTGAGGAAGACATTGATTGACTGGTGGGCGAAGTCCCCACCAGTCAATCAATGAATTTTTCCTCTTCTTGCTGACAATCTGGTGGGTGCACTCTAATCTTAATATTTTACCGTTTGTTCTATTAATTTGACAATTCATGGTGTATTCAGTAGTAAGAAAAGGCGGAGGGGACATGCTATGAAGTAAGGAAATTTTTGGATATGGCATACACATGGTAAGAATATATCCAGCTCCTTGACATAACATGGGTTTGAACAATGCTCCCCACCTGCATGCACACTACTTGGACTCCCTCCAGTCCTGGCAGAGTAGAGGAAACGAGATTATACACTAGCTGATTCAGAACCTCCTAGAGAGTTACCAATAGGTTCGGTCCAGTGGATTATCTAGTAGCAGGTCTATGAACACTGTTTTAGAGCTGTATCCTCAAAATGTAAGGAATATTGCCATGATATCCATCATTCCCTTCTCTCTCTATCATTCAGGGTAATGTGGGAATTTTTTTGGCTGGTGCAGCATAAGCCTCAGGCTTCCTTGCACCATATGGCCAATAATAATAATAACCTCAAAAGACATCAATCATGCTGTATGATGGAAGGGATGGGAGAGGGTTTGCCAGAGCTTTGCTCTGGAGACTAAACATGGGTTCCACTTCAAGGTGCCTCTGTAGCCAGGTGGGCAGGAACAGCAGTGCATAGCACACGCTTCTTGATTAAACCAGGGTTCGAGCCCATGACCACCAAATATGGAGGATGCGGAGAGGTCGGGAATGACCAACGCATATCCCCGGAGCAATATGGCTTTAGTTGCTAATGCTCCTAAAAACCAAATAACAAACAAACCAACCACTTCAAGCATCCAATAAGCAAAACTGTGTTATTGCACCAGTTGATGAGCATCATCTACCACCTAGTATTACCTGGTAATACAGAGGGGTGGCATTCCTCTATGTGGTGTGGACAGCACACCTAGACCCCTGCTTACGTTGATTGTCACTTACGGTGTGCTAGGTGCCGTATTTCAGGACTTGCATATGGGGGTTATACCCAGAGTTACAGTCCCACCATTGTGAAGGTGCAAGCAAAGAATTTGGCTGTCACAGACCAACTGGACTTTGTCGACATTAGGTCCACTTGACTTGAGTGTCACCAGAATATCAGTTCCATATTCCCTAGTAGCAAACACAGCTTATCTGAGAGAATATCTGCGACAGCCTCAAGGAGCAAGTACCTCAAGAACCAGCTACTGATTACTGACTGTACATCATATCCATAATACTATCAGTACAGATAGCAACAGTTTTATCCACTTAATGACACTTGTTCTAATAAACACTGAATAAAGTTTAGTAAAAATGTCATTATGGCTGAGTTTTCATCCTTGATCTTTGTCTGATAAGAAAATCAGGAAGTAAAAAAAACAAAAAAAAAAAAAAAAGAAGAAAAATTCATTATTACCTTGAACATCCTTTAGAGAATAAGTAGGTAGTCATCTAATTTAAAAAGACATGTTCTTAATAAATGTGTTCTGCACAGTAGCAAAACATTTATTCCTTAACCTTTCAGTTCATGGACCTATAAAATAGGGCATCAAAGGGAAGAAGCTCAAAAATTTGAGCTTCTTCTCTTTGATACAGTAAGAGAGAGAGAGAGAGAGAGAGAGGGAAATATTATTATGAATTGCATCTATTTATTCAATACTGATACACCGTATACAGCAAACAGCGATACCAGTGTAGATTACATTTTAATTAAGGTAATATAAATAATACCATATAATATAATGTAATTACACAAAATAATTACTCATAAAATGTTTTCTAGTATCAAAATACAGCAGAAATGTAAGTATTAGTAAGGTCAAATGATGCAAGAAAGTGGACATGTTCTACATCAGCCAAAAAAATAAAAATAAATACTATTATAATAAACACAGCAGAATATTCATGCTATTTCCACAAGATAACCATCCAATACTACTTTAAATTCAGCTTGACTCACTGCCTCTGTCAATGTGAGGCAACTTATTTAGCGTTAAACAAACTGCTGCCCATAGCCAAACTTCACGAGATCACCTATTCTTTTATTCCTTGAGATTTTAAATGTGCACATTGGTTTCTGTCTTACCTATGAGAGAGAACAGACCTTCCTCATTCATTTTATTAGTATTAATAGTGAAAAATGATGCAAAGAAAGTAAGCTTATACAGCATGCAAAAAAAAAAAAAAAAAAAATTTTCCATTTCACCTATTCATCCCCTCCAATAGTTTGTCCAGCTGTTCCTTGAATTTATACCCTCATAGGTAGCACAGTTGGTAGGATTGCTGTCTCCCACACCAAGTTCAAGTAACATTAGCAGAGGCATATGATGCAAGAAAGCAGGCTTATGCAGCATCAGCCAAAAACCCACCCTCCCATTTCAACCCTCCAATTTGTTCCAAATGCCTGTCCATCTCAACCTTAAATTTATTTAGGTTATCAACTTCCACAACAAAAGATGGAAGTCTGTTCCACCAATCAACTACCCACTGGCTAAAGGCAAATCTAACATATTTGGCTCAATTGTGGCAGACTCCATGGAAACACTGAACTGGCATGATTCGGCAAATGCAATCTTAGATGCTCTTTTTCCGTTGGATGATCCAACCTCAGACTTAGCTGTTCATTCTAAAATCCAATCAGACAATGAATCTTATGTGTCCTCAACAACCACACAACCTTTTACATTGGATGAACTGCAGGATGTCTCGCATAAAGTTAATGTTCAGAAGTGCTCAGGACTAGATCTTATAGAAAACATTTTTATTATCAGAGTCTTGAAATTAAACTGTGATTTTTTAGTGTTTTAGTATCTTTAGTATCATAGTATCTTGAAATTAAAACCTTATGTTCTTCTAAACTTATTCAACAGATGCCTTCAGGAAGAAACTTTTCCGGATATTTGGAAGGTCACTCTAGTTAAGTTGATCAGAAAGCCGGATAAGCCTTCTGGAGCGGCTAGATCGTACAGGCCAATCGCTCTGCTGGCTAATTTGGGTAAATTGCTAGTGTGACTAATGGCCATTAGATTGAATACCCTACTGATAGAACAGGATCTGCTTTCAAGGAGTCAATATGGGTTCTGTCCTGGACATTCCTGTGAGGATGCTCTTGTGGACTTTGTCTCTTCAGTTCAAAACTCGGTACATAAATATACCCTGTCCGTTTTTATCGACTTCGAGGGTGCCTTCGACTCCCTTTGGTGGGAGAGCATCCTGGAGCATCTGCGATCGGTTAGATGCTCCAACCACCTTTACCTTTTAATCCGTAATTACTTTGCCAATAGAACCATAATAGTCAAGGCTAAACATAGTATCAAGATCAGTATCCAGAGGGTGCCCACACTGGGGTCCTTTTACATGGAACATGGTGCTGCAGCAGTGGCTCTCCCGATCTTTCAATAACGTCAAAATAATAGCACATGCAGACGGATCTCACCATCTTGGTAAATGGTAACTCTAGGGCCGATCTTGAAACTACCGCAAATTTTGTTCTCTGGGATCTCCACAATTGGACTGTGGCCAATAAGCTTGTCAAAAACAAAGATGATGATTCTTGGATGAAAGTTAGATATCCCTCGTCCTCTGTTGGGTCAACATTCGTCTCCCCATAGTTAAAGAGTTCAAGGTTCTAGGAGTGGTAATTGATTCCAGTCTCAGTTTTATTCCTCACTTGACAAACTTATTATCTAAAATACGTAGATTTATTGGTGCAATTGTTAGGGTGTCCCATGTTGAATGGGGGCTCTCCAGAAAAACTTTTAAGGATCTATTACAATGCAGTTTTCCTCCTTCTGGTCACGTATGCTGCCGGTGCATGGTTTCACAGGGCACGGCTCAAACACTTCAAAGCAAAACTTGCCTGGTTGCAGAACCATCGTGCGGTGTTTAGTTAAGGCATGCAGGACAGTCTCGACACAAGCTCTGCAAGTACTAGCCGGAACATTACCTTTAGACTTGCAAGTTACTTATAGAGGATTTTTTTACAAACTGAAAAACCACATTGAGACCGAAATTCTTGGAATAACCATCAACCTTCAAGATGATACTAAAAGAGAAAGAAGGAGACTGTGGAATAAGTTAGTTAACATCTAGCAGTCTCGATGGGATACAGCTCCTGTTGGTGCAACAACAAGAAAATTTATACAAGTTTCATTTCTCCTTGATAAACGTGTCCGACTGTGGTTCCGCATGGACATATTCACGTCCTACCTGTTGAGAGGACATGGATCGATGAACCAGTCTTTTTAGGTTCAATTTATCACAAACAGACCTCTGTTCATGTGGATCACCAGAGAGTTGGGATCACATCTTGTATCATTGCTCCTTGTATGACGATCTCAGAATTCCTCTTCATGCACTTACTAATTTTCAACCAGGACAGGAGTCGTCTCTGTTTAAAAGCTCAGAGTCATATCTCATCCTTAAGGCTTTTGCTCAAGGCATATTTCT
Organism: Mastigoproctus giganteus; assembly: GCF_048544385.1. Classification (NCBI taxonomy): domain Eukaryota; kingdom Metazoa; phylum Arthropoda; class Arachnida; order Uropygi; family Thelyphonidae; genus Mastigoproctus; species Mastigoproctus giganteus. The sequence goes on from NC_143582.1 coordinate 179,830,887, forward strand.
TTGAAGGCCTTCAGTGTCGACAGATCTCAACAGGATGCAGCACAATGGTCCTGCTGATGCATAGCTGGTTAGATCTCCTTTAATAATATATAAACTCAAATCCTCAAGAAGTGAAGTTTTTCCTCAGCCTGCAGACAAAATTAAGTGCTTTCTTTTTTTTTTTTTTTTTTTTTTTTTAATAGTAGCATCACTTTTTCTTTTATGTATTTATTTATTATTATAATTTCTTTCTTTTTTTAGGGGCACCACTACTTTCTTTTATTTGTTTATTTATTAAATAATTTTTTATTATTATTTTTTTAATTTAATATATTAAAAAATCACCACTTTTTTTACTAATTTATTTGTTTTTTTTTAGCAGCACCACTACCTTCTTCCATTTTACTTATTTTTATTTATTTATTATCATTATTTATTATTATTATTTTTTTATTTATTGATTTATTTTATTTATTTATTTATTATTTTTTTTATTATTGTTATTATTATTATTATTTTTATTATTGTTATTATTATTATTTTTTTTATTATACATGTTTTATTTTATTTTCTTTTGCTTCATTTTTATTCATTTCAGTTCAATATCACACCATGGGTGATCATATACATATATATATTTTTTCAATCTGGAATGGGCCCCCAGAGGATTCTGGCCTACCTTCTGGCAACATCAGGTGGGTCAGAGTCTCTCTTGAGACAGTACGTGCTTTACATGGACTGGCCCACCTTCTCGTGGTGTGGACGAGTACCCAGAATCATCTGTCCAGGTGACTGATGCTTCTGGGTAGCCAAGAGGCCAGAACAGAACACACACAAACCTACATCACACACATACCTGGCCCATTTGTAGTGATACTATTCTTCACAGAGATATGAGGCAGAGTTGAACAAACGTTCTAGGAGCCGCCCTTTACATATACACATACCCATATGCAGTACTTTGCATTTGTCAATGTTAAACTTCAGTTGCCACTTCTCAGCCCATTTGCCCAACTTATCTAGATCCAGTTGGAGTAGCATACTGTCATTAACAACCCTGCCAACCTTTGTATCATCTGCAAACTTGGACATTAATCAATACCTTCATCAATATCATTGATAAATATACAAAACAACAATGAGCCCAACACCAAACCCTGGGGAACTCCACTAATAACATTTGTCCACGAAGAGCAGTGTCCACTGATTACCACTCTCTGTCATCTCCCACTCAACCATCCCTTTATCTATTATAGCAACTTAGCCTTAAAATTTGTACAACAGCCTTCCATGTGCAACAGTATCAAAATCTTTCCCAACATTGATGACATGAGAAATTTTTATGAGCCTTTTTCACAAAGTGGTTGAGTAGCATGTTTTTCGTCCAACAAACAGAAAATCAACCACAGAACACAAAATTTACAGACAATATACACGGAGCAATATGGCCTTAGTTGCTGATGCTACTAAAACCTTATTACAACAACGACAGATGGAAGCTTGTTCTAGCAATCTACCACCCATTGGCTGAAGGCAAACTTACACTTCATACTAAATTACACATCCTTTAGAACAGATAAGACACTTTACACAACTGCTTACATTCACAGTTGACAGAGTAAATTGTATGGCCAAGGGATCAGTATATTCTGGTGTGGCATGAATTGCTGTTAATGGAAACAAAGGGATTGAGCAAACAGTTCTGAAGAGAGCTCACACAAGCACCCTCTTGGGAACTTTATACATAATGGAGTTAGCCTGTACTAAAAGCCCTTCACAGTGTAGCTGATCTATACTAAATGGATTGACTGCATTGTGAAAAACTTTTAATACAGTTTAAATTTATTTGGTATTTCAAGGAGTAAATTCCAGAGACTACCTACCCTCAGTAATTCTTGTTCTAACTTGTCAGAGTCCAATTTTTTTTTAAACATATTTGCAGTGTATTGGCAGCAAAGTCATCTTAATTGTTTGGTATTATACAACATATGTTTTCAAACTGGGGTCAGTGAAACCCCCATTTGTTCTGTTGGACCTTTTTGAGATTTTTAATGAGAAAGAAAGGGTTTCGAGATTGTTTGTTTTTTAATGTAAGAGGAGCAAAAAATATAGAAAGAATTCTGTGATACAGTTTTGAGATACAACAACAATATAGTTATGCTGTTAAGAGGTATAAATAAACTAAAATAAATATTTTAATACAAATTACAAAACATCCAAGATACCAGAGGTCCTGGAAACATCCATTAATTTTTTTTATTTAATTTATATACACAATTGTTCTTAATCTGTTAGTTAATAATAACAACTGCTTTTAAAGATAAGACTCCTTTCAAGATTTAGATTTGAAAAGTGATCCCACAGTCAGAAAAAGATTGAAAAATTCTGCTATAAGGGATGCTATGAAATGAGTAACCTCATTTCTACCTCCTAATTTTGGACAAACAACTAAGTTTGGTACTTGACAGTAATCAAGGTAGCATAGTGATTTCTTAAATCACTGTAAGAAATTTCTTGAATTTTGTTTAAAGAACACTGGCTTTAGAGATGATAAATGGTTTACCAGATATTTTATTCAACTCTAATGTAAGAGACCCTTCTGTAGGGGATGGAGCAGAACATCAAACAGCATAAAAACAGAATAGGGAGCAGGCCGGCAATGGTGAAACTTTTCTGGCCTGTACAGCAAAAGTATCTGAAATAAAGCTATAACAACATTCACGAGCTGTAGGAGAAAAAATGACACTGACTAAAAGCAGTAAATAGTCTTTATTGATATTAAAAAAAGGTAAAAATACTTGAAAGCTTTTAATGATAACTTTGTTGCTCAACAATTTTGAGCACAATCACAGTTTTCGTGGCTAGATGTGGCTGACAGACTATAAAATTAATTTGTCTTCAAATCAAAAATACTTTTTTAATAGTACAAACTATTTGTGTGGCTGTCTGTTGGTATAATTTCTTTGCATGCCTTGTGGCACATGAACCATTGGTTTACCATTACCGAATTAGAAAATTTACTACTGCGATGTAAATTTCCATACATACTGAAATAAGGACTGCATTGTATACCCCTATCACTTCTTGCCTAAATGGCAGCATATGTCTTGTTAAGACTTAAATGATAGCAAAATAATGCAGAAAAGTGAGGTTAAATTCTCATTACACATCAGGCTGAGGTCTGCATTCAGGCTCTGTCTGTATTCTGTCAGGCTCACCTTATTAAGATGGGGATCCATTAATGTGATTAACATGCACAGATGAGTCAAAACATTAAGATCAGCGAGTCATTATGGAAATCAAAGCAACTGCAGGTGAACTACGGAGTGTGCGCGGGTCGGGAGATGGTATAAAAAACACCTTATACTGAGCTCTGTGAATCAGTGTTACTCTTGTTCTTCAGATGGGAAAGGCAGCGGACTTGAGCAAGTTTGACAAAGGCCAAATTGTAATGGCCAGACGACTAGATCAGAGCATATCCGAAACAGCACGGCTGGTGGGATGTTCACGGTCAGCCGTGGTTAGTACCTACCAAAAGTGGTCCGAGAAGGGGAACACACGAACCACCGACGAGGTGTTGGACGACCATGGCTCACTGATGCTCGAGGTGAGCAAAGGCTCTCCCGGATCGTATGTAGCAACAGTTGTTTGTTATTTGGTTTTTAGGAGCATTAGCAACTAAGGCCATATTGCTCCGGGGATATGCGGTGGTCATTCCCTGACCTTTCCGCATCCTCCATATTTGGTGGTGACGGGCTCAAACCCCGGTTTAATCAAGAAGCGTGTGCTACGCACTGCTGCTCCTTCCCACCTGGCTACGGAGGCGCCAGCAGCAACAGAAGGGTGACTGTGGCGCAACTTACCGGTAATTGGAATGCTGGTGACGGGAGTAATGTGTCACAACACACACAGTAGACCAAACACTGCTGAAAACGGGGCTGCGTAGTCGCAGGCCACTCCGAGTGCCCACGGCTCACTGGCGACAGTGCCTACAATGGACACTGTGAGCATTAAAACTGGATTTTGAGTGACTGGAAGAAGGCTGTCTGGTCCAATGAATCATGTTTCCTGTTGCACCAGGTGGACGGCCGGGTACATGACACCATGTGTCTGATATCCCCACAATGTCTGGATTTGATGACTTGATCAGCACTTCATATTCATCGAATTTATTTACTATGCATCGTTTACCTAGGGAAGTGATGCCGCCTGGATGCACCGTGGGGCAAAAACAAGCTGATGGTAGCAGTGTCATGCTTTGGGTGGTGTTTTACTGGGATACCCTGGGACCAGTCATCCAAGTGCTGGGCACTCTGACATCTACCACCTACCTAAACATCATTGCTGACCAGGTACACCCTTTCGTGGCACTGGTCTTCCCCTCTGGCGGTGCCATCTTTCAGCAGGATAATGCGCCATGCCACACCGCCTGGATTGTTCAAGACTGGTTCGCAGAACATGAGGAAGACTTCCAGGTATTGCCCTGGCCTCAAAATTTCCCGACATAAATCCCATCGAGCATCTGTGGTTTGTGTTGGAACAGCAACTCTGATCTGCAGTGTCTCAACCACGGACCTTACAGGAGTTAAAGGATCTGCTGGTTACATGTTGGTACCAGATACCACAAGACACATTTAGAAATCTTGTAGCATCCATGCCTTGCCGGGTACTAGCTGTTTTGGCTGCACGTGGAGGAACAACCTCATATTAGGTAGGTGGTCATACTGTTTTGGCTCATTGGTATATGTTATTCTTTCTCTTATACATTAACAGTCTATTGTGTAGTTTTGGAGGAACTTAAATATGCCAATTGCAGTAAATTATGTCTATTGTTGAATTTGGAAGTTGAAAATTTAGTAACTTCAGGCACTGAAGATAAATCTTTGACAATGATACAGTGCTTGAAGCAAGAAGTGTTCATGCTAGTATTGCTACATATGGAATTGCCAACAAAACACACTACCTGATGGACATTCCATGTTATGTATTTTCCCATATCTGTTGCCTAAAACCATACATTCTGCTTATTCACAGTCCTGTCTAAAAAAATGAAAATAAGCTTTGTCTGAAAACCACGTGTTACACAACCTGATTGCATTTCTCCCCTCTACATCAAATTGAAATATTTAATGCTTATCATTTTCAGAAAGTTTATGCGGCACTACAGCCTTATATGAGAACATTTTTAAATCCAACTGAAGTATTCAGTGAACAGAATGCTGAGATATTCCAAGTGTCCAAGCTGCTTTTCTTGACGACTTTCCTGGGCTACTCCAAACTGCAACCCTGAGGGCTTCAAGATTTTCTGAAGAAAGTACTGGCTGCATGAGATAGTTTCCAATCCTTTACATAACTCTCCTCTTTAAAGCATTTACTATGGTACTTGAAGGTGCCAGTGAGTTTAAAGAAAAGTCCAAAATCTTCTCTATGCAGCAATTACTCTTTGTCTTGAAAAAACGAACAATAACCTTCTTGATTGTGAGGCATGACGACCTCTCTGCCATTTTGCATACTGACAAGTGCATGTATGATTCACAAAAATGTAAAGTGCTTAATGCTCTAGTGAATTTTCCAGAATTGGTGCAGACTGCCACCAACTTTACATAAAATTCAACTAATAGTTCAGTTTTAATTTATGATATAAATGTATCAACATGCACCACCCTGTATATCATAGAATATCACATATAGGCATCACAAATAAAATAAAATTTCTTAATCTCTGGCATCAATAGCATGACTTTGATGTCCTTATTTTAAGAAAAAGTCTAATGTGTTATATTTAATATTAATACAATCCACAAAACATCAAAGCACCAACACTTACCTAAAAGCTAAGTGTTCAATAAACCTCTTCAGTTTTAACTGTGCAAACCTTAAAACAAAAAAGGATAATTACAAAACATTAATTACAGCATTTATTTTCTAGATACTTTGCAACAAGAAAAAAATATATTGAAATAAAATTAATAGTAGCATTTCACTAATATGGCAAATATTTTCACTTCATAAGTATATTTTCCAGACTATTATGCACACTGAGGTTTAAGGAGATAAATTTTGGGGAAAAAATATTTTGCTGTACATATATAAAACAGAAATTCACAAGTGCTTACTAAAAAAAATGCCAGAGCAGACCAAATTTAAAGGTCATAGAAGCCCAGAAACTGGTATTAATTTAGTGATGGCCATAAATTATACACAGAGCAATGGGTAGTAAATGTGATCACTAATGTTGGTAAGGAATTGTTTACAAATTTATTTGGGCTGCCTGACATAGTTACACCACTTCGCAAGGCCATAAGCTTGTTGGACTGAGAAATACTGTTTCAAGAATTTAAAAAAAAAAAAAAAAAAAAAAAAATCCAGTATAGTAGCAAATCTGTATTCAGCATTCAGTTTATGATATGTACACACAAAAAAATGTGGGAGTAGAACTATAACACATTTCTTTCAACAACAGAAAAAAAACATCCTTTACAAGTGACTGCACAGATAATTTTGACTAGTAACTTATGAGGATTATCCACAATTACAAGGTATCCACAAACCTTATTTACCGTATTTTTTCTACTAGTATATTATATTTTAATATAATATACTAGGGGGCTCTGCCCCCTGCTTGTCAACCCACATGGATTTATGACAGAGTAAGTCGAATCTTTTCTATGTAAAAGGCACCTGTCGAAACAAACTAATCAATATCTAATCAGGAAATGATCTATGAAATTATTTACCTGTGAATTCGTAGTGATGTAATTGCCCCTCCTACTTGTACCATGTGACCTGCATCCCTCTTCTCCCATTGGCTATCCCCAACCACATAGTCAAGGTTGAATAAATACCACTAAGTAATTATTTACCTGTATTTAAATAGGTCACTTTGGAAAAGGCCTTTTGCTTCGGGTTTCATTATGCATGAGGAACATTGTTGCATCCAAAAGAGCAGGACTAAAATATTTACAAACTATACAAACATTTAAAATATTTACAAAATTCTAAACTATTTACAAATATACAAACTATATTGGGACCCTTCATCAGTTAAAATTACAATAGAACATCAAATGATGCCATAATGTTCACCAACCTCGTGCACAAGGTTGGTGAATGTTATGGAGGCAGTTTGTCTTTCAATGCGATGAATGTTGGCATGCATCCCACGTACGTGCTCTACATTGTCAACAGCAAGTATCTGATTCTGCCAATTCGTGTTCCTTCAATGTAGTGTTCACCAACATAGAGGTATGAATGTAAATAGTTCAGTATTTGTAAATATTTTAGTTTTTTGGAAATATTTGTATAGTTTTGTATTGTATAAATGTTATTATTTGTATAATAATAACATTATACCAATATACTTACATTATAACGCACTGATCGAAATCTAATCAGGAAATGACCTATGTCAAATGAATTGTAAAACTAATAGAGTAAACTTATCTGCGAAAGATCTAAACCTCCCAAACACTTCCTAGTTAATTTCGCAAATATATGTGGTCTCAATTCTAATCTCGACGATGTCCATTTCCACTTGCAGTCTGCCAAACCCCATGTACTTTTTCTGACAGAAGCTCAGTTATCGGTTGATTCAACTACTGCTCATCTCAGATGCCAAAATTATTCGCTGTATGATTCCTTTCGCCTCAAAGGTGGTACTTGTGCATATGTCCGTTCTGATATTCCCTGTCAGAAAATTGGCAATTTGGAATCTCCTCTCTTTGATCTTCTCTGGCTTAAAATCTCCCTACCTCATTGTGTCAAATTCATCTGTTGTCTCTACCGTTCTCCCAACTCCACTAATCACTTGGAGCTCTTTGACTTCCTCTCTTTGCAACTTGACTTTCTCCAGTCCAACTTTCCCAACAGTGAGATAATTTTCCTTGGTGATTTTAATGTTCACAACTCCAGCTGGCTTCTGTTTTCTAATCAAACCAACCTAGCAGGTCGAGATGCTGAGGCTTTTGCAAATACTAATGACCTTGCACAGATTGTTCATTTACTGTTATTATTGTTATTTGGTTTTTAGGAGCATTAGCAACTAAGGCCATATTGTTCCGGGGATATGCGGTAGTCATTCCCTGATCTTTCCGCATCCTCCGTATTTGGTAGTCACAGGCTCGAACCCCGGTCTAATCAAGAAGCGTGTGCTACGCACTGCTGCTCCTGCCCACCTGGCTATGGAGGTGCCATTGTTCATTTACCTACAAGAATACAGTACAATCCTAACCATACAGCCAACACGCTTGATCTTTTTTTCACAAACAACCCTTCTAAATACCGTATTTCCCCATGTATAAGACACACCTTAATTTTGGGGCCCGAAATTTGAAAAAAAATGTATTACATAAAGTTATTGAACTCAAGTTTTATTCATCATAAAATTCATACAACTCATCACTGTCAAAACTCCCATCCATTAGCTTGTCCTCATCTGTGTCTGATGACGAATCACTGTCTTCATATATTGCCTCGTCCTCAGTTCCATCTATGGCATTTGAAATGCCACACTTCTTAAATGACTTGACAACGATCTCAATCTTGATATTATCCCAGGATCTTTTCACCCAGGTATAAACTTCTCCTATAGTTGGTTTCTTCATTCTTCCTGCTGGTGTAAAATTATCCCCAGAAGACTTCATCCATTGGTTCCATTCATCTCTCATGTCAGCTTTGAAGTGTTTGTTAATGCTGACATCGAGTGGTTGGAGCTGGGATGTCAAGGCATGAAGGCAAGTTTTGTTTTTTTTTACTCTGCAGCAATCTTCTTTGTATTTTTTGTTATGTGTTCCCTGAACTGATCAAGCACCAATAGGGCGGGTTTGCGTAAGAGGCCACCTGATCTCCTGCTCCAGACTTTCTCAAACAAGATCTTCATCCCATCCTCATCCATCCAACCCTTATCATGAACGTGGACAATCACTCCTTGAGGAATGTCTTCTTTGGACATTGTTTTGCGTTTGAAAATTGGTTCCGTCGGCACAACAAGCTAGAACAACTGTATAATGGCTCTTTTCATGTCTACTTGTCTTCACAGTTAGTTTTCACCCCCTTCTTATCAACAGTTCTGTTACTTGGGACATCAAATTGAAGGGGGACTTTGTCCGTATTTGCAATCTGTCCCAACTCTAACTGATGTGTCTTCCGACATTGAATGACAAAATGATGAAATTCAAGGACCTTCTGCTCATAGCTTTCAGGCATTTTTTGAGCAAGTCTGGTGCGTGTATGCATGCTTAGTCCATTCCATTTCATGAACCTGAAGCACCAATTGTGTCCTCCTTTGAAATCAGTAACTTCTTTTTCATCAGCAATTCTTCTTGCCTCATGCTGAACCATCTTTGTGGACACAGGAATTCCAATTGCCCTTTGCTCCTCAATCCATATCTTCAATTCATTCTCTAAATCAGGCCATTTTGCTGACTTTCCTCTAATGGCCTTCTTCTGCCGTGGCATTTTCAGTAGGGTTTTTCCCTTCCCGTAGCCAGTCTCGGATTGTTTTCTCAGTTGGAGGAGGAGGAGGACCAAACATGCGTTCAGCAGCACGATTTCCATTCACTTTTGCAAACTGGATCACTTAACTTGAATTCAGCATTGTACGAAAATCTCATTCCTCTCCAGAAATCGCTCAGAAAATCTTTTCTGAGCCATTTCTGGGCAGAACGTGGCAAAACGTAACCTAATATACCAGTAACAAGTGTGAAACAATGCGCGCAAAGACAACAAGCACGAAACGGCAGGAAATGCAAGTAAAAAAAATCTACAACCACTGTATAAGATGCACCCAGTTTTTATACCCCAAATTTTTCAAAAAAAGGTGCGTCTTATACATGGGGAAATACGGTACACGGTCGAAGTGAGTGGTCATTTAGGCACCTCAGATCACAATTGATGATTGTCTCTTCTCCAATGCAGAGGCATACGATGCAAGAAAGCAAGCTTATGCAACATCAGCTGGGGGGGGGAACCTCCCATTTATCCCTCCATTCGTTCCGAATGCCTGCCCAGCTCAGCCTTAAATTTATTTAGGCTATTAGCTTCCAAAACAAAAGATGGAAGCTTGTTCCACCATGATTAAAGGCAAATTTCCGAACATCTATTCTACAACTATCTTTCCTCAGTTTATAACTGTGCCCCCTCAGGTTCTTAGTCTGAGCAAGACAAAGAATCCCATCAACATTCAGCTTGCTCAACCCATTCAAGGCCTTACACATCTCAATCAAATCACCTCGCAGGTGCCTACTCTCCAGGTGCTGCAATTTGCAGAATTTAAGCCTTTCTTGGTTAGAGGACCCCCTTGTTCCCCTCACCAATCTTGTTGCTCTTCTTTGTACTCATTCTAGCAACTCTACAGCCTTCCTAAAATGAGGCCTCCAAACCTGTACACAGTACTCTAGGTGTGGCCTGACCATTGCCTTGTATAACGGGATTATCACCTCTCTGTCCCTGCTAGCAAAATTCCTATATATCATTGACAAGACTCCATGGCCTGCCCTGGCAGCCCGTCTGCTTCAGCGAACTTCATATTTGGCTGCACAATTACCCCCAGATCTTTTTCACTTTCCACTTCCCAGAGTGTAGTACCACCCAGTTGGTATGTTTCTCTTCGGTTATTGCTACCCATATGCAGTATTTTGCATTTGTCAATGTTAAACTCCAGTTGCCACTTCTCAGCCCATTTTCCCAACTTATCTAGATCCAGTTGGAGTAGCATACTGTCAATACTGTCATTAACAACCCTGCCAACCTTTGTATCATCTGCAATGATATTGATATACCTTCATCAATATCATTGATAAATATACAAAACAACAATGGGCCCAACACCAAACCCTGGGGAACTCTACTAATAACATTTGTCCACGAAGAGCAGTGTCCATTGATTACCACTCTCCGTTGTCTCCCACTCAACCATCCCTTTATCCATTGTAGCAGCTTACCCTTGATGCCATACCTCTCCAATTTGTACAGCAGTCTTCCATGTACAACAGTATCAAAAGCTTTCCTGAAATCCATGTATATGATATCAAAATTATTTTTGGCATTCAGTTCCTTTGTGACCACATCATAGAAAGCAATCAAATTAGTCAGACAAGACCTCCCTTTATCAAACCATGCTGTGTCTTAACTATTACTGCAGTCTTGTCTAGATGATCCTGCAGTGCTTCTTTAATCAGTGATTCCATTATTTTCCCCGGAACACAAGTTAAACTAACAGGTCTGTAGTTACTTGTGTCACCTTTTGAACCTCCTTTGTGAATTGGTGATACATTTGCACAACTCCAGTACATGGGGACCTCCCCTGAGTCCAAGGAAGCTCTCAATAATTATGGCTAAGGGTGTGCTTACTTCCTTTGCTGCCTCCTTTAATATAACTGGATATATATATACCGTCCAACCCAGGTGCCTTCCTTATGTTTAACTTCACCAATTTCTCCTCCACTTTGCTCTCAGTTATTAAAAAATCACTTAGCTCCTTGTTAACGTTTGATAAACTTCTGGCACTCCCCTCATTGAATAACTCCTCATGTGTGAATGCAGATGCAAAATACTCATTCAGTTTATCAGCTACCTAAGCATGATCATCAATAGTTAACCCATCTATGTTAAGTTGTCCAACTTGATTCATCCTTTTCCTTATAGAGTTTACATAAGTAAAGAAATCCTTGCTGTTTTTCTTTGCATCCTTTGCCAAAGATTTCTCATAATCTGCCTTCGCCTGCCTAACCTCCTTTGTGACTTGGTTACAGACTAGTTTATACTTGCCATAGGCTTCTGTATCACCTGATACTTTATATGCATCCAATACATTCTTCTTCTCTGCCACTAGCCTCATTAATTCATCTGACATCCATTTAGACCTAAACCTTGAACAGTATTTCTTAGTTGGAATGAAAAGCCTAATAGCCTCCAAAATTAAGTCCCTGAAGGCTTCCCATTTAGAATTCACTGTTGGTAACATCAGTTGATCCCACTGTACAGAATTTAAAAACTGTCTGAGACCTTTGTAGTCACCTTTACAAAAGCAAACACCCTTCCTTTGAGCTTTGATGGTAGTTACATTTTTAAATAATTCCCACATCAATACATTGTGATCACTATCGCCCAGTGGTTCCTTTATCTGCAGATTCTTAATGCATGAAGAATCACTACTGATAATCAGATCAAAGTATTACTCCCTCTGGTTGCCTCTCAAACATGCTGCTGTAGAAAACAGTCATCCAATAAATCCACAAAAGTCTTGCTAGTGTGCGAGTGACCAATCCACAAGTTCCAGTCAATATCTGGTAAGTTAAAATCTCCCATTATAAGACATTCTGATTTACTGGCCCACTATTTCTTTGCACAATTGCTCATTATACTCATCAGATTCATTAGGCCTATAACAAACACCTACTATCATTTTTCCTTTTGCAGTGCTTATTTCACTCCAAACAGACTCAACACTGCATTGTCCACCACCATAAATTGGATTCACTACCTTAGATTTTGTTTCTTAATTAACAGCATAACCCTTCCCTCCCTTCCTATCCTGTCTATCCTTCCTATACACATTGTACTCCCCAAATTCCAACTCTGCACTGCCTATATCTGTGTGACACCATGTCTCCGATATTCCAAAAATATCTGCCTTTGATGTCTTCACTAGCACTTCAATCTAGTGAAGACATCAAAGAATAACCAAGGAATAACCAATACTATTCCATAGCACTGGTTATTCCTTGGTTACTACTCTTAGTATAATATTGGTCATGGCTATTCCCAACTTCTTATTGTTTGGCATTACAAGAATGCAAAATGGGATGAACCGCAAGATTTATTTTCTTCTTTTCCTTGGTCGGATTATTGTTTCAAAACTTCTGATGTCAACATTTGCCTCAGATCTTGTCAATGAAATTATTTTTGTAGAAATGGAATCCTTTCTTTCACACTCCACTTTAAAATCTCGTCCTTTATCTAATCCTTGGTTTGCCAATAAATGTGCTAAGGCTGCTCAACAGAAGAAAGTTGCATATGTAATTGGCTTGTTTCCAATTCTTCAGTTTCATTTTCTGCCTACACCAAAGCTCACAACAACTGTAACAACTGTAAAGCAATTATTAATCAGTCCAAACTGGATTTTGAACAGGCTAAGAGTAGAAAACTTGCTTCTTGCCAAAGCTACTCACCGCAACTTTTGCTCATCTCTGCTCCCACCTCTGTCAAACCCAGATGGTTTTGTTGTCACTTAGGCCAAGGATAAAGCTGACCTGCTAGCATCCTATTTATCTTGCAACTCACGTAATAATGATCTTGGTAAAACACCTCCCACCATTCCTAGCACATTAGAAGGATTTTGATGTGCTAGGAATGGTGTGCTGGAAAGCATGTCAGAATTTTGATGTGCTGGAAAGCATGTCAGAAGGATTTTGACGAGTATTGATGCTAAGAAAGCTCCAGATGGTATTTCTCCACTGATTCTCAAAACCTGTGCTCCTGAACTTACTCCTGTTCTTTGCAGCCTTTTTTTAATTTCTTATTCCAAAGGTGTTTTTCCTTCTGCTTGGAAATTTGCTTATATCCAGCCAGTTCCTAAAAAGGGTGACAAATCCCTCCCATTGCAATTACTTCTACTCTTTTTAAAGTAATGGAGAAATCAATTAACCGCCAACTCTTAAACTACCTAGAAACCTTTTGTCTGATCAACGATCACCAGTATGGATTCTGTCAGTGTCGACCCACTGGTGATATTCTGGTTTATGTTACTCATTTATGGACAAATTCAATCGAAAAGTTTGGTGAAACACAAGCAGTTGCTCTTGACATCTCAAAGGCTTTCAATTGTGTTTGGCGTAAAGGTCTTCTAAACAAGCTTCCATCTTATGGTTTGCTAACTGTTTTTTGTAATTGGTTATCCAGTTTCTCTCTGATCACTCACTGAGGGTGATGGTAGATGGCTTTCTGTCTTCTAACTTCTCCACTAATGCTGGTGTCCCCCAAGGTTCAGTTCTTTCCCTCTTATATATTAATGACCTTCTTCCATTGACTGAAAATCCTATCCATAGTTTTGCCAATGATAGCACATTGCATTCCACTTTCCATTTTGAGAAACCTTGCCTTGCTCAATCAGCTTCAAATTCTCAAATATCTGCTACCAATTCCTTAAATGCCAATCTCCAGGTAATTCTCTAGTGGGGCAAAGACAACTTAGTTGATTTCAATCCTTCTAAAACTCAGTCTTGTCTTATATCTCAACAAAAAGGATTCTTCTACTCCTATGCTACTCTTTTGCTTATCTTTGGTGACACTCCGATTTCTAGGCAAGTTGATATATCTCTTTTGGGGATTACCCTCACTTCTAATCTCTCTTGGCACAAGCACATTACAAATATTGCTTCCTCTGCACCTAAAAAACTTGGTTTTCTCTTTTGCCGTTACTTTTCTTCCAAACAGCTGTTCACTCTGTACAAATCGCAAATCCACCCTACCATGGAATATTGTTCCCATATCTGGGGCGGTGCCCCGATAACCTCTCTCAGGCTTCTAGATTCCATTCAGAAGAGGTTAATTAGGTTAATTAATGACTCCTCTCTAACAGTCTCTGCACTCGCTGTCTCATAGACGTACTGTTTCTGTTGCATGCCTTTTCTACACATACTTCCATGGGCACTGTTCTGCTGAATTGGTTTCTATAATTCCCCCCCCCCCTCTCTCTCTCTCTTTCAAAACAGTCCGAACACGTGTTGCCATCAGCGAACATCCATTTACTGTCCCACTTTAAACTCCCAGAACTAACTTTTCATCTTCCTCGTTTATTCATTCAACTACCATTTTCTGGAACAACCTTCCTTCATACATATTTCCTGAAATTTACAGTCTACAGACGTTCAAGTCGAATGTCAACAAATATCTTCTTTCATCTTCTCAACCTCCAACCCAACCACAGTACTAAGTACTATAGGTTCCAACACTTCTCGTGTTTGGGGTTTTCAGAAAAAAAAAAAATAAAATGTAATTATTTACTTGCGCATTTGTAGTGACTTAACTGCACCGCCCTCTTCTCCCATTGGATCGAAAAAATATCACTAGGAGGAAAAGTTTTTTAATGTATAGAGAGACTAGTAGAAAAAATTATAAACAATTTTTTCTACTAGTCAACACTATTATAAGCACTATTAGAATATAAAATGACTAGTAGAAAACAACTGTTTGAAATTTGTGAAGTGAATGTGTTGAGAAGTGAATAATGCGAGTTTGATTAACACGTGTTTCAGTTACCGCTATCTGTAAAAATTATACCACTTTTCAATTTACTCTATGCAAATTTTCTGTTAACGCAATCTTTTTTTTTTGTGTTAGTTGAAAAAGATTTGAATCACGCGTTAAGCTTACCGCGAGTCGTACACTCAATAAACAAACGTTTGCCTGCTGCCCGCCTCAGAGTGTTCTAGCAACCATCAGAAGAAGACGTGTTACTTGTTTGTCTCCTGCTAATAAAGTCAATGCAGACTTGTATTTAAATATTCAAATTTTTAAATGAGCCAGATGAAAATGTTACCGCGAAGGAGATAACGGTAAAAGAACTAACACTGTTTCAACGTTCGTTCTCAAACAATGTTTGAGGGTCTCTGAGATATTTATTTTGCCAGGGCCCAGAGAAGATTGTTGTCGGCTATCAGAAATTGATTGATGAAAAGAGAAAGTCAACACTGTTCAAATATTTCTGCAACAGTCATTTCTTCATTGTGTATTTTATGTCAGAGGTTCCCAAACTTTCTCCCGGTTCACGGTGACCTTAGTGTCTCAGTAATTTTTTCACAGCGCACCCAGACCAAATGAAATACCTAATAGATCTGTTTAGTAGTTAGGTCCAAGCAACTTAACAAGAAATGAAGAATCTGTGAACTATCTCAAGTTAGTAGTTCGCGCAGTGCCCGACAGAGGCTTCCGGATCAGCTAGTGTATAATCTTGCTACCTCTACTCTGCCAGATAGTGACTGGAGGGAGTCTGAGTAGTGTGTATGCGGGGAGCATTGTCGAGGCCACGTTATGTCAAGGATCTGGGTATATTCTTACCACGTGTACGCCATATCCAAAAATTTCATTACTTCATACAGCATGTCCAGCCCACTTTTTCTTACTATTGAATACACCATGAATTGTCAAACTAATAGAGCAAACTTATCTGCGAAAAGATCTAAACCGCCCAAGCACTTCCTAATTCATTTCACAAATATACGTGGTCTCAATTCTAATCTCAACGATGTCCATTTCCACTTGCAGTCTGCCAAACCCCATGTACTTTTTCTGACAGAAGCTCAGTTATCGGTTGATTCAACTACTGCTCATCTCAGATGCCAAAATTATTCGCTGTATGATTCCTTTCGCCTCAAAGGTGGTACTTGTGCATATGTCCATTCTGATATTCCCTGTCAGAGACTTGGCAATTTGGAATCTCCTCTCTTTGATCTTCTCTGGCTTAAAATCTCCCTACCTCATTGTGTCAAATTTATCTGTTGTCTCTACCGTTCTCCCAACTACACTAATCACTTGGAGCTCTTTGACTTCCTCTCTTTGCAACTTGACTTTCTCCAGTCCAACTTTCCTAACAGTGAGGTAATTTTTCTTGGTGATTTTAATGTTCACAACTCCAGCTGGCTTCCATTTTCTAGTCACACCGACCCAGCAGGTCGAGATGCTGAGGCTTTTGCAATTATTAATGACCTAGCACAGATTGTTCATTTACCTACCAGAATACCGGACAATCCTAATCATACAGCCAATACGCTTGATCTTTTTCTCACAAACAACCCTTCTAAGTACACTGTCGAAGTGAGAGGTCCTTTAGGCACTTCAGATCACAACTTGGTGATTGTCTCTTCTCCAATGGAACCTTTATCTCATGGCTATTCCCAACCTCGTGTTGTTTGGCATTACAAGAATGCAAAATGGGATGACCTGTGAGACTTCTTTTCTTCTTTTCCATGGTCGGATTACTGTTTCAAAACTTCTGATGTCAAAGTTTGCTCAGATCGTGTCAGTGAAATTATTCTTGCAGGAATGGAATCCCTTATCCCACACTCCACTTTAAAATCTCGTCCTTTATCTAAACCTTGGTTTTCCAATAAATGTGCTAAGGCTGTTCAAGAGAAGAATTTTGCATATCGTAATTGGTTTGTTTCTTATTCTTCAGTTTCATTTTCTGCCTACACCAAAGCTCGCAACAATTGTAAAGCAGTTATTAATTAGTCCAAACTAGAGTTTGAACAGGCTAAGAGTAGAAAACTTGCTTCTTGCCCTAATGGTAGCCGAGCATCCTGGTCTCTTGCCAAAGCTATTGGCCGCAACTTTTGCCCATCTTTGCTCCCACCTCTGTCCAAACCAGATGGTTCTGTTGTCACTTCAGCCAAGGATAAAGCTGACATGCTAGCATTGCATTTTTCTTCCAGCTCATGTATTAATGATCTTGGTAAAACACCTCTCACCATTCCCAACACGCTCCATTCAATGCCTCCTGTGGTCTTCCGTCAAAAGGATGTCAGAAGGATTTTGATGAATCTCGATGCTAAGAAAGCTTCAGGTCCTGATGGTATTTCTCCACTTGTTCTCAAAACCTGTACTCCTGAACTTACTCCTATTTTTTGCTGCCTTTTTTCACTTTCTTATTCCAAAGGTGTTTTTCCTTCTGCTTGGAAATTTGCTCATATCCAGCCAGTTCCTAAAAAGGGTGACAAATCCCTCCCAACCAATTATCGTCCCATTGCAATTACTTCTACTCTTTCTAAAGTAATGGAGAAATCAATTAACCGCTAACCCTTAAACTATCTAGAAACCTTCTGTCTGATCAACGATCGCCAGTATGGATTCTGTCAATGTCGATTCACTGGTGATATTCTGGCTTATGTTACCCATTTATGGACTAATTCAATGGAAACGTTCAGTGAAACACAAGTAGTTGCTCTTGACATCTTGGCATTACAAGAATGCAAAATGGGATGACCTGTGAGACTTCTTTTCTTCTTTTCCATGGTCGGATTACTGTTTCAAAACTTTATGCCAAACACGATCAAAGGCTTTTGATCGTGTTTGGCATAAAGGTCTTCTAAACAAGCTTCCATCCTATGGTTTGCCAACTGTTTTTAGTAATTCGTTATCCAGTTTTCTCTCTGATCGCTCACTGAGTCTGATGGTAGATGGCTCTTTGTCTTCTAACTTCTCCACTAATGCCGGTGTCCACTAAGGTTCAGTTCTTTCTCCCACTCTTTTCCTCTTGTATATTAAATGACCTTCTTCCATTGACTGGAAATCCTATCCATAGTTTTGCCGATGATAGCACACTGCATTCCACTTTCCATTTTGAGAAACCTTGTGCTGCTCAATGAGCTTCAACTTCTCGAAAATCTGCTACCAATTCCTTAAATGCCGATCTTCAGGTAATTCTCCAGTGGGGCAAAGACAACTTAGTTGATTCCAAACCTTCTAAAACTCAGTCTTGTCTTATATCTCGCAAAAAAGATTCTTCTGCTCCTATGCTTATCTTTAGTGACACTCTGATTTCTAGGCAAAATGATATCTCTCTTTTGGGGATTACCCTGACTTCTAATCTCTCTCTCTTGGCACAAGCACATCACAAATATTGTCTAAAAAACTTGGTTTTCTCTTTCGCTCTCGGCGTTACTTTTCTTCCAAACAGCTGCTCACTCTGTATAAATTGCAAATCCACCCTGCCATGGAATATTGTTCCCACATCTGGGGGTGGTGCCCCCAAAACCTCTCTCAGGCTTTTTGATTCCATTCAGAAGAGGGCAGTTAGGTTAATTAATGATTCATCTCTAACAGAGTCTCTCCACTTGCTTTCTCATAGACGTACTGTTTCTGCTGCATGCCTCTTCTACAGATACTTCCATGGGCACTGTTCTTCTGAATTGGCTTCTATAATTCTCTCTCTCTCTCTCTCTCTCTCTCTCTCTCTCTCTCTCTCTCTCTCTCAAAACAGTCCGGACACGTGCCGCCACCAGCCAACATCCATTTACTGTCCAACTTCAAACCCACAGAACCAACTTTTCATCTTCCTCATTTATTCATTCAACTGCTGTTTTCTGGAACAACCTTCCTTCACACGTATTTCCTGAAAATTACAATCTACAGAAGTTCAAGTCCAATGTCAACAAATATCTTCTTTCGTCTTCTCAACCTCCAACCCAAGCACGGTACTAAGTACTATAGGTTCTAATACCTCTCGTGTTTGGGGCTCACATAAAAAAAAAAGAAGAAAAAAAGATGTCAAGTATCGCTGTGTTTCCCTTGAAAATTTTAAATATTCCACGGTGCACAGTTTGGGAACTGCTGTTTTATGCAATAAACATTTTAATTCCATAATTATTTTCATTATATTTTACATTGTATACAGTTAAAAAGTTATTTAAGAGGTATTTTTAAAATTCTTTATAGACATTCCAGAAGGTCGACAATTATAATTTTTCCTATTGATTATTATATTCGATTAATGCCTTTCCGTTTTGTGCAATGTGCTCGCGGGACAAATTAATCAAGGCCAGCCTGTACTATGATAGTTTTTTAGAAAAATTACTACTATGGTTATGAATATATTTCAGTTTTGTAGTCCCTATAGTATAATTAACCAAAGGGAAAAAATTTCATTGATACAACCTACATGTGGTGGTATTACTGGTTTAAAGTTGCGATGTTAAAATCACTAGCAACGACTTAGGGTATAAAATAATTTAACAAAATAAGAGGATATTTCAGAATTACAGGAGTTATGCTGTTATTAGTCAGGATAAAAAAAAAATAATAATAATAATAAAATATACAAAATCAATGGGCATTGTAAATCTAGATTTCTCAAGTTCAGCATTTTTAGGAAATTTTACAAAACAAAATTACAGATATTACTCTCAAAATTAAATGCTTCATTGTGGACCATTGCTTTGTTCATCGTTAATTTTATAACCACTGGAAACCTTAACATACCTTCCTGAAGTAGTGCATTTATGTACCACTGATAACATTATGTAACAGATTTTAGAAAAGTCTCTGTTCATCTGCTTTTCTTGGTATTTCTTTATGAACGTGGAGACATTGATCCCAAATATGACCTTAGTTTTTGCATAGCATTAATAGTTTGCCAAGAAATTAAAGAAAAGTAAATAAGCAACAATATTATATAAGATTAATTAACAATGTTTAACTTCTATGTGGAATATAGTATTAATCTTAAAATTTAAAAAAAATCAAATTAAAAAGTAGACCGCCCCCTCAGGTTAATCAAAAAAAAAAAAATCTTACAAAAATATACAATCAGAACTAGATGCAATCACCCATCATCGCTTCATCCCTCTTTTCCACTGACTCTACATCCTGATGGAATCTGTGTGTGTGTGTGTGTGTGTGTGTGTGTGTGTGTGTGTGTGTGTGTGTGTGTGTGTGTGTGTGTGTGTGTGTGTGTGTTCCACGCTAAGATCAACCAGATGA
Organism: Mastigoproctus giganteus; assembly: GCF_048544385.1. NCBI lineage: Eukaryota > Metazoa > Arthropoda > Arachnida > Uropygi > Thelyphonidae > Mastigoproctus > Mastigoproctus giganteus. Next base: position 179,851,341 of record NC_143582.1, read on the forward strand.
GGCCTGAAGAAATCCAGGTGAGAGTTCAAGTAATGGAGCTTGACCGACATTCTGCATAAATAACATTTTTCTATAATTTTCAACCAACTTGTCAGTTAGTTTGTAATTTTACTCTTAATATTACTGAGAATATCCATTCACTACAAGGCAAAATGACTACCAGGCATTTTGCTCAGCATCAATCATTTTGCCTTCCAGTTCTTATGAAGCTGTGGGCCACATGTTAGTTTTTGACAGAGGCTCCGAATGATTAACCCTTAACTAAGCACAAAAAATTTCTAATAAATTGATATGCAAAGAAGGTTCACCTTCTTTGTACATCAATCACTAGAAGTGGACCAATTATTAGAAGGAATGGACGAAAAGAATAGCTATTAAAGCAAAATAAATAATTTTTAACCAGTTTTGAAAATTCCCTCAATTTTTTCCTCCTGGAAAAAAAAACAAAAATCACTGGTGTCCCTTAGACCACCATGTCTGTTACAGAGCTAAGTAACAAGACCACATAAACACCTCTACAATAAAATAGAAAATAAAAATGCAATTCAAATTTGTAGTGGAATTATAGAAGAAAATTATGGCAATTACATTTTTATAAAATGGTATGGTATCATTCACCAAGCAGCAGACACAAAAAGGACTGTTCTTTCTCTAGTCACCTGGAATCATTTAGACCCCATGCACCAACATTTGAAAAATCAGCAAAAAATAATTCAAAACTGTTCACTTTTTTGATGCAGTCTATTTTTTCTGAGCACAACTGTGAAATGCATTTTATATTAAAAACATATATTTTAAATTAATTTTTGAAATTACACCTCCCTTAGACCTGTTGATGAACAAAATACAAATTTTAAAACCATGCTTCAACCGGCACCTGCAACCGGACACCAGCCTAGTCAGTAACATGAGCATGTGCTGCATGAAATGTGAAACACACACATCAACAGTGTGGTTCCAAACAATGCTTCAATGTCACAAAACTAGAGAGCATTACCAACTGGAGGAAAGTGCACAGCAGTAAAGCCAGCTTGGTAACAACAACTTAAGCGACACATGCCAATTAACACATGCATATGATTAGATTTAACTTAATTCATGAACTTTTCCTAATGGCATGATAATTAACAGAGATTTCTGGAATTTTAGCATTAGCATTAGTAGAGGCATATGATGCAAGAAAGCAAGCTTATTCAGCATCAGCCAAAAAAAAAAAAAAAAAAAAAAAAAACACACCACTCCTATTTCACCCCTCCGTTCGTTCGAAATACCTGTCCAGTTGAGCTTTAAATTTGTTTAGGCTATCAACTTCAACAACAAGTGATGGAAGTCGGTTCCACCAACCAACCAACCGCTGGCCAAAGGCAAATTTCCGCACATCTATCCGACATCCGTCCTTCCTCAATTTGAATTTATGCCCTCTGAGGTGATTATTCTGAGCAAGATGAAGAATCCCATTGGCATTGAGCATGCTCAAACCATTCAAAGCCTTATACACCTCTATCAGATCACCTCGCCGGTGCCTAGTCTCCAGACTCTGTAAATGGACTAATCAAAGAAAAAAATTTTCAAAAATAGATACTGGGGTATCAGCTGTGTAGAAGTAGAGCACAAATTTCTGAAATACTGTCTGGGGTTGAATTGCTCCTAACTCAGGGTTAAGTGAACTCAAAATGGAAGAAGAATCTACTATTTATTAAAGATAAGCCTTTATTAAAAAAAAAAAAAAAAAAAACGGGAATGCTATGGTACTGGATAATAATTAATTGGCAAAATTGGCTGAAACAATTCAATTACTTTAAAATTAAAATCAATTTGCCACCTCATGATTATCTAAATTAAAACAACAAAAAATATGAAAAACTTCCCTCAAATCAATTTGCTACTCTAAAAACATCAAAATAATCAAAATTTAAAAGGGAGATTAATTATCAAAATTTTATTCTTACCCCAATGAGCTATCCCTTTGATGAAATCGACTTCCAGCTGGATCAGGTATAGAAATTTTAATTTCAGGTTCTTTATTTTCTGTAAATGTTGAGTTTCCTACATTGAGAATACTGTTCACTTTTGGTGATATATTCTGCAAATTAACATCAATGTGATCTGGCTCTATAATTCCAGCATCACCATTATCAGACTCTTCATTTGTAAACTCAGTATACTTCTGCATTGTGTTCACTATTCGTAGCAGATTAATTAATGCTACAAAAAGGATAATATTTAAAATTAACATATAAATACAACCAAATTTCTTAAAAAAAAATAAAATAAAAAAACAGAGAGGGAGAAAAATCTATAGTTTGTATATACAGTAATATGAAATCAAAGCAAAATGCCTTTTAAATTGCAATTCCAGAGTACATGATTTCAGAAGATGGAGCTTCAAAACTTCTGTAAATGTTTACACTACAGTAACATGTGCTGATACTGGTAAAAACATATAGAGTTCAAGTTAGAGTTTCATGTTCATTTGTTACTGATTGCTGAGGTTCTCACATACAGTACACATAGTGTAAACAAAAAATGGTGACAAACACTGATATAGAAAGGGCACAATTTTTTGAACAGAGAAAAAAAAACAGTATACGATGGAAGTTAAGCAGAAATTTTGCATGTAGTCTGGCAAAACTCCATCACAGATATATTCATTCTATGATTGGCAAAAGACTTTCTTTTGCCAATCTGAAACCACACAAGTTGAAGATGGTACAAGTCATTATGGCTGGCAAGGTGGACATCTAGGTGGACATCCTTTCTAGGTGGATATCCCTACTTAGATTCCAGAAGACAAAGGGCTGCTTAACATTTAGTGTTTAGTAACAAGTGCATGTTCCATATCACAGGCAAGGTAATCGCATACAATGTGACTGTGGGGAAGTGAAAAAGGCAATGTGGTTTTGTAACACATTCCAGACATTCCCAAAGTTGATATGTTTTGTGATGTAACTGCAAGAAGGTATAGGGCCTGTTCTTCAGAGAGGAACAATTAGTGGACTCGTATTAAAAAATATTAGAGAATTATCTCAATCCTGCAAACTACTCAGGTTGATCCTGGTAACAATGTAGCAGGATCATCCTAAGAAAAGCAGAATAGATGAAATCCAATAAGATGGTGCACTCCTCACTTCCATAAGGATGATAAAACTGTTAGATCTCCACTTTCAAGTTAGTGAGTGGGGTGCACAGGTCCAATTCCTCTGTGACCACATCACTGTACCTCAACACCAAATCATCTTTTTGCATGTGTGTGTGGGGGGGGGGGAGTATCTGAAGGACCAGATGTACAAGTTACCACACCAACATCAAGTGATTAAAGAGAGGATCATTGAAGAGAAAAACACAGTTAAACCAGTCATGTTACAGCACATTTGGCAAGAGGCTGATTACTATTGGGATGTGTGTCTTGGGTTTGGTTTTATTGGCGCATTAGTTGGGATGTGTGTCAGATTACTGCTAGAAGTCATATGAAAATGTAACTGTTACGGCCGCTGAAACTTGGGATTTACTAATTTCTAGTATGTTTCTTCTATAATGCACTAAATGTGCAAAGCTACTTTTTGACTTGCCCTGTATTTCTTGAGTTCCTCAGGATCTGTTTAAAAAGTTTCATAGAGAATTTGATGAAAGAAATATTTCATGTTGTGAAATTATAGCAATAATACTAAAATTACAAAACAATACCAGAGTACAGTTTATACTCTGGTATTAATCATTTAAAAAAAAAAAATACTAACTTCATATTTTATCTTTGTCTTCAAGTATACAGGGCATTTCAAAATTGCATGGAATAAATGGAGTATATTCTACAGCCAAAAATAAGAAAAAGTTCCTGTAAACTTATGTCTCAAAAGTCTATTTCTGAGATATTAATTGTAAATTATATAACTGAAAAACAGCAAATCATTTTTATGTTCAAATTTATATCATTAAAAATGTGTAAAACAGGCTTTAAACAATATAAAATATATGTACCAACACCAATAATATATAGTGTTGTCAGTAAACCGGTGTGGCAGAATACTAGCAATATCAACGTGTCAGTTACTTAAGTTTCAGGTTCCATGATGACTGTCTTGTTTCCAGTACAGCATTTTTAAACTAAAATTATGGAAGACAAATTAAAACTGTTTACTTTTGTCAAGTTATCTGATATGATTTTAATTTATGGTAAGGTTTTAAGAAATTTGTAGGTGCTGTTTGCAGATGTGCCAAAGAATTTCCAACCTGACAAGAACCAAATTCAAAAAACATTTGTTGTGGAGGGAAAGATGACTTAAAGAAACAGGTATGCTGATGTCATTACAAATAAAGTTGGTAGAGGGCAATTTCAAACTGAAAATGTTGAAGTGCAAATACTTCATGCTGTACAAAAATCTTCTACCATGAATACCAGAAGGTTGCCAGTTCATGTGAATGAACTGGCAACAAGTGTATGGAAGAAATTATATGAATGGCATTACATCAATTTCACAGCATGCATGTACAAGAATTATTGCCACAAGATATGAATAAATGCAATAACTTTTGGCAGCAGCTAATTTTACAATATACACATTATCTTTCATTTCTCAGTCACTTTGTTGTTATAGGTGAAACATGTTTTATATAAAATGGAATTCTGAATCTCGACTTACACCTGGACCAAAGAAAACCCACATATATGACTGCCGGTACTCATTATCAGCATACCTTTTCCTTTAATGTTGGTGTAATGTCCTATAATCTTATTAGTCTTTATTTTTTTTCCATTAAGGCTTTCAGGAATGGCATACTTTCATTTTTTTCTGCAGACCAATTTATGGGAAGTAATGAAAACCATTGACCTCAAAAATCAGCAGAGAACGTGGTTTATTTTATACGACAGTGCACATATGATGTTTCCAAATTTTTAAATAGATAGTACAATAACCAATGGGTTGGAATGGCCTTGTACAATGACCACCATGATCACCCAACCTCACACCATGAGATTACTTTTGTGTGGGATCACATGGAAACCATGGTTTATTTTATGCATATTAAGACAAACTCAGGAATACCATTTTGGAAGTTGCTGAAATATTAAGAATAGACACAAACAATAAGTCATGCCAGAATCATGGATTATTGTGCTGAATGCTGCATGGAACAAAATGAAAGTCATTCTGAATAGCAAGTTTTAAATGTTTGCCTTTTAGAGGTTTATTTCACTTTATTTTTGTTTTGTAATTTACGATTAATTTTCAGTATCTTGAAAATAGACTTGAGTCCATGTGTGTTACAATGTATTTACAATGTGTGTTACAATCCAATTTGTATATAAAACATTTATAGGCAGCAGTGATTACAGTATACTGATTTATTCAATAACTGCTGATTAAGGTGATTACAGTGGTTTTAGGTATTTTTAAAATTCTTTTCAATGGGACCAACTGATGCAGTAAACAAATGCAAATGACAGGTGAAAAGTGATTGAGGAAGTAATCATTGAAGTTACAATGGTGAATTTAATGTACAGCTGGCTGGTCAAACAAGACCTGTCTAATCCCTGCACCGTGGCCTCTGGATTTATATAAATACATATAAAAGTGTCTTCAGAATCAGGAAAAAAAAAAAAAAAAAAAAAAAAAGAAAAGTCCATGAAACGTAAGGAAATCCCCAAAAACAAACAGCTAGCTGATTATATTAAAAGCAACAGAACTCGAGTAGAATGGTTCGGACTTGGTCTATTGGTGGCAGATTTTATATCATGAACATCTTCACAATGAAACTGAGTGACAGAAGACCTATGGGAAGGGCTGGGATGAAATGAGAAGACAGCATGAGGAATGATGCAGAAAGGTTTGGAATTGTAGATTGAAGACAGACAACAGGAGTTATGTGGAGGATTTCCATAGAAACTAAAGATGATGATGATGACACATACACCATTCTCTGAACAGTTCAGTATGTTACATGCCAGTATTCTCACTGACAATCAAATCTGCTCAGTGACTAACACTAGGGCTATAACTTGTTAATTACTGAATAAGTTACCTTCATGAATAGCTGAGGGTGACAGCTTGTGGAAATTCAATGATAAGACATGTCGCTTTTGATCGGCATGCAGGCATTTGGGGACCCATTCGGCAGAAAAGTTTCTGCGTGTCCAAAATGTCACGAATAACATATCTAAAATATTCCCTGCACATGCCTAGTCTCAGTTATCTCTTCAGCAAAAATTCATCTATCAGACAGAATGGTAACAATATTTTCAGGCACTGCTGCAGAAATTGGTATTTCATAACTGCTCCACCTTCAGTTTTGCCAAAAGTGACATTTTGGGCTGACATCCTTTCTTCAACCTGTAAAAAATAAAAAGGGAATGGATATTACGGTTTTTTGAGGCAAATGGGCTGTTTAACATCAAAAGATATGTTTGTCAAAAAAAAAAAAAAAAAAAGAGATTGGATGTGGGTCAGGCAAAGAATTTATCAGCATCCCCATTGTAATACCCCTGCTATTCCAGTTTTAAGGCCTACCATAAAAGGTTATTATCAACTCTAAGACCCATACCATTCTTTGAGGGAATTCCAGATATTTTCAGGTTGTTCAAAAGAAGGCATCCGATGCTGTAACTTGTAGAGTCATCATTCAATTGACTGATATTGAGAGCAAGCTGCTTCCGTTTTGATGATTGTTTTAATTACAAGAGGTTGTCATAACAAAATATAGCTTGGAATCACTTTGATTACAGCCATCTGCAGCAATCAAAAATGGCTAATTTTTCAAAGTCATCATTGCCTCTTCTTTCCCTATCTCTGCAGTTTTGACTAAAACTGCCTTTTGTTTTTGTTCCTCCACAACTGCATTTTGTTTTGCTATTTCACTAGCAAGAAACATTTCTGAATAACATGCCTGCATGATCAGCACGACTCAGAGGAATAATCTTAGTTGTGCTGATCATGCAGGCAATTATGTTCTATGATAAAATATGCAAATAAACATTCAGCACATAAGAAAGATATCACGACACCATTAAATGCAACATCTACTTTTGTATTTCTTCCTGGGACTGCATGCTGTCATTTTGTTTATTTGTTTAAAAATGTCTTATTACACTGCATTTCCTAGTGTTTGAAATTGAAAAAGCACATCTACATACAGTGCACAAAACAATTGCATTACCTTTTTCAAATTTTTCTTTGCATATTGCTGAAACATATTGTTAATAAGATCCCACACACTACAAGTGCTATCAAATGACTGTGTAGAAAACAACACTATTATTGTATATTTCTATTTTGCAATGTAGAGTACCACATCACACCTGATGGCCAATTCATTAAAAAAAATAAGCAGAAATCTGACAAAAAACTTTTAAAAAATTCCAATTTTACCAGTTTTATTACTTAAAAAAAAAAAAAGAGAAAACAAACAGATGGAGAAAACAGGTTTTGTGAGAATATAGAGAAACTTGTCACCAACTATATTATGACAGCAAGATGGAGAAGGTCAAATCAAGTAAGGAAAGACTGATTCTCAATTATAAATTTGAAGAGTTGGCAGCTATGCCTGATGGAGTGAGTCAACAAGAGAAAAAATTTTGGTGGAGGCAGTTGGAAAAGTGTGGAGCTGTATAATGCGATTCAGGCTTGGTTCTACTGGTGGCAGCGACTAAACATAAAGTCCATGACCATTCCAAAAATCTTGGAGGAGTATGAACTGTCTACAGTGTGCCATTACAATACTATGGAAATGGAACCAATCAGTATTAACACAATAGCACACCATGTCAAAGAGACCAATTTATGGACAGTAGTAGTAATAATGGCAAATAATGCAAGAAAGCAAGCTTATATAGCATCACTCAAAAAAAAGAAAATAAAGTTTACCCATTCATATAGTCAAGGAAAAGTTAGCATTAGTAGAGACATACGATGCAAGAAAGCAAGCTTATGCAGCATCAGCCAAAAAAAAAAAAAAAAAACTCTCCCATTTCACCCCTCCATTCGTTCCAAATACCTGTCCAGCTCAGCCTTAAATTTATTTAGGCTATCAAATTCCACAATAAAGGATGGAAGTCTGTTCCACCAACCAACTACCCGCTGGCTAAAGGCAAATTTCCGCACATCTATCCTACATCCATCTTTCCTCAATTTGAATTTATGCCCTCTTAGGTAATTATTCTGAGCAAGAGAAAGAATTCCATCAGCATTGAGCATGCTCAAACCATTCAAAGCTTTATACACCTCAATCAGATCACCACGCAGGTGCCTAGTCTCCAGACACTGTAATCAGCAAAACTTCTTTGTAAGAGCAAAACTTTATTCCATTCACTAATCTTGTTGCCCTTCTCTGTACTCTTTCCAACAGCTCTACATCCTTCTTAACATGAGGCCTCCAGACCTGTATACAGTACTCAACACGTGGCCTGACCATTGCTTTATACAAGGGGATAATCACCCCCTTATCCCTGCTAGAAAAATTCCTGTATATCATTGACAAGACACTATGAGCTACTCTTGCAGACCATCTGCACTGCTCAGAAAACTTCATATCTGCCTGCACAATTACCCCCAGTTCCTTTTCAATCTCTACCACTGTCAGTGTAGTACCACAGAGTTGATACATTACTCTGGGATTACTGCTTCCCATATGTAGTACTTTACATTTGTCAATGTTAAACATCATTTGCCACCTCTCAGCCCATCTCCTCAACTTTTCTAGATCCTGTTACAGCAGCGTGTTATCATTAGTGACCTTAACAACAATGCCAACCTTCATATCATCTGCAAACTTGGACATTAAGGACCACAGTTTTATACACTCTACCCTTCATTTTACAATTTACTTTCTTATCACAAAGGGATAATCAGCACCCCACTCATCTTTCTCCAGTTCAACCATCCACATTGCACTCTATGCTGTATTTCTGCACTCAGTCCTCCACCATCCCTCTCAACGTTCGATCCCAGATACTTAAATTTCAAAACTGATGGTAGCTTTTCCTCCTGCAGTTTTATAGAGCTCTCATCTTCTCCATTTAATGCCATGTATTCTGTCTTTGTTCTACTTATCCTCATGCCTCTCTCTTCCAACGCTTTTTTTTCCCTCCATTCCTCCAATTTCTTCTCTACCTTTCCTTGAGATGGTTCGCACAGTACGATATCATCCGCAAACAGCATACTCCATGGTGCTCTACTCTTCACTTCTCTCACCAACACATCCATTACCAGATCAAACAGATATGGGCTCAGAGCTGATCCCTGGTGCAGTCCAACTTCTACAGAGAACCCCTCAGTCATACCTACACTACTCTTAACCTGAGTCACCGCTCCCTCATACATTTCCTTCACAAGCCTTATGTACTTTTCTGATGCACCCTTCTCCCTCATGCATCTCCATACCTCTTGTCTGGGCACTCTATCATATACTTTTTCCAGGTCTATGAACACCATGTGCAACTCTACTTGCATCTCCCTTTATCTTTCCATCACCTGCCTTAAAGCAAAGACCGCATCTGTTGTTCCTCTTCCCGGCATGAAACCAAACTGTTCGTCTCCTATTTCCGTCTCCTGCCTTATCCTTCCTTCCACAATTCTTTCCCAGATCTTCATCGAGTGAGACATTAACTTTATTCCCATGTGGTTCCCACATTCTTGCACATCCCCCTTTCCTTTATAGATTGGCACAAGTATACTTTCCCTCCACTCATCGGGTATCCTCTCCTGCTGCCACAGTTTTTCCATAAAGTCCCATAGGTTATCGATCCCTTCCTCTCCCAGACTTCTCCATACCTCTACTGGTATCTGATCAGCACCTACTGCTTTCCCCCCCACCTTCATTTTTCTGAGTGCTCTTTCCACTTCTTTCCTGCTTATGCCTTCCACTATTCTTTCATTCATCTCTCCATCCTCGCATAGTGCTCTTGGGTTTTCCTCATTTAGTAACTTCTTAAAATAGTCTCTCCGCCTTTCCTTAACCTTCTCCTTGTCCTGTATAATCACTCCCCTCTCATCTTTAATCTGTTTTATTGATGAGAAGTCCTTTGATGCCTTGTCTCTCGCTTTGGCTATTCTCATCAATTGCCTATCTCCATCTTTCCTTTCCAGTTTCCCATAGGCCTCGTCCACTGCCCTTGCCATAGCCCTTTTTGCCTCCTTATTTGCTAATTTATATGCTTCTCTATCTTCCTGGCTACCTGTTGAATCCCATCTTTTCTTCTTCTCCTTCTTTTGTTTTATTACCGCTTGCACTTCCTCATTCCACCACCAGGCCTCCTTTCCCTCCGGCACTCCCTTTCCTGATGTTTTTCCCAACAACTCTTCTCCAACTTTCCTTATGATACAACTATTTAATTTCCACCACTCTTGCACATCTTCCGGTAACTTTATTCCTTTTAGCACCTTTTCCCTAAACTCCTTCTTCAAACCCTCCTTCTCTCAATCTCCATCATTTTATCCTTTTCTCCCCCTGTCTTGAATATTTCCTACTTTTGTCCACTGCAACCTCCCAATCGACCACGAGCAATCTATGTTGTGCAGACACACTTTCTCCGTTTATCACCTTGCTGTTCCTCATTTCCTTTAGATGCCCCCTTATGGCACATGATATAGTCAATCTGGCTTGTCCTTTCCCCACTCTTGTATGCTGTCAGCTGGCTTTCTTTCTTTTCGAAGTAGATGTTAACTATCGCCAGGTCGAATGCCACTGCGTGTTCTACTATCCTCTCCCCTTCTCTATTTCTTTCCCCAAATCTCCACCTTCCATACACTCTTCCTTCCTCTCTCTGGCTTCTTCCTAAATGTCGATTTAAATCACCCCCAACGATCAACCTCTCCTTCTCAGATATTGCCATGACCACTTGATCCATTTCCATCCAAAAACTGTATCTTTCCATCACCTGCCTTAAAGCAAAGACTGCATCTGTTGTTCCTCTTCCCTTTCCCTCCTTTTCTATTTCCCCGCATCCTACTTGTGGGGCATACGCACATACTATTGTCGTCAATTGTCCACCCACTTCCAGTTTGATGCTCATAATCCTATCACTCCTTCTGTTAACCTCACACACTCCATCTTTTAACTCCTTATCAACTACAATACCTACTCCATTTCTTCCTCTCTCATCCGCTCCCCTAAAGAACAACTTGTACCCTTCACCGAGCTCTTTTGCTTTATTTCCCTTCCACCTTGTCTCTTGTAGGCATAGGATCTTCACTCTTCTTCTTTGCATCAAATCCACAATCTCTCTACTCTGTCCATTCATCGTCCCAATGTTCAATGTTCCTATTCTAATACTTTTCATCCTCTTCTTCTTCTCTTGCTGGTCTAACTTCTTTAACTGAACCCGTCCTTTGTTCGGTAGCCCTGATCCTTTTCTCACAGTTTCCGGGCGACATGACTGTGTGTCGCTTATGGGGCACGCCCTAGCCATTCCACATCTATTTTCCGCCATTCTATCATTTTCTTTTGTTTTGGCATAGTTTTTTTTTTACGGCCAGATGCCCTTCCTGACGCCAACCCTCACCATTTTATCTGTGCTTGGGACCGGCACCTATTGAGGCTGGTTTGCACCCTCAATGGCTGGCTTTCCTGAAATCTAAGTATATGATGTCAAAATTATTTTTTGCATCCAGTTCCTTGGTCACTGCACCATAATAATCTATCAGACTGGTTACACAAGACTGCCCCTTAACAAATCCATGTTGTGATTGCCATTTTTTTTTTTTTGTTAGTTGTTGGCGCATCGGCTTCTGTGGCCATAATGCACCTCCCAAGGTTTTTGCATTTTACTCTGATCCAGGCCCGAGGTGGGATTCGAACCCGCGACCTTTGGGTTGCCAGGCAGGCACTTTACCCACCTGGCTAGCCCGGTTGGCGATTGCCGTATACCTGCATGCCTGTCCAAATGGTCCAGCATTACTTCTTTAACCAGTGATTCCCTTATTTTCCCTGGAACAGACATTAAGCAAACAGGTCTGTAATTACTCGTGTCACCTTTTGATCCCCCTTTATAAATTGAGCATATATTCACACTTCTCCAATCCATAGGGACCTCCCCTGAATCCAAGGAAGCTCTCACAATTATGGCTAAGTGTTTGCTTACCTTCTTTTCTGCCTCCCTTAATATAACAAGACAATTTCCATCCACCACCACATCCATGCCTTTTATATGTCCTCCTCAACAATTTCTCCTCTATTTTCCTTTCAGTTATCACAAAGTCATTTAGCTCCTCATTAGAGTCTGATAAACTTCTGGCATCCCCTTTCCTACAGAATTCATGTGTGAATGTAGATGCAAAATATCTTATTCAATTTGTCTGTAACCTGAGCAGGATCTTCAACAGTTAACCCATCAACATCAAGGGGCCCAATGTTATCCCACCCCTTCCTTCTACCGTTAATATAAGCACAGAAGTCTTTGCTGTTTTCTTTGTATTCTTTGCCAGAGACCTCACATATTCTGCCTTAATTTGCCTAACCTCCTTTGTGACTTGTTACTACTAATTTATTTCTAGCATAGGCTTCTGTTATCTGATGATTTATATGCATCCCATGCACTTTTCTTCTCTTTCACGTGTCTTAATAGTTAATCTGACGTCCATTTAGGTCTAGGCCTTGAACAGTATTTCTTTGTTGGCATGAAAAGCCAACAAAGATTCTTTGATTACTTCCCTGAATACTTCTGGTATTCAGGATTTAGAATTTGCTGTTGGTAACATCATCAGTTGGTCCCGCTGGACACAATTTAAAAAATTGTCTGAGACCTCTGTAGTCACCCTTATGAAATAAAAAGCATTTTATTTTACCCGTGACGGTAGTTACATCTTTAATTAAATTTCACGTTGGTACACTGTGATTGCTGCCACCCAGTGGGTCTTTTGCCTGCAGATTCTTATTGCATGAAAAATCACTGATGATAACCAGATCAAAGCTATTGCTTTTTCTTGTTGCCTCTCTAACATGCTGCAGTAGAAAACAGTCATCCAAGAAATCCACAAAAGCCTTGCTAATATGTGAGCTACCAACCCACAAATTACAGTCAACATCTGGAAAGTTGAAATCCCCCATTATGACACATCCTGATTTTCTGGCCCACTATTTCTCTGTATAGCTGTTTGGTATACTCATCACAATCATTAGGACTATAACACTCGTACTGTGAATTTTGTTTTCCCAGTGCTTATATCACACCAAACTGACTCAACATTGCACTCGTCACAAATTCCGGAAAAAAAAGTGCAACTGCTTCTGTTAACATTAGAAGAGGGATGAACTATATTGGTCTGGTTTTACAGATTACTAACAATCTGAATAAATATTTTGCATCTACACTCATACATGAACAAGTTTTTAGAGATGCAGTTAGTGAACATCTGTCTAATACTGATTGGAATTTAAATGATTTTATGATAACTGAGAGGCTATATACAGAAAGGCAAGAGAAATTTATGCAGCCAAATATAAACAAGGCACCAGGGGGCTGATAGAATCTATATAATTATATAAAAAGCAGCAGAAAAAAAGAGATAACAGTACTTGTTAATTATCCTCCACCAGTGTAAGTTACAAGTAAGTGTGACATAACCTAACCAGTGTATATTTATGTACATAAATAAATATACATAAATTTACACTGGTTAAGCTAGATTAGATTTACTTGTAACTTACACTGACAGGAGAATAATTAACAAGTACAGATATAATTTAGGCCAACACCAGATAAACTCAGACATCAGATCTTAAAGATAGAAAAGAACCAGTTAATTAATATACCGGTTAATTAATTAATGTACAAAAAATTGAATTAGTCAATTTTTTTTTGTAAATTAATTGAATTTCATTTTCTTTTCCTGTTATTAAGAGGTGAAAAGTAAATACAGTTATCTCCTTATCAATCAATTATTAAGATTATAACTTTAGAGAAAACTTAATAAACCTATAGTTTTAGATTCTCTAAAATTAGCTGTTCAGTTTAATTACAACTGTATAATATTTATTACACTCCTGTCTTTTTTTAAGTCTCTTTTCTCTCTATATATACACTGTGCTGCCACTTTATTAGGTACACCCCTGCAGTGCACACAAATGGTTTGTCCCACAGCGTTGCAAGTCACATGACCACAGTTATGGATATAAATGCAGCAGAACAACCTTTCTAGTATCAGTTAAGCGTACAAACCATAGCAAGAATGGGGAAACGGAGTGATCTAACAGACTTTGAACGTGGCATGGCAGTAGGTTCAAAGACGTGCTGGACAAACCATCTCTGAAACGGCAGTTCTCCTGAATTTTCATGCACCACAGTTTCAAGGGTGTATGGAGAATTGTGCAACGGAACAGAAAACATCCTCTCAACAGCACTCCTGAAGAAGAAAATCGCTTGTTGATGAGAGTGTAGAGTGTATTTAGTGTCAAGCAGCACCAGGGGTTTCCCCCATCTCCGTGTTGCTTTCATTGTAGGTGTGCCAGTTCACTGGAAAGGCCAGAGATTTAAAAGTGTGTGGATATTGTATATGTATAGTGCTATGTACCGTTGTTCTTCTGGCCATTTAGCCGCTGGACCCCTGCTGAGGCCCAAAGTTGTCCACACTCAGCCCCGTGGAGGCAGGCCAGGTATATCAGCATTATAATTAATTACACTGGCAGGCCCTGCCACCTAATTTCCTGAGATTTCAGTGGCTAGGACCTAAAAAAAAAAAAAAAAAAAAAAAAAAAAAAAAATTGATCTTTCACATGGGGGGGTAAGAGTGCTAGGATTTGAAAGGCCGAAACTACTGGCAAACAGTAATTTGGACATGATTAAATTTGGACGTGTAGGGCAATCGCTTGTGTACAGATAGAGTAGGGGAGGGAGACTGAAGACTGGGGGGGAGACAGAAATATGGAGTCAATAGGGAAGGCGACCCCCAATAGGTGTCAGTGGGGCATGCCCATACCCCACCAGAAGGAAAAATAGGGGTGGCAAGGAAGGGAGGAGACAAGAGGACAGGCACCTTCCCCCCCTGCCAAGGAAGTGGAGTGGAAAGAAAGCCAGGAAAGAGTGCCCAGCTCGGTCGCCAATTGGCGCACTGGCAGCAAATCTGCTGTTCAAGGTGGGGAAAAAGATATGGGTGCAACGAAGCAGTCGGAACCAGTTCCCCGATTTCATTCATTGGCTATGTGTCCATTCAGGTAGGTTGAGATCAGTCACATTTATGGGTTATATACACGACCAGGATAGTCTCGTGGAGTGTCTCTTTTGCATCCCGGATGGTCTGGTCTGTTGATCCTGTTTCCATCATCAGGAAGGGTGGTCTAGTGCTGCTTATAGTCCGGTGTTGTGGAAGTTTAATGTCTGCTACAAGGCCAGACTTGTTGATGAGAGAGGTCAGAGGAGGATGGCTAGAATTGTGCAAGCAAATAGACGGGCCACAATGTCGGACACCACATCAGAATACAACCTTGGTGCGCAGAACAAAATATCGCAACGGACCACTAGTCGCACTTTGTTGCGAATGTTCTAAAACAGCTGACGGCCACATCGCGCACCTTTGTTATCTATGAAAAACAAGAAAGCACGCCTCCTGTGAGCACAGCAACACCAGCAATGGATTATCGAGGATTGGAAAACAGTTGCTTGGTTTGACGAGTCATAGTTCCTGGTGCATCATGTTGATGGAAGGCTCAGAATTTGACGAAAACATGAATCCATGGACCCGTCGTGTCTGACGACTACTGTGCAAGGTGGTGGGTGCAGTGTTATGATGTGAGGAATGTTTTCTTGGCACACGTTGGGTCCATTGATACCCACAGATTCACGTCTGAATGCTACATCGTAGCTAAAGATCGTTGCTGACCACGTGCATCTGTTCATGTTGACAGTTTATCCTCAGTCAGATGGTTACTTCCAGCAGGATAATGTGCCGGTGCACAAAGCCTGAATCACTATGGAATGGTTCCAGGAACATGACAATGACTTTTCTTTGCTGCAGTGGCCTGTTCAGCCCCTGGATCTCAATCCTATTGAACATCTTTGGGATGAGCTGGAAAGGGCTGTTCGCTGCAGGCCTACACCTCCGTCGAATCTCAAGGAACTGCGTGACACACTCATGTCTGCACGTTTTCAGCATCTTGTTCAATCCATACCTAGACGAATTCAGGCTGTTTTGAAGGCTAAAGGAGGCTCCACACGCTACTAGGTAGGTGTACCTAATAAAGTGGCAGCACAGTGTATATATGTATATCACCACAAGCTACACCACATTCACATGTTTCACATAACCATACATGAAAATCATGCACAGACTGTCTAAGCTAACAATACTGCATTAAAACTACATTTAATCTGCGAATTTCTTTTTTTTTTTTCATACAATTGTATGGAAGAAAAGAAATAATAATTTCCAGATTCCTATTAGTCCGATTTCAATAAAATTTGAAATGGCTTGACAAATATTTTTAAAAGGCCCAAATATAAAATTTCATTAAAAAATCTATTCACTGGGAGTCCAAATGTTACATGCAGACTGATGATGGATGGACATGGTGAAGACAATAGGGGCAGTGTGTGTGTGTGTGTAAATATGCCTAAAAGTGCACGGAAAGTCCCTAAAGATTAGAGATGTGCAAATGTCTTCTTGTTCAAAAAAGTGATTCAGAAGGTGAAGTGAATAGTAACAGACCTGCAAGTTTGACTTTTGTGCCAGAGAATATAATGGAGTCAAGAGCTAAAGTAATTAAAGCCCATCTCAAAAGAATGGAGTGATGAAGATCACAGCATGAATTTGTGAAGAGGAGATTATCTGATCAATTGACTGGCTAATTTGAGATCATCACAAAGAATAATTTTACTTAAGTTAACTGAAGTACATTCTTTTACCACACAAGAAGTTGTATAAACTGTTTACTGAAATTGTAATCAATTTATATATACTTAATACAAGATATTTTTGTGCAACATTTTGCAGTTCAGCTAAAATCTTTCTTCAGGCCTAATAAAATGCTGGTGAAGGGACTAAAAGTGCAAGAACTATTAGGCCTAAAGAGGATTTTTAATTGAAATCTGAAACTGCCAAAATATCTTGCATTGAGTATGTAGTGACATGTTTACATTTCAACAAACAACGTACGTAACATCACACATGGGAAACGTATTTTTAAATTAATTTCGGTTAAGTTTCAAAGCATGTATTGTTTTTTTTTTTTTTTTTCCTTTGTTAGTTGTTGGCACATCAGCTTCTGTGGCCATAATGCACCTCCCAAGGTTTTTTCACTACTCTGATCCAAGCCCGAGGCGGGATTAGAAACCGCGACATTTGGGTTGCCAGGCAGGCACTTTACCCACTGGGCTAGCCCAGTCGGCAAAGCATGTATTGTCACCCAACCTATCAAAATAATTTTGATATCATATACTGGAATAAAGAGCAAAGTTTCTCTTTCTCTCTCTTTTTTTTTTTGGTGATATTATATTAGCATCCTTACAGTACATCATTTTGCTAATGCTGACACATAACCAATACACACAACTAATACTGACCACATAACTGATAGACAAGTTCAACGTCTGTAGTGGGTAAGATTATAGTGCCTATGGCTAAGAAGGATACAATACAATTTAATGAATTACAGCATAAGTTCGTGAAGAAGGGATGGCATAGTGGCCTGACTGATCTTGTAAATTAATGTAATGAGTGATAAAACATTTGGATACAAGAAACAGCTTACTGCTGTCACTCTATATATGATGATGAGGGAGATCAGATAATATACTGATGCACCTAAAATTGGTAAATACTGATAATAAATGTATACATGATGAACATCTCAGAAGGTAAGCAGCAAAGGGCTTGACAACTAGGTATCACAGGGGAACCTGATTCAGGTGACTAAGACTGTTAACAAGATAACTAAAAGGAAAGAGGAGGGTATGCTTTCAATAGTAGGCAGGACAATAACAAGAGCAGTATGATGTCAAACATGATTCATTCATTCATTCTCTCTCTCTCTCTCTCAATGGGAACAAGATAACAAGTTTAAGAAGGTTCAAGGTTGAACTGGCTGGTCACTTTTTTATTGTGGGGAAAGTAACATTGAATGGGAAAGAAAGTTTTTTTATCAACTCATTAACAGATGCAGAAAAAAAGATTCCTTCCTTGAATCATCTGACCATTTCAAATTCTAACTAGTTTATGGGAAACAATAGAAGTAGTGACAAATCATGCAAGGAAGCATGCTTATACAGAATCGGAGGGAAAAAACTACTAACTTCATTCATCCATTACCTCTAATTTTACTGGCCAAGATGATTTCTACCTCCACTAATTGATCAGGTATCTGCAGGCAGTCAATTTTAATACATAGATTTCAAAAGTAATTCTTAAAATTTCACACCATGTCACAATTTCTATATATATATATATATATATATATATATATATATATACAGGTTTTTGTGTTTACTTATAATATGTATATCTTACCACAATTTATGAAAGTAAATATGAAAATATGACACTGATCTGTTGTATTACCTGCAAACAATAATGTCTACATGTGCTATAGATGGCAGTAATGTTGAGGAATGTTAACATGTTCAACCTTGTTTGTCTGCTTCCCACCTCTCTTTCAGTAATAGAAAGATAATTGTAGCATGAGTACATGCAGTTTACTGCATGTCTCTTGCATAATGTTTGTTTCATCTGTGTTTTGCTTAGCATTGTATTGTTAAAATATTTAAGCAAAACTAAAGGAAGTATCTGAATCACCCACACAGTTTTTGCTATGTGTGTGGATGTCAGACTCAGAGGAGGAAAATCTGCAGTATTACTAAATATGCATATTACTTGTAATCTGGTTGGAAGACTGGTGATCAGAACAACACCCAGACTACAGATATGTGTTGTATTAGCTGCGCCATAAATGTGAGAATGTGGTTAACTAGGATAATTAAAAGTATGTCTTTTGTTGTTCCTATGGTGTTGCAAAAAGCAACCACACGTACAATTGTTATTTTTGCATAATACAAATATCAGGGATATTTACAAAAAGGAAAAAAACAGCATCAGATATGCCAACATATTATCCGTATATTATCTGCTCCACATAATGAACACCTGCCATCACCAGATCCCCCAAAAATCTGGGATAAAGGAAGCAATGATGAATATAGCAAGAATTCTTGTGTTGTAGACTTTGCTGAAGAGTCTACTTTAACACATTTGGACTATCAACCAGAATACTTTAACATGCCATACTTGTACATGTAATTAAGCAAAAAGAGTTGAATTACTTACTTTGTGATTTAAAGAGTGAGCAGAACTCCTTGGTTCTAGGTTACAATAGCAGAAGTTACTTGCAGCAGGAACTAAACTTACAGTATATTGAAAATGTCACAAAGTGTTTTCAAAATATTTCCTTATGGAAGATGGCATGTGTTTCTGTAAAGATATTAGCGGTCTCCTGAATGAACTGGGCACTGAACACAATCCTAATGAATGGCATATATTTACTGATGCTCCAAAATTAAATTTAAGAGCAGATGGAAATTCATTCCCATCAGTTCCTCTACTTCATGCTGTTAGCTTGAAAGAAACATATGTAAGCATGTCCAAGATCCATATTGTGTCTTTCTAATGGAGAAAAACTGTACCTGTGCCTGTACCTGTGTCGTTAAACTCAACAACAACAACCAAGATCCAAAGTTCAATAAAGTACCATGACTTTGCTTGAAATTTCTGTGGTGATCTTAAAGGAACAGATTTCTCACTGGTCTACAAGGAGGTTTCACAAAATACTGTTGTTTTCTATGTTTGTGGAACAGTCATGAAACAAGAAAACATTCAGAAAATAGGGAGGAATTTTTACGAGGGAAAAGTAATAAAAAATATGTCCTACCGATTGAACCAAAAAATAGGTTCTTCTTCCACTTTTGCATATAAAGATCGAATTAATAAAGAATTTTTTTAAGGCTCTGGATAAAGAAGGAAGTGGATTCTGCTACTTAAGGGATGCAGAAATGAAAAAAAAAAAATTTTCATTGGGACTCAAATAGAGGAACTACTTAAAAATGATATACTTTAAACAAAGTTACAAGATACCGAACTAGCTTTTTTTGGCAATTTAAAGCAGTTGTTCTTGGAAGGAAAGAAGATAATTATAAATCACTAATGCTATCTTTATTCCAATGCTATAAAATACACTGTCAAATTTCCTTGGATAAAGGGATGGTTAAGTGGAAGAAAACAAAGTGGTAATCAATGGCCACTGCTCTTCGTGGACTAATGTTACCAGTGGAGTGAGTCCCCCCAACAGAGTTTGGTGTTGGGGCCCATTGTTGTTTTCTGTATTTATCAATGATACTGATGAAGGCAAATCAGGCTTAAGGTTCAAGTTTTCAGATAATACAAAGGTTGGCAGGGTGGTTAATGAAAGGAATGACTATATGCTACTGCAACAGGATCTAGAAAAGTTAGACAGATGGGATGAGAAAAATGGCAATTGAAGTTTAACATTGACAAATATAAAATATTGCATATCGGTAGCAATAACACCAGAGTAACATACCAACTGTGTGGTACTACACTCATGAAAATGAAAAATATCTTTAATTATGCAGTTGGACATTATTATCTCTGAGCAATGCAGACAGCTCATGGGGGTTTTCTCAATGATACAGAGGAATAAGGAGGTCATTATTCCCTTGTACAAGGCCATGGTTAGGCTGCTCTGGAGTACAGAGGCTCACATCTGGTGAGTATGCGCTTGGCACACCCAGGGTCCTGAGCTGGATATCATCATTCTTCTCTTTCTTGGTGATTCCTTTCTACTTTTCTCTCTCTCTCTAACGCAAGAATTTTTTTTTTTGGCTGGTGCAGCATGAGCCACAGGCTTCCTTGCACCATATGGCTAATAATAATACTATATACAGGTCTAAAGGCATCAAA
The DNA here is from genome assembly GCF_048544385.1 of Mastigoproctus giganteus. Lineage (NCBI taxonomy): Eukaryota > Metazoa > Arthropoda > Arachnida > Uropygi > Thelyphonidae > Mastigoproctus > Mastigoproctus giganteus. The sequence continues at coordinate 179,872,229 of NC_143582.1, forward strand.
CTTGAAGGATGCAGATCTGCTGGAACATGTGCAGAGAAATATAACGTTGGTGAAGGGAACAAAAGAGTGCTTTTACCAAAAAAGGCTACAGTTCTGCAAACTAGGCACATGCAAGGTGATCTAACTGAGGTGTTTAAAGCTCTGAATGGATTAAGCAGGCTCACTGTTCATGGGATTCTTTCTCTTGCTCAGACTATGCACATGAGGGGGCATAAATTCAAATTAAGGAAGGATGGTTGCAGGATAGATGTGAGGACATTTGCCTCTAGCCAGTGGGTAGTTGACTGCTGGAACAAACTTCTTGCATATGGTGTTGTGGAGATGGGCAATTTGAATGAATTCAAGGAAGAACTTGCACAATTTTTGGAAGGGTGCAAAGAAGTGATGTGGGAGGTTTTTTTTTTTTTTTTTTTGATACTTTCTGAGCTTGCATCATTTGCCAATACTAATACTAACATTAGACTTGAATTTCTGTGGAATATAATTTTCGGAAAATACACGTGAAGGAAGGTTGTCAATGGATGACAATTGGTTGTGGCACATGTTAAAACAGTTTGGAAGAGTGGAGGGATTACACATGCCAATTACAAAGAAGAGTGTACATAAAAGTATCTATAGAAAATGCATGCAGTAAAAATTGAACATCTGAGATAGAGAGTGGAGAGAATTTGTAAGAAACACATCATTAATTAACCTGACTTCCCTGTTTTGAATGGAATCCAGAAGCTCAAACAAGGCTTTGCATGCCCCACTGCAGATATGAGAACAATATTTCAAGATAGCATGGATTCAAGGTTTGTACAGAGTGACTGGTTGCAGTGGAAGCAATATTTCTAATGTGCTTATGCACAAGAGAGAGAGAGAGAGAAAGAGAGATTAGAAATCAGGATAATCCTTAATACAAACCTGAATATATGACATAGAACATTATCAAAGAATCAGCATTGTTCCTTTTATACATGTCAGCCCAGATGGAGTAAGGAACCCATCAGAATTTAGTTTGTTCCTTCCATTTAAAGCATTAAACACTTCATTAAGGTGCCTATTTCAATGATGGTGCAATCTGCAGAACTGAAATCTTTCCAAGTAGGGGTAACCTTTTGTGCATCTGACTAATCTTGTAGTACTTCTTTGTACCTGTTCCAACAGGTGCAGAGAAGCACCTACATCTACACCCTTCCACATCTGCATACAGTATGCAAGGTGCAACCTACCAATGCCTAATACAAGGGGATAATCCCTTGTACCTGCAGGCAGTAGTATCTGCAGAACCCCATGAGATAATCAAGGACTGTATGCTCAGAGAACTTTGTTGGATTGAAAATTTAGCTCAATATTTTTTGTTCTCCACTACCTTGAATTCAGTACCACTGAGCTGGCATGTTCTTCGGATTACTACTATCCATATGAAGTAACTTATATTTATTGATCATCATCATCAGCCATTTTCAATCCACTGCAGGATGAAGGCCTCTCCAGCAACTTTCCAGTTCCTTCTGTTTTGAGCACTGGCCATCCATTTACTACTCAAAAACTCATGAATTTCATCTATCCATCTCCACCTTTGTCTTCCAGGTTTTCTTCTAGCTCCTCTTGGGTACCATTCTGTTATTTTCTTAGTCCATCTGTCACATGCCTTCGAGCTATGTGTCCTGCCCAAGACCATTTTAGTTCTTTAGTTTTGATAAGAATGTCCCTTACTTGAGTTTGCTGCCTAATCCATGTGTTTCTCTTCTTATCTAACAGTCTGATTCCCAATATAATTCGTTCCATTCTTCGCTGTGTAGTTCTTAGCTTCTCTTCCATTCTTTTGGTGAGTGCCCAAGTTTCACTTCCATAAGTCATGGTGGGGAGTATACATTGATTCATTATTTTACGTTTCAGACAACCTGGGATATTGCTCTTCAGTATGTGACTATATTTCCTGAATGCTATCCATCCAAAATTTATTCTTCTCTTGACTTCCAGCCATTTATCATTATTACAGCTAATAACTTGTCCCAGATAAGTATATGACTCCACCTTTTCAATTACTGCTCCTTCAATCATTATTTCCCTTTCCGTGGCATACTTGTTCATCATTACTTTTGTTTTAGCCATATTCATCTTTAGTCCAAAATCCTTACTAACTGTGCATAACTGATTAAGATTTTCCTCTAATTCTTTGGGATCATGGCTTACGACCACAATGTCATCTGCAAATCGTTAATGGTTTAGGTACTCTCCGTTCACATTGACTCCTTTCTGCGACCAGTCTAATCTTCTGAAAGCTTCCTCAAGGGCAGCAGTAAACAGCTTCGGAGATATTGTGTCTCCTTGTCGAACTCCTTTCTCAATTTTAAATTTCCTACTGTCTTTGTCTAGTCTAATAAAGGAGGTAGCACTCTCATATATTTTCTTCAAAATCATAATATATGGAGTATCTATGCCTTGTCTTTCCAGTGCCCGAAACATTGCCTTATGCTGTATGGAGTCAAATGCCTTTTCATAATCCACAAATGCCAGGCATAATGGTTTTTTATATTCATTTGCTTTCTCCATTAGCTGTGATATTACGTGAAGGTGATCCATAGTTGAGAATCCTGTCCTAAAGCCAGCTTGCTCTTTCCGGTTGATTCTCATCAAGTATTCTTTCTAATCTGTTAGTAATGACCCTTGTGAACAACTTGTAGATATGGGATAACAAGCTAATTGGTCTATAATTTCCAATTTCTGATTTATCTCCTTTCTTATGCAGCAAAACTATGACTGCATTATTCCACCGCTTAGGCATCACACCTTTTCTAATGCACTTTGTGAAGAGCCTTGCCAGTTTTTGTGTTATGTCTCTTCCTCCCAATTTTAACAACTCTACAGTAACTTCATCTTCCCCCGGGGCTTTCCGACTCTTCATTTTCTTCAATGCATGTTCTACCTCATCAGGAAGAATATCGGGTATGTCGTATGTGTTGCTACTTTGCAATCCATCTTCCCCACTGCTGGTATCATTCCCTCGTTCCTTGTATAATTCTCTATAGTAGTCTTCTGCTATTTGAATTATGCCTTCTCTGCTGTTTATAAGTACACCATCGCTATTCTTCAGTTTCAGTATCATTTGTCTTTTTGTATTACTGCTCATGGCTGCTGATTTAAATCCTTTGTTTTCCCTTAATGCTTGTTCTACTTTTCTTGTGTTAAATCTTCTTATGTCCTCTCTGAGTCTCTTTCTAATGGCTTTGCATAACTCAGTATACTCAATTTTCTCCCTGTCAGTGTTTTTCTTGCTCTTCATTTGTCGTCTTTGGTTCATCATGACAAGTGTTTCTTGACTAATTTTTTCTTCTTTGGATTTCTGTTTCCCTATAGGTTTCTTGGGCTTTATCACTTTCAGAAAGTTGTAATATTCCTCGTCGATATCTTGGTCCTGAGCAGTCTGCAGAAGCTCAAACTTGTTCTTAAGTTCCAGTACATACTGCTTTTTCTCCTCCTCTGTTATTTCAAAGACCTTTGTATTATTTACTCGAGTCAGTTTTTTCCTTTCCTTTCCTACATCTATATCAAGTGTACATCTTACCATTCTGTGAGCACTTCCAACATTTACCTTATTCAGGACGGTAACATCATTCACAATATATCTTCTGTTAGTGAGGATGAAGTCGATTTCATTAGTTGTTAATCCATTTGGACTCTTCCATGTCCACTTTCTGTTCACCCTTTTCTTGAAAAAAGTGTTCATTACTGACATTCCTTGAGATTCTGCAAATTCCACAAGTCTTTCACCTCTTTTATTTCTTTCACCAATTCCAAAATTTCCTATAGTTCCTCTTTCTGCGCTGTTTTGCCTTTTTCCAACCTTAGCATTGAAGTCCCCCATAATAATAGTGTAGTGGGTTTTCTGCTCATCTAGAAGACTCTCAATTTCAGTGTACATTTCTTCAACCTCTTCATCATCATGGCTCGATGTTGGTGCATAAATCATTATAATCTTTAGCTTGTACCTCTTAGAAATCTTGAGTATTAGTCTTGACACCCTTGGTGATGTACTTTTGAATTCCAAAATGTTGTTTTTAAAATCTTTATGGACCAGAAACCCAACTCCACCTTCACTCCTTTCACTGTTTCCATTAGTGTACAGCAGATTTCCACTTGATAAACTTATAAATGATTCATTTCTTCTTCTTGTTTCAGCCAAACCGATGATATTCCAATTCACATTTTCTAATTCCTTTTCCAGCTCTAATATCCTGTCTTCACCGATGAGTGATCGTACGTTATAACAGGCCAAGTTCAATTTCCGTGCATGGCAGCCTGGTCGTACCCAGAGATTCTTAGCACCCTCTGCTTCCACTCTGATCCTCTTGCTGCCGTAAGAGGGAGAGTGAAAGCTGCTGGGGACTGAGGGCCATTTGTATTGTTGTGCTCTCATTGCTGGAGGGTTTGGTCTTTTCCTCTTCACGCTGACCAGGCGTCTTGAAGAGAACCACTCTACACGTTCGTTGCCACCTAAGTGACGTAACAGGGCTTACCATCGAGAAGGTGTACATGAGTGGATTTTAGGGAGGCAGGCCAACCGGACTTCTCCTAAATCTTCTGTAATAGAGAGATATTGGATCCAATTGCCACTTCTCAGCACATTTCCCTAATTTTTCCAAGACTTGCTACAGTACTACATCTTGATTCTTGACATTAACCACTTACCAATCTCTATATCATTTGAAAACTTGGTTTGCCTTCATCAATATCATTAATATATATTGAAAATTAAAGAAACTCAGACAGATACTTCACTAACAATATTAGTACAGGAACAACACCACCTATTTATTATTATTATTGCTCATATTATTTCTCCCTAATTGGGGGTTCCACCTTGTGATGGATATTGCTACCAAGTATACAGGGTGGTTGTTATGTCTGGTGTTACTGTTGGTCGAGGAACTCTCTGACTATCCTACAGGCGTTCAAGGATTGTGACTTTCTGGAGTTCCTTGTAGGTATTCGCTGGGAGACCTATTGCTGCAAGGCTGTTATGTAGGTTCTTTGGCACCATACCTGTGGTTGACATGATGATCGGGATGGTCATAACTTGTTGCATATGCCACATCTCTTTAATCTCCTGTCTTAGTTAAGTAAGCATACCTATAAGTAAGCAAACCATTAGACATAATTATGAGAGCATCCCTAGACTCAGGGATGGTACCCATAGACTGGAGATGTGCAAATGTGACCCCAGTCCACAAAGGATGATCAAAGGGAGACACATGTAATTACAGACCTGTTAGTTTAACTTCTGTTATAAGGAAATGGAAGCACTGGTTAAAGAAGCATTGCAGGATCATCTAGACAAGACTTCAGTTACAGCTCGGACACAGAATGGATTTGTTAAGGGGAAGTCTTGTCTGACTAATTTGATTGGATACTATGATGTACTCACAAAGAATAACTTTGATATCATATAATTGGATCTTAAGAAAGGCCTCTGATACTGTTGCACATGGAAGACTGCTGCACAAATTGGAGCAGTGTGGCATTGGAGGCAAATTGCTCCTATGGATAAAGGGATGGTTGAGTGGGAGAAGACAGGGTGATAATCAATGGACACTGCTCATCGTGGACTAATGTTATTAGTGGAGTTCCTCAGGGTTCAGTGTTGGGTCTACTGTTGCTTTCTGTATTTATAAATGATATTGATGATGGTATATCAGGCTTAATGTCCAAGTTTGCAAACGATAAGAAGGTTGGCAGGGTTGTTAATGACACTAATGACAATACAATACACTGCTGCAACAGGATCTAGAAAAGTTGAGAAGATGGGCTGAGAGGTGGCAAATGAAGTTTAACATTGACAAATGTAAAGTACTACATATGGGAAGCAGTAATCCCAGAGTAAGATATCAACTCTGTGGTACCACACTGACAGTGGCAGAGAATGAAAAGGACCTGGGGGTAATTGTTCAGGCAGATATGAAGTTTTCTGAGCAGTGCAGACGGTCTGCAAGAGTAGCTCATGGTGTCTTGTCAATGATATACAGGAATTTTTCTAGCAGGGATAAGGAGGTGATTATTCCCTTGTATAAGGCAATGGTCAGGCCACACCTTGAGTACTGTATACAAGTCTGGAGGCCTCATGTCAAGAAGGATGTATAGCTGCTGGAACGAGTACAGAGAAGGGCAACAACATTAGTGAACAGAACAAAGGTTGCTCTTAGGAAGAACCGCTTAAGTTTTGCAAATTACAGTGTCTGGAGACTAGGCACCTGCAAGGTGATCTGACTGAGGTGTATAAAGCCCTGAATGGTTTGAGCATGCTCAATGCTGATGGGATTCTTCCTCATGCTCAGAATAATCGCCTGAGAGGGCATAAATTCAAATTGAAGAAAGATGGTTGTAGGATAGATGTGCGGAAGTTTGCCTTAAGCCAGCGGGTGGTTGATTGTGATTGCTGGAACAAACTTCCATCTGTCGTAGAGGTTGATAGCTTAAATAGATTCAAGGCAGAACTTGACAAACATTTGGAGCGAGCGGATGGTTGAAATAAGGGTTTTTTTTTTTTTTTTTGGCTTATGCTATATAAGCTTGCTTTCTTGCATCATGTGCCCTTGCTAATGCTAATATTGGCTTCTAGGTTTGTATATTCCTAATTTTTTCCACATGGGTTTTCTGCAGGTTGCTAGCGTTGGGTACTGCTATGTCAATCAGATAGGTAGCCTTTTCCTTCTGTCCACAAGGGTTATGTCCGGTCTGTTGATTAGGATGGTCTTATCCATTATTTTGGCATGGTCCCAATACAACTTGTGGATTGGCGTCTCTCGTACTGCCTAGGGTTCATACTTGTAGTGTGGTACACTTTCTTCGATCAGCTGGTGTTTCCTTGATAGCTTCTGATGTATTATCCTGGCTACCTGGTCGTGTCTATGAGTGTACTCAGTCTGGGTGATCACCTTGAATCCCGCAGTGACGTATTGGATTGTTTCTGAGGCCAGGTGGCATTGTCGACATGTGTCATCGGATACTCTGGGCACCTTGGCGATGTATTTTCTATAGTTTCTGGTGTTGATTATCTGGCCTTGGATGGTGAGCATGAATCCTTCAGTCTCAGGGAAGAGCATCCCGCTTGTAGGCCATGCATTGGAAGATATTTTATATATGTGATCTTGATGGAGATCACTGTAGTGCCTGCCATGGAGGGTCTTCTCTGCCCATCTTTCTAGCTTTGTTTGTGCCTCCTGGTTGGGAGGGGACTCTTCCTTAAGTTGAGTGAGGTTTATGTATCTTGCTTATCTGGAGTGCTGCTGTGTGTTTCTGGAAGTAATCCTTCAGGTTAGGGTGGTTTTGGCAGCTCTTGGTCATCATTGTCCTTGTTTTTCTCATGATATCCTCCAGCTCGGTGTTAGTCCAAGCTATGACCACGAAGGAGTATGTTAGCACTGGGACTGCATAGGCATTTATGGCTTTAACTGTGTTCCCTCCATTCAGCTTTGCTTTCAGCAGGCTTCTGAGTCTCTGATGGTATTTTTCGGTCAGGCAGGTCTTAATTTCCTTGTGCTGTAACAGCTGAGCCTGCATCATCCCCAAGTATTTATAGGAGTCTCCCTCTGCTATGGCTTCGATTTCTTTACCAGTCTGCAGCTGGTAGTTTCGGTTGACTAATTTTCCCTGGTGCAATCCATGAGTCTTGCATTCCTCTAGGCCAAATTCCATCCTAATATCACTGCTGAATTCTTCAGTGATCTGGAGTAGTTGCTGGATTTGCTTATTATTACTCTTATATTATTTCTCCCTGATTGGGGATTCCACCTCGTGACGGGTATTGCTACCAAGTACACAGGGTGGTTGTTGTTGTTGTAATGTCTGGTGCTACTGTTGGTTGAGGAACACTGACTATCCCACAGGTGTTCAAGGATTGCGACTTTCTGGAGTTCCTTGTAGGTGTTCCCTGGGAGACCTATTGCTGCTAGGCTGCTATGTAGGGTCTTTTGCACCATGCTGGTGGTCGACACGATGGTCGTTACTTCTTGCATATGCCACATCTCCTTAAACTCATGCTCAGGTTCATGTACTTCCTAATTTCTTTCCTCTTGGGTTTTCTGGACATTGCTAGTGTTGGGCACTGCTATGTCAATCGGGTAGGTAGCCTTTTCCATCTTGTCCACAAGGGTAATGTCTGGTCTGTTGTGTGGGATGGTCTTATTCATTATTATGGCACAGTCCCAGTACAGCTTCTGGGTTGGGGTCTCTATCACTGCCTGGGGTTCGTACTTGTAATATGGTACACTTTCTTTAGTCAACTGGTATTATTATTATTATTATTATTATGAGCCATATGGTGCAAGGAAGCCTGAGGCTTATGCTGCACCAGCCAAAAAAAAAAAATTTTGAGTCACAGAGAGAGAGAGAGAGAGAGAGAGAGAGAGAGAAAAGTAGAAGGGAATTACAAGAAAGAAAAGAATGATGATATGCAGCTCAGGACTCTGGGTGTGCCAAGCCCATACTCACCAGATGTGATCCCCTGGGGTTAGGGTCAAACATCTCTATCCATAGCAATAGCTTGTCACTAATGCAACAATGCTACAAATTGTACAGCAGCCTTTCATGCAGAACAGTATGAAAAGCTTTTCTGAAGCTTTTGATACTGTTCAAAAGCTTTTATATCAAACTTATTTTTTGCATCCAATTCCTTTGTCACACAACAGAGAAAAACGATAGTGCATTGTGTATAATTGCTTTAGATATCTGTCAGTTCGGTGTAGTATTCTCAAGTTAAATTTAATTTAAATGGAAATCATGCCACAGACTAGACAAAACAATGGACTCAAAGGAGTGGGTGTGCTGTGGTTCGGGTGAGAATTGAAGGGGGCATATGTGACAAAATATGTGCTATATAAATGACAATCCTCCTTCATTCCAATGTTCTGAAGCAAGTCTTTATTTTAAAAATAGTTTAGAAAATGTGAGAAACTAATTTTATGACAAATAAAATCCTTTTTAAATATGTATTAAAAATCACTGTGAACAGTATTATATGTAATTTGTGCAAATATTTACACCAAAAAAGCACGAACCACTGGATAAGCAACATGCCTTTCTCCCATCTCATCTGGGTGTGGATGAACGAGTTCATGGATGAAAATAAAATTATCACAATTGGTTCTATTATATATAGCCTTCAATAAAGTTTTCTTTGAATACAGAGCAGTCTTTCTAAATGAGTTAATTTTGTGATTTATAAAACCTCGCTTTAATGGACTATCCAATTGTTCATTGAACTTGAAAGAAATCATCAAAGTTGCTATTATATTATGAAAAAAGTGCTTAACTGTAAAATAATAAACAATAAATGTAATACTCTATTTTACTGCACTTGTTTCACAGAGTAGAAAAGCTTGAAATTCTGCTGTCACATAGTGGCAGCATAAACTGACTAAAATTTATTCAGTCTGAAGAACTCGAGTACCCTTGCTAGAAGTTTGGATGACAGACATGCTCAGCAGCCTGATAAAAGGATGCTAGCAAGGAAAATCCAGACTGGAATTCTGCTTAACTGTGAAGATATTTTAAGTGATGATAAATACCATCAGACAGATGGGTTACATCACCAAATCCCATATGGTGAGAAAAACTACATTATTTCCAGTCTGTTAAACTGAGGACTGTTTAAAGTGAAGTTTTAATGTATTATTTGCAGTCATTCTGTAGTATGCAAACATTTAAACAGCAAAGTAGACTATCAGAATTTTCCTGAATTTGGCCTGAGAGAAAAAAAAAAAAAATCTGAGAAACTCCAAATATGCTTGTATACATCAACCATGGAAAAAATTGAAACAAAATTTTCATCTGTTGCTGGTCCTTCTTGAATCAAAGAAGAGCAGGAGGATGAAAAGAAGATCAATACTACTATTTGAAAAATTTCCTTAGCGCAAAGACAGGAGAGTTATAGGAAAAATAAACTAACAGTTCAAGGTCATTAAATAGCTTCCTTCCTCTCTCACACTCCATATATCTTTCATCCACACCTAAGTAGAATGTGCTGAAAGCAAAGCATAGTTGTTCTTAAACCAACAATTTGTTAGTGGGAAGAGGGTTATGTAGCTTGAGTGCAATGTGGAGAAGCTAGAATCACCTTGACCTGCCTGTGATTTTTTCCTGAGTACACAAGGTGTAATCAAAACGGTATGGAGACTGAACTAGTATTTGGAAAATGATGAAGAAAATCCATCCGAATAGCCTTACCAGATATTCACCTCCAAAGAAGCCTCTTTTGCACCTTCTGGCAGCATTCCCAACAGGCTTCTTTTGGAATTGCTAATATAGTTCCTGTGTTACCTTCTAAATAATTTTCTTAATCTTAAAACAGGCTTTAAGCTTTCAAAACAAAAAAAAAATAAAATAAATAAAATCACTGAGAATGCTGTCATGGTACAAGCACAAATTCCACGAAGTCCACTTGTCCAGCTGTTTTCTCCAAACGCCATCATGCAGAACTATTTTGTAGTATTCCTGATTCAGTGTTTGAAAATGTAAGCCAAATTCAAAAAGGGAACAATGCCCTGCAAGTCCAGAAATATAAACATGATCTTCACATTTGATTGAGATTTTACTGCTTTTCTGGGCCTTGGACAAGACAATCTTCCACTGAAATGACTGGCCTTTGTTTCTTACATGTGCTATAAGAAATACTAATTTGACAGACAGTAAACATCAATCACTCCGGATCAGATCACAAACACAACCAACTGAATCAGTGGTTTCTGAAACCGAAGGATGACCAGAGTGAGTATCATTTTTCACAGACAAGCAGCCCTCTTTAAACTTTACTGACCATTAAACCTTTGTTTCTTACATGTGCTATAAGAAATACTAATCTGACAGACAGTAAACATCAATCACTCCGGATCAGATCACAAACACAACCAACTGAATCAGTGGTTTCTGAAACCGAAGGATGACCAGAGTGAGTATCATTTTTGACAGACAAGCAGCCCTCTTTAAACTTTACTGACCATTAAAAAGTCTTCAAACAACAACATGCAGCATCTTCTCTGAAAGCTGTTTTTAACATTGCAGATTTCTGTTGCACTTTTCCTTAATTTGAAACAAAAATTTATTTCAAACTCGTTGCTCAATAAAATTACTTTTCAAAATGCAAAAAAAAAAAAAAAAAAAAAAAACGGATAAAACATCTATTCGACAGGCTACAATTCAGACTTACTGCAGATAAATTGGCAATTTATATGAGTCACTAAACATATTGCAACAATTCCCAACTTTCTACGATCAATTTCAAGATACAATGTCAATTCTCAGACTTTTTGATCATACCTCATACTTATTAATATAGAGGGACATGGAGAAAAAACACTAATTTCTTATGAATCAGTGGCAGGGAGGTGGTGCTCCAGTGTCTAACAGTTCAATTACTTACTGAAATCATGATCAACCCGAGGAGCTCACATCTGGTGCGTATGGGCTTGGCATAACCAGGGCCCTGAGCTGGTTATCATCATTCTTCTCTTTCTTGGTGATTCCCTTCTACTTCTCTCTCTCTCTCTCTCTCTCTCTCTCAGGGTAACTCGGAAATTTTTTTAGCTGGTGCAGCCTCAGGCTTCCTTGCACTATATGGCTAGTAATAATAATAATTTCAGCAAGGGAAGAGTTTTTGCTTCTGTAGAGGTGACTACAGTGGTCTCAGACAGTTTTTAAATTCTGTACAGTACCACCAACTGATGATGTTACCAAAACAGCAAATTCTAAGTGGGAAGCATTCAAGGAACTAATTGTGGAAGCTAATCGGCTTTTCATACCGATTAAGAAATATCGTTCAAGGTTTAGGCCTATATGGATTTCAGATGAACTAATGAGACTCGTAGCAGGGAAGAAAATTGCATGGGATGCATATAAATTATCAGGTGACACAGAAGCCTATGGCAGATATAAGCCAGATAAGCAAAAGAAGATTACGAGAAATCTTTGGCAAAGGCTGCTAAGAAAAACAGTGAGGACTTTACTTATATAAACTCTAGAAGAAAGGGGATCGATAAAATAGGTCCACTTGATATCGATGGTTCAATTGTTGATGATCCTGCTCAGATAGCTGATAATCTGAATGAGTATTTTGCATCTATGTTCACACGAGTTATTAAGGGAGGAAAATGCCAGACATTTATCAAATTGTAACAGGGTGCTTAATGATTTTTTAATAACTAAGAGCAAAGTGGAGGAGAAATTGTTGAAGTTAAACATATGAAAGGCAACTGGGGTGGATGGGATTTTTCCAGTTATATTACATGAAGTGGCAAAGGAAGTAAACAAACCCTTAGCCATAATTATGAGAGCATGCTTGGACTCAGAGGAAATCCCCACAAACCGAAGATGTGGAAATGTATCCCCAATTCACAAAGGGGGATCAAAGGGTGACACGAGTAATTACAGAAATGTTAGTTTAACTTCTGTTCCAGGGAAAATAATGGAGTCACTGGTTAAAGATGCATTGCAGGATCATCTAGACAAGCCTGCAGTAATAATTCAGTAATAATAAGGGAAAGTCTTGTCTGACAAATTTCATTGGATACTATGATGTGGTTCAAAGGAACTGGATGCAAAAAATAATTCTGATATCATATACTTGGATTTCAGGAAAGCTTTTGACACTGTTGCTCACAGAAAACTACTGTACAAATTGGACCAGTATGATATTAAGGGTAACTTGCTACAGTAGCAAAAAGAGTAGCTGAGAGGGAGAAGACAGAGTGGTAATCAATGGGTGCTGCTCTTTGTGGACTAATGTTATTAGTGGAGTCCCACAGGGTTCAGTGTTGGGTCCCCTGTTGTTTTGTATATTTATCAATGATATTGATGAAGGTATATCAGGCTTAATGTCGAAGTTTGCAGATGAAACAAAGGTTGGCAGGGTTGTTAATGACAGTAATAGCAGTCTGCTACTGCAACAGGATCTGGAAAAGTTGGGCAGATGGGCTGAGAAGTGGCAACTGAAGTTTAACATTGACAAATGCAAAGTACTGCATATGGGTAGAAAAACCCCAGAGAAACATACCAAATGTGTGGTACAACACTTAGGGTGGTTGAAAATGGAAATGACACGGGAATGATTGTGCAGTCAGGTATGAAGTTTTCTGAGCAATGCAGAGAGGCTGCCTGAGCAGATCACGAGGTATTGTCAATGATATACAGGAATTTTGCTAGCAGGGAAAAGGAGGTGATTATCCCTTTGTATAAAACAATGGTCAGGCCATGCTTTAAGTACTGCATACAGGTCTGGAGGTCTCATTTTAGAAAGGATGTAGAGTTGCTTGAGCATGTACAGAGAAGGGCAACATGATTGGTGATGGGAAGGAAAGGGGTCCTCTTACCAAGAAAAGCTAAAGTTCTGCAAATTGCAGCGGCTGGAGACTAGGCACCTGCTGATGGAATTCTTCAGCTTTCTCAGGTTACGAACCTAGGGGGTACAAACTCAAATTGAGGAAGGGGTTGTAGAATAGATGTGCGGAAATTTACCTTTAGCCAGTGGGTGATTAATTGCTGGAACAAACTTCCATCTGTCATTGTGGAAGTTGATAGCTTAAATAAATTCAAGGAGGAACTGAACGAACGTTTAGAGTAAATGGTTCCGCGAATTGTTTTTTTTTTTTTTTTTGGCTGTGCTACATAAGCCCATAAGCTTGCTTTCTTGCATAACATGTCCCATTACTATTAAGGCTCATGTAAATTGTATGATGCTTTTGTGTCACTTGCTCTTTTCCAAATGATTCCAAAAAAATTTACTTTAGCTACCAGCAATTTTTTTGTATATAGACACAGACGTATATGGTTTCTTATGCAATATATATATATATATATATATACATTTTTTTTTTCTTTTTTGCATTCTACTTATACGACATATCATCTGAGGTACATGTACCCCCAACGCAGAGAAATATTGGATAAACCGAAAATGAATTTAAACATCAAAGATGTACACGAGAATTGCATACGAACACTTACCCAAACGAACACGAAAACCACGTCAAATGCTTGGTTGCATACGAAATGTTTTATTACCAATCGTATAATTTAACATATTACTCTAGGTTCATGTGGTGATGATAATTTCTCATAAAGCCAGTTAAATAAACAAAAGTTTATTAAATTAACTAACTGCTCACAGGTATCTTCTTTTCGCTTATATTTTATATCACATTAAAAACGAATTATGCATTTATGCTCCAATGACTACAGACATGAACCGTGGACGGAAGAAGTATGCGAATTAGAAAAACGCCTACTGTGAATTTACTGAGCTTTCTATCATTGATTGTCAACAAAAAAGCGACCTCTATTATGTTCGCAAATTATTAAACTATGTTTACTATGTTTTCTCGCACAGAGTAGTAATATACTTAAAGTGACCAGACGTCCCGCATAATCCGGGACAGTCCCGGATTTCAGTCGTTTGCCCCGCATTGCAAACTGTCCCGGATTGGACACGTAGCCTCCATACTAAATTCCGGGAACCACTGGAACAACGGAAAGAGTTTTTTCGATAGTAAATAAGCTGTGGACGTCAACAAAAACACAGCTGACTGCAGAAACGCTGAAAGCAATATTATTATTATTATTAGCCATATGGTGCAAGGAAGCCTGAGGCTTATGCTGTACCAGCCAAAAAAAAAAAAAAAAAAAAAAACAATTCTGAATTACCCTGAGAGAGAGAGAGAGAGAGAGAGAGAGAGAGAAAAGAATCACCAAGAAAGAGAAGAATGATATCCAGCTCAGGATCCTGGGTGTACCAAGCCCATACTCACCAGATATGAGCTCCTGGGGTTGAATACTACAAGTTAAGTGCAATTTTCCTAGTTCTGAAGAATTTTAAGAAGAAATAGTAAATAAGGAAGAATTATTAAGAAAAATATACTCAGCGGAAAATATATTTAATTTCTCTTGTTTTTATTGTTAAAAGAAGTATGTATTATTATTCGATCTCAGGTTGTATTTAATGCTCTTAATACATTTGCTACACGTGTCTTCAAAAGGAAAGATGAACTTCGATCAGTTAACTCAAGATAGACTGTTGTTCTTGTAACTCTTTGTACCTCGGGGTTGGTGTACTGAAAATTGACTTTAACTACGAGTTCTCACAGTGATTATTTGTATTAGATGGTGACAATGTTATTGTTATATATTAGAACTACTGGATTTCTACTTTTTGTTCCTTGGTAATGCTACTCCAGTGGATTATCCTTTTAAACTTCTATTGTTTTGTGAACTGCTGAAGCCAACAAAGACTCATATTGATTGTACATAGTACATATATTTTTTAATGATAAATCTTTCCCTATTAATAACTGGTGGGGTGAAATTTGGTGCATGATATTTGGACTCTTTCCTCAACAAAGAAAATAATGTCTTGAGGAGCTTTCTTTGTATGCTGATCCTGATACCAGGATGGGACTTTTGGTAAGATGCCAGGCGCCCGTCACGATGACAGAAGAACAGAACACAAAACACTACAAACACATGACCGGTTATGGCGCAAGATTCACCACAAGAAGTATAAAAGCGGTTAATGGGGAAAACCCTAGGGTCCGCAACACTTAAATACTTCATATTGATTGTATATAGTACATATATTTGTTAATGATGAATCATTCCCTATTAATAGTTTGATGTGGTGAAATTTGGACTCTTTCCTCAACAAAGAAAAGAATGTCTTGAGGAGCTTTCTCTGTATGCTGATCCTGATACCAGGATGGGACTTTTGGTAAGATGACAGGCGCCCGTCACAATGACAGCAGAACAGAGCACAAAATTTACACATAAAACACAACAAATACGTGATCGGTTATGGTGCAAGCTTCACCGCAAGAAATATAAAAGCGATTAATGGGGAAAACCCTGGGGTTCGCAACAACTATACTTAAAAACTTAATACTCTAATACTTAATGATTATTATTAATTCAGACAAAAAAAACCTAACTTTTTTCGCTAAACAAAAATGAAAATCGATTAAAAACATGACATCTCTAATAATGTTTTTTCCCCTTCTAATTACAATTATTTTTCTCAGTTCATATCCTTCGCACAACCTTCTGTTCGTTACGCAGCTTAACAGGAGGGGTAGCGTATAATGATTTAATCCTATCTTTGAAAAAAAAAAAAAAAAAAAAAATTATATATATATATATATATATATATATATATATATATATATATATATATATATATACAGGCAGGTCTCGCATAACGTGATTTTCAGTTAATGCTATTTGAAAAATTATACCACTTTTCACTTTACACAATGCAAATTTCCAGTTAACGCGATCTTTTTTTTTTTTTTTTTTATGCGATAGTTGAAAAAGATTTGAATCACGCGTTAAGCTTACCGCGAGTCGTACGCTCAATAAACAAACGTTTGCCTGCTGCCCGCCTCAGAGTGTTCCATCAATCATCGGAAGAAGACGTGTTACTTGTTTGTCTCCTGCTAATAAAGTCAATGCACACTTGCATAAAAATTCAAATTTTTAAATGAGCCAGATGAAAATGTTACCGCGAAGGAGATAACGGTAAAAGAATTAGATGAAATCTTTCGTATCGCAGAGAACCTCAAACAAAAGGTTTGGGGTTTTCTGCGATATTTATTTCGCCAGGGCCCAGAGAAGATTGTTGTCGGCTATCGAAAATTGATTGATGAAAAGAGAACGTGAACACTGTTCAAATATTTCCGCAACAGTCATTTCTTCATTGTGTATTTTATGTCAGAAGTTCCCAAACTTTCTCGGTTCACGATGCCCTTAGTGTCTCAGTAATTTTTTCAAGGCGCACCCAGACCAAAAGAAATACCTTACAGTATACCGTTTAGTTGTTAAGTCCAAACAACTTAATAAGAAATGCTGAAACTGTGAATTATCTCGAGCTAGTAGTTCGCGCGGTGTCGAGTATCGCTGTGTTTCCCTCGAAAATTTAAAATATTCCACAGCGCGCAGTTTGGGAACCGCTGTTTTATGCAATAAACATTTAATTCCATAATTATTTTCATTATCTTTTACATTGTATACAGTTAAAAAGTTATTTAAAAGGCATTTTTAAAATTCTTTATGGACATTCCAGAAGGTCAAGAACCAATTATAATTTTTCCTATTGATTATTATATTCCATTAACGGGTTTCCGTTTTGCGCGATGCGCTCGTGGGACGAATTTTTTGAAACTTAGCACTTAATTTATGGCTAGAACAATCAGTTGAAAATCTGCATAAGATTGCTTATGCAGATGATTTGGTTTTATGTGATACTGGTAAATCCAGGGCTGTGCTTGAAATAAGAGTGGCCCAGGTATTAGAAAGTCGAGTGTCATGGGCTGATCTGCATAAATTATTGATATCTACAACTAAAACTGTTATGCTGCTTCTTATGGGGAAACTAAATGATGCGCGACCGCCAAAAGCTTTAATTAAGGGGAGGCAGATTTCCCTAATATCTGAGGTGAAATATCTAGGTATAAGAATTGATGATAGATTATCGTTTTTCCCACATTTAAATTACTTACACGAAAAAATTTTAAAAATTAGTGCAGCAATAATTCGATTAACTAGGTCAGATTGGGGGTTGAAAAGGAAAGTTTTAAATTTATACTACAAGGCAGTCTTCTTACCCATAGTTGCATATGGAGCATCAGCGTGGTACTTCAGAGTTACTAACGTTAAATTTAAACAGAAATTGTTATCGATTCAGCGCTCAATGTTTTATGTTATTTCTAATTTGTGCAGAACAGTCTCAACGAATGCTATGCAGGTTTTGGCCGGGCATTTGCCTCTAGACTTGTACATTGTGTATCGGGCCCTTTGTTATTACTTAAAAAAAGGCATAGTGGTTTCTTTCATGAATATTACATCTGATGTCACTATAGAGATAGCTAAAGCTAAGAAAAATGTTCTAACATAGTTGATTGGTATGTGGCAACAGAGATGGGATCTTAGTGTAACTGGGGAGGTGACTAGATTGTTTATTCCAACAGTTAAATTTACTTATGATAGTAACAACAAATGGTTTTTTCCTTCTATGGTAACATCGTTTATTTTAACTGGCCATGGCTCATTAAATTTTAAACTACATTACTTTGGTCTAGTCAGCTCTCCTTTATGCACTTGCGGTCAACCTGAGACTTGGAGTCATTTATTATATGATTGTAGTTTGTATGTTCAACTTAGAGAAAGGCTAAAAGTAAAGATTGGTAATTTAGTTAGAGGCTGTGAAAGTGATCTTATTGCTAATCAGGATAAATTTCAAGCACTGCAAGAGTTCTGTGTAACTGTTTTTCAACGGAGAAGACATTGGAATAATCTAATGATTACTAATTAAGATTTGGTTATATGCAATTTGATTATTTGTGTTTTTTTTTTTTTTTTTAAGTTTGTTTATATTATGTGTGTGTATATATGTATTTTATTTTATTTTATTTATTTATTTTTGCTGGCTCTCAGGTGTGGGCAGCCTGGGAGCGGGATTGCTGGCACCCACCGGTATGGCACTACTTCCGGTGGGTGCGGGATTTTTGTGCATGAGGCACTTAAAATAGAATACCAGGCCCAGCACCAAGTGAATATGGGCGGCCATTAGGGTCTCTTCGCCACCGGGGAGCGGCTGTGCAGATGACAGCTTCTCCCTGATTGCGAAGAGACCTTCCATACAAGTCTATTTTGCAGAGGTTCTGCACGA
Organism: Mastigoproctus giganteus; assembly: GCF_048544385.1. Taxonomy (NCBI): domain Eukaryota; kingdom Metazoa; phylum Arthropoda; class Arachnida; order Uropygi; family Thelyphonidae; genus Mastigoproctus; species Mastigoproctus giganteus. Next base: position 179,890,917 of record NC_143582.1, read on the forward strand.
AGTCAGCTTTATCAGGTGGAGATAGACGGAAGTCTAGGTGCCACCTTAGACATAATAATAATAATAATAATAATCATAATAATAATAATGTATAGTGTATATACACTGTGATGCCACTTCATTAGGTACATCTACCTAGTAGCAGACTAGTGTACCTACCTACTAGTTGAGCCTCCTTTAGCCCTCAAACCAGCCTGAATTTGTCTAGGCATGGATTGAACAAGATACTGAAAACCTTGTGCAGGAATGGAGTACCATGTAGACATGAGTGTGTCACGCAGTTCCTTGAGATTCGAGCGAGGTGTAGGTCTGCAACGAACAGCCCTTTCCAGCTCATCCCAAAGATGTTCAAAAGGATTGAGATCCAGGGGCTGAGCAGGCCATTGCAGCAAAGAAAAGTCGTTGTCATGTTCCTGGAACCACTCCATAGTGATTCGGGCATTGTGCACCACCGCGTTATCCTGGTGAAAGTAACCACCTGACTGAAGAGAAACTGTCAACATGAACGGATGCACTTGGTCAGCAACGACCTAACTTCGACTCATCAGACGAAATAACTGTTTTTCAATCGTCGATAGTCCAGTGCTGGTGATGCAGTACCCACAGGAGGCGTGCTGGCTTGTTTGTCATTGACAATAAAGGTACGCGATGTGGCAGTCAGCTGTTTTAGCGATTCGCGACAAAGTGTGACTAGTGGTCTGTTGTGATAATTTGTTCTGCGCACCAAGGTTGGATTCTGACGTGATGTGCGACATTGTGGCCCGTCTATTTGTTTGCACAAGTCCAGCCATCCTTTTCTGACCTCTCTCATCAACAATCGATTTTCTTCCACAGGAGTGCCATTGAGAGAATGTTTTCTGTTCGTTTCACAATTCTCCATACACGCTTGAAACTGTAGGGCATGCAAAGTTCAGGAGAACTGCCGTTTAGGAGCTGCTTTGTCCAGTACTTCTTGCACCTACTACCATGCTACGTTGGAAGTCCGTTAGATCACTCCGTTTCCCCATTATTGCTATGGTTTGTACGCTTCACTGATACTAGAAAGGTTGTTCTGCTGCAATTATATCCACAACTGTGGATATAATTGTGGTCACGTGACTTGCAACGTTGTGGGATGGACCATTTGTGTGCACAGCATGGGTGTACCTAATAAAATGGCAACACAGAGTGTGTGTGTGTGTATATATATAATATATATATATACACATTGGTGTGCAAAACTTAAGGACCAGTAAGCTTTTCATCTCTAGATGTTCATATGAGTGTTCTGAATATGGGAAAAGCACACCAAAGGAACCTCATGAGGTACAGAAATGATGAAGGATACAACACCGACACAACGCAAACAAAACGGTACAGAGGGACTTTATTCAAAAATGGTAACGTAGCACTGGCTGCCATGACACAGATGCATCACTGCCAAAGATGGAACAAAGGGAAGAGGTAGCCCTCAGTAGATATGGCCACCCCTGAAGTCGATGCAGGCTTTGCACCGCCTGTTCATACTTAGAACAATGTTGTTGATACGTTCTTGCGGTAACATCATCCATTCCTATGTCGGCGCCATCTTCATTGCTGAACATTTTCTGGTGGGTATGGTCGTGCCGCTAGGCATTTCCCCACAGCGTTCCATATGTGTTCGATGGGATTTAAATCGCCTCCACGGGTAGGCCAATCCATACGAACAATGCCTCACTTTCCAAAAGCATGTCAACAGCTGCAGTGCGATGGGGTGTAGCAGACACACATGGGGAAGGATTACCTCAGTACAGTAGCCTCCATCAGTTACCGTACCGCCTTCCAGTATCTGGAGTTATGTACGTCCATCCAAGATAACACCTCCCGAGACGAGAACACATCGACTGCCATATCGATCCCTTTCAGTGATGTTTGTGGGGTGATACCGTGTGCCAACCTCTCTCCAGATTACCTGACGCCGAGAATCGCTGCTGAGACTGAATCTGCTTTCATCAGTAAAGAGTACCCTACCCCACTGAGCTGCTGTCCAGTCCTTGGGTTCGATACACCACTGCAAACGGTGTCTCCGATGGACAGGTGTTAAAGGGACACAGCGTGTTGGCCTTTGTGCAAACAGTCCACCTTTGTACGCATGGCAACAGTAAACCGCGATATCCCGAGTCCTCTGTAGCTGGTTTGCAATGGATCCCGCTGCATGGTGTCAGTTCCTCTTGGCCCTTAGGAGTATATAGCGGTCATCATTGGGCGTTGTTTTTTGTGGACGATCATCAGTGGTCCTTCGAAAAGCTGTACCTGTCGTTCAGAAGGCCGACCACGCACGTGAAATGATGCTATGGGCGATACCGAACTCTGCATCCACACTCTTCGCACTTCGACCTTCCCAATTATTCGATGCCGGGTAAAGTCATCCAGATGTTGTCTACTGGCCATTTTTTTTTTCACTTTATCTATTGATTTTAATTTTTTTATTATATTATTATTTTCTATATATATATATATATATTTTTTTTATTTATTTATTATTATATATATATATATATATATATTTTTTTTTTTTTAGGCCCTTGCCTCTGAAATCTTCGGAAATTAGGTGGCAGGACCTGCCAGAGTACTTAAGCGATTCCTCTAGTGCCTGACTTGCGTCGTCGGGGCTAAATGTGGGCAACGGAGGGTCCCACTAGGGGCCCAACTGCTAAATGTTCAGAAGAACAATAATAAAGGCTCCTCCGTAGCCAGGTGGGAAGGAGCAGCAGTGCATAGCACACGCTTCTTGATTAGACCGAGGTTCGAGCCCGTCACCACCAAATATGGAGGATGCGGAAAGGTCAGGGAATGACCACCGCATATCCCGGAGCAATATGGCCTTAGTTGCTAATGCTCCTAAAAACCAAAAACAACAAAAACAACAACTTCGAATAAGTAACGCTTCATTAAAAGAGACTATTGTTACTTATTCTCAGTGGTCACCACCACCCAGACAGCAACGTTTCAAGGCTCGTTTGTATATGTGTGGGATAATAACTCTACCATCCACTTATCCCAATTAGACTTAGAAAAGGAAAAAGTAGAGGGAAAGTTATAGTTAGGAGTGGAAGAAGAAAAGAAACGGTGTAGAGGAATGAAAGGGATAGTAACTCCTTCAACTCACACCACTCAAAAACATAAATTCCCAATAGAGAAGACTGTTGTTACCTACTCTCGGAAACTCTGTGAATATCAGGCTTCCTTGGTGTCCGTTTCAAGGCTTGTTGGCCTTTCATCGGTGGGTGGTCAGGTACTCTGGTATTGCAGACATCGCAATCCAGTTGTGAAGATAATCCTACAATATGAGATGCCAGGTGTACGTGATAATATTTAACTAAAATTAAATGCAACGTTAGTAGTGTTAAGCGAATTATTTTATCTGTATCTCATATTGTGCTCTTCCTTTTTCTTTTTTTTTTGTTTAAGAGTTGTCTATGGTGTGTTTACACTAAAATTAAATATTATTTAGGTTTTTTCATTTTTATACATAATAGATAATATTTTAATAAAAATTGGCAAAAAGGTTGGTCCTATTTTATATTGATAATTAAAAGAAATGAAACGTGATTCCATACTTTTAGGCAGCACTGTACACTGAGTAGACAGAAATCAGGGGATACCTACCTAGTAACGGGTATACCCACCTTTCGCCCGAATAAGGGCAGTCACATGGCAAGACATTGAGTCCACTAGTTCACGAAAGCGTTCCACAGGTATTTCCATCCATGCTTGCTGCACCGCTGTCCATAATTCTGTTACATTCCTGGGAGGAGAATCCAAAGCTCGAACACACCTTCCCACAACACTGCAAAGATGCTCTACAGAGTTCATGTCCGGTGAAGGTGGAGGCCATTCCATGGTGATAAAACCTTCGGAATGCTCATCAAACGATGTTCTAGTCACCAAGGCTCTGTGAGGAGGCACACTGTCCTGCTGCAAATTTCTGTTGTCCTTTGTGTGCACAATGACCATGAAGGGATGCAGATGGTCTGCAAGGATGGACATGTAATCTGGACTGTTCAGAGATGCATCTAGACGTACCAGAGATCCCAATGGGTGCCAGTTGAACAAGCCCCAGATCATTACTGACAGTCCACCTGCCTGAACAGTTCCTTGTTGACATGATGGGTGCATAGCTTTGTGCAGTTTCCGCCAGATACGTACCCTCCCGTCAGCTCGAAATAACTGGAAATGGGACTCGACAGACCAGGAGACCCGCCTCCAATAATCAAAGGTCCAGTGCCAATGTTCTTTTGCCCAGTTGAGGCATAGAGTCCTGTGCATTGGAACCCTTGTGGGTGGGCGGTTCCCATAACCTATTGCAGCTAACGGTCGCCTGATGGTCTTGGCGGAGCAGTTTCTGGAACCTACCTCATTGAAGTCGTCAGTGATTTGTACCACTGTTGCTCTCTGGTTGGCTGAAACAATATGAGACAGACATTGATGGCCACGTTCATCCACCACATTTCTCCGGCCACAGTGCTGTCTGCGATGAAATGTCATTCCAGAAATGATATATTCCTGATACACTCTTGATACTGTCGAATGGGGACAGTGCGATTCCTGTACCATCTCCATGATAGAGTGACCCATGCTTTGGGCACCGACTATCATCTCTCTTTCAGTCAGTTAACTCATGTTTATCCATACTAAGATCGAATTAATGTCTACGTGAATGCAGTGTACCTATATATCTGCCAAGTGGTGGGTTTGTCCAGGGATGACAGCATCGCATTGCCCAGGAACCAGGTATCCCACGAATTCTGCCCTTTCAGTGAAGATAAACACCTCTACCTGTTCTCCAACTGACTTGAATGTGCTTTACTTGCCATTGTCTGTAGTGCAGTGCATTTATGCTTGATCCCACCCTTCTGTAATACACATTCACAAAGCTGTCTCAGTCAAACCTGTTTCCATTAGTAGAGGCATATGATGCAAGAAAGCAAGCTTATGCCGCATCAGCCAAAAAAAAAAAAAAAAAAAAAAAACCAGTCCCATTTCACCCCTCCGTTATTTCGAAATACCTGTCCAGCTGAGCCTTAAATTTATTTAGGCTATCAACTTCCACAACAAAGGATGGAAGTCTGTTCCACCAACCAACTACCTGCTGGCTAAAGGCAATTTTCCGCACATCTATCCTACATCTGTCTTTCCTCAATTTGAATTTATGCCCTCAGGTGATTATTCTGAGCAAGAGGAAGAATCCCATCGGCACTGAGCATGCTGAAACCATTCAAGGCTTTATACACCTCTATCTGATCACCTCGCCGGTGCCTAGTCTCCAGACACTGTAATTTGCAAAACTTAAGCCTTTCCTCCTAAGAGCAACCATTTGTTCCATTCACCAATCTTGTTGCCCTTCTCCGTACTCCTTCCAGCAGCTATACATCCTTCTTGACATGAGGCCTCCAGACTTGTATACAGTACTCAAGGTGTGGCCTGACCATTGCCTTATACAAGGGAATAATCACCTCCTTATCCCTTCTAGAAAAATTCCTGTATATCATTGACAAGACACCACGAGCAACTCTTGCAGCCCGTCTGCACTGCTCAGAGAACTTCATATCTGACTGCACAATTACTCCCAGGTCTTTTTCATTTTCTATCACCTTAAGTGTAGTACCACACAGTTGATACTTTGCTCTGGGGTTACTGTTTCCCATAGGTAGTACTTTACATTAATCAATGTTAAACTTCATTTGCCACCTCTCAGCCCATCTGCTCAACACCTTTCTAGACCCTGTTGCAGCAGCATACTGTCATTAGCATCATTAACAACCCTGCCAACCTTTGTATCGTCTGCAAACTTGGACATTAAGCCTGATATACCATCATCAATGTCATTTATAAATACAGAAAACAACAATGGACCCAACACTGAACCCTGAGGAACTCCACTAATAACATTAGTCCACGAAGAGCAGTGTCCATTGATTTTAACACTCTCAGTCTATTCGCACTCAACCATCCCTTTATCCATAGCAGCAATTTGCCTCCAATGCCACACTGCACCAATTTGTGCAGCAGTCTTCCATGTGCAACAGTATCAAAGGCTTTTCTAAGATCCAAATATATGATATCAAAGTTATTCTTTGTGACTACATCATAGTATCCAATCAAATTGGTGAGGCAAGACTTTCCCTTAACAAAACCATGCTGTGTCCGAGCTATAACTGAAGTCTTGTCTAGATGATCCTGCAGTGCTTTAACCAGTGCCTCCATTAATTTTCCTGGAACAGAAGTTAAACTTACAGGTCTATAATTACTTGTGTCAGCCTTTGATCCTCCTTTAAACCAATGTGACATTTACACATCTCCAGTCTATGGGTACCTCCCATGAGTCCAAAGAAGCTCTCATAATTATGGCTAAGGGTTTGCTTACTTGTTTTGCTGCCTCCTTTAATATAACTAGATAGATCCCATCCACCCCGAGTGTCTTTTTAATGTTTATCCTCAACAATTTCTCCTCCACTTTCCTCTCAGTTATTACAAAATCATCTAGCTCACTGCCAGAGTTTACTTCACCTCTGGCATTCCACTTCTTGAATAACTCCTCATGTGTGAATGTAGATGCAAAATACTCGTTTAATTTGTTAGCCACCTGAGCAGGATCCTCAACTGTTGAACCATCAATATCCAGTGGACCAATCTGATTCATCCCTTTCCTTCTAGAGTTTACATAGGTAAAGAACTCTTTTCTGTTTTTCTTTGCATCCTTTGCCAAGGATTTCTCATAATCTGCCTTTGCCTGCTTAATCTACTTTGTGACTTTGTTACACACCAGCTTATATCTATCATAGGTTTCCATGTCACCCATTAATTTATATGTATCCCATTCATTTTTCTTCTCTTTCATATGTCTCATTAGTTCATCTGACATCTATTTAGGCCTAAACCTTGAACAATATTTCTTAGTTGGTATGTAAAGCCTAGTAGCTTCCAAGATAAGAATGGGAAGCATTCTTTGAATGCTTCCCATTTTGAATTTGTTGTTGGTAACATCATCAGTTGGTCCTACTGTATAGAATTTAAATACTGTCTCAGATCATCGTAGTCACCTTTACGAAAGCAAAAACCCTTCCCTCAACCCTCGATGATAGTTACCTTTTTGAGTAAATCCCACTTCAGCACACTGTGATCACTGTCACCTAGTGGTTCCTTTATCTGCAGATTCTTAATGCATGAAGAATTACTACTGGTAATCAGATCAAGAGTATTACTCCCTCTAGTTGCCTCCTGAACATGCTGATGTAGAAAACAATCATCCAATAAATCCACTAATGCCTTGCTAGTGTGTGTGTGTGACAAACCCACAAATTCCAGTCAATATCTGGGAAATTAAAATCCCCCATTATAAGACTCTCTGATTTACTGACCTACTCTTATTTCCCTGTACAGTTTCTTGTTATACTCATCAGAGTCATTAGTCCTATAGCACACTCCTACTCTCAATTTTGATCTCTCAATGCTTATGTCACACCAAACTGACTCGACACTGCACTGTCCAGCGGTGTCGACTGGCTTCACTTCCTTGCATTTTATATGTTTCTTAACTAATAGCATAACCCCTCCTCCCTTCCTGTCCTGTCTTCCCTACTTCACTTTGTATTGATATGGCCTGTTTTGCATTTCTGATTGGTAGGAAGTGGATATATTATAATTTTGATGTTACGATTTTTCACTGGTGGGGATTCCACCCTTTGATGGTTACTGGTACCAAGTGCACTGGTTGGTTGTTAAGCAGGATATTACTGTTGGTTAAATAACTCTTTGACTCTCCCACAGAGTTCAGGATTACGACTTTCTGGAATTCCATGTATGTGTTCTCTGGAAGACCTTTTTTTTTTTTTTTTTTTTTTTTTTTATAGTTGTTGGTGCATCGGCTTCTGTGGCTGTAACGCACCTCCCAAAGTTTTTGCACTACTCTGATTCAAGCCCGAGGTGGGATTCGAACCCACGACCTTTGGGTTACCAGGCAGGTACTTTACCCACTCAGCTAGTCCAGTCGGCTCTGGAAGACCTATTGCTGCTAGGCTCTTTTGTAGGGTATTCGGCACCATACTGCTGGTTGACACGGTGACCGGGATGGTCATTACTTGTTCCATATGCTATATCTCTTTGACCGCCTGCCTTAGGTCTGCATACTTCCTGATCTTTTCACAATAGATTTTCTGGAGATTAATTGTTGGGCACTGCTCTGCCGATCAAATAGATAGCCTTTTCCTTCTTGTTAACGAGGTTATGTCCTATCTATTGTGCAGGATTGCGTTATCCGTTATTATGGCACAGTCTTGCTAGTGTGTTGTGGCTCTAGTACAGCCTGTGGCTCATACTTGTAATACGGTAATGTTTCTTTGATCAACCGGTATTTCTTTGCTAGTTGCTGATGCGTTATTCTGGCAACCTGGTTGTGTCAATGATTTTATTCCATTTGGGTGATCAACTGGCATCTTGTGTTGGACAGTTTCTGAGGCCAGGTGGCATCATCAACATGTGTCACCTGTCATTCCAGGTTCCTTGGTGATATACAGTGAGTAGAAAGAAATCATGGAATATCAGAAATATGGTGTCACTCAGACATAAAGGGGATGCAGAATTTGTATATTAGGAGAACACTGTGTATGGAAAGGACAGGAGACAGTAAGGGGTTATGCTCCTAGTTAAGAAGCAGATTAAATCTAAGGCAGTGAATTCAGACAGTGTGTGTGGCCAATGCAGTGTTGAGTCAATTTGGTGTGACATAAGCACTGGGTGAACTAGTTCATAAAAGCATTCCACAGGTACTTCCATCCATGCTTGCTGCACTGCTGTCTATAATTCCATTGCATTTCTGGGTGGACGATCCAAATCTCAGGCCTTTCCACAGCATTAGCATTAGTAGAGGCATATGATGCAAGAAAGCAAGCTTATGCAGCAATTTGAGACCATAAAAAATAATTGTGACTTTGAAGAGTGCAGTTTGTGACTTTTAAAGAGAGCAGAAATTACACGAAATCTAGATAAAGAGGAAGAAAATTAAATGAACGTATATTATCTCACATACAAGTATCACAGTTTGTAAGGTAAGACATTTGTTCAGTTATTACTACTATAAAAATTAAGTTTCTGATAGTTATAAAAAAAAAAAAGCATATTTTTGTTAGCTTTGGAATGTAATCCCCCTTTTTGTATTGGTTCTTAGTTCCGTATAACACGGTTTCGCATTACATGAGATTTTGTAGGAACCAAACTACCGTGTTATACGAGGGTTACCTGTATTTATTAATAAATAATATTATTTATTAATGCTCGCTATGTGTAGGCAAACTAAACCAACAAATGTTCGTGGCTTGTGCTAAAACCAATGCTATATACACGTTGCCGCCTGCTCCTGCTCCACGCCGCACTTGTCATACATGTGGGATAAAAGTTAAAGAGCTGCAGTTACATGTTCAAAGAGCACAGGTTGCTGACCCCTGTCATAGTTATTAGAAGTATTAGATATTAGAACGCTAAGAAAGGGGTCTTTTTCGGGGTTTTTTTTGCATGTGTTAACTGTTTTATAGCAGAACCAAAAAATTATCGCTACTCTTAAAATTTTAAACCAAAAAAAAAAAAAAATGTACATATTATTAAGACTCCAAGTTAAAAAATAAACTTACTCAGTAAATCTAATGAAAGACCTGCAGCGACAGATTTTCAGCGATTTTGCTGAAATTAGGGGTCAAAGCTGATAACTGATAGCAAATGTCTACTGAAGTGTGGAGTCTGTTTCTCTTTTTCAATTTTGTCACAATATTTGGCAAACCCACATTCACATAAATAAGTTATCATAAATGGCAAACGTTCAAGAACCACTTTTGTCTGTTATATTCTTTCATTTCAGTTCACGAGCACAAGAAAAACTGTCAATTTTTAAAAAAATATCAGCTACTATTGCAGTGGTTTTCAAATTGTCACAGATAATAATGCCTTTGCATAGCTCACTATTATACAGGTATTGAACAAATACTACCAGATCACATAGGCTACTGTTATCGGTGCTCTCATTGAGTTGCAAGGTAAAACAGGGTGACAATTTAAGTCTATAAATGAGTTCATTGAGATCGGCTGAACAAAGTAAAATTCTTCTTTTTACAGTTTCATTAGACAATGCTACCTATTTTATTTTTGCTAATTTGTTGGGGTTGAATGTTGTCTCATACAGGTCAATAGTGCATGGCATTATCAAATTATTCCCAATAGTGCAAAATGTAAGAAAAGAGTCCAACAAATTAGCCCAGAACAAAGACAGTGGAACACTAAAAAATATTTCTTGGAGTGACATGTTATGAGATATCAATCAGTTCTTCTTTTGTGGATAGGACAGAGCAGTTTCAATTTTTTTTTACAAGAAAGGGTTAGCGATCCACCTGTAATTTTCAATGTCTGTATTGACAGGAAAATATTCTTCAAAAGAGATCGACAGTTGTGTGAGGTGGTCAGTTATTGCTTTCTGTAAGTCTGATTCTGCAGATTTTTTTTTTCAAAATTTTTAAAAATTAAAAAAAAAAAAAAAAAAAATTGTATTTAAAACAGTAAAATTACTGAAGGTATCATACTGTCCTGCTTCAGCTCTCTTTCTCCAAAGAATAATTTTATCTTTGAATGCAGAGATTTTATCATTAGCCAAGAAAAGCATTGTGTTTTTACACTGAATTGATAAATTCAGTGCATCCAGTTTGTCAAATATATCGGCAAGATATGCAACCCCTTGTGAATTATAACCACTAGACATAAAGTCAATGAATTTCTGCAGTTTATCTCGAGTTGATTTTCCTTTGGCCTCAGCTTTACGATCAGTAAGAAACACCATAATTTCAGAGCATAATTCAGAGAATATCAGCACTTTACCTCGATTCAGCCAATGTGCTTTAATGTAAAAAGTAAGCAGTCACCTTCACTGCCCATTTCGCTGCAAATCTGCTGGGAAAGCCTTGAATTTAAGCCACTAGATTTCATATAATTGGTGATTTCCATTAGTGTCTTAATTTTTTTCAGTTTTGCAGAAATGTTTTTCACAGCTACATTTTCTCTGTGGAGTACACAATAACTACTTGAACCTTTGGTTCTCATAACACCTGAAATGGGACCCTGCATAGCTTTGGCGCCATCAGTACAGATGTCAATACACTTATTCCAGTTGAGTTCATGAGCACAAAAACAGCTGTCAATTTTTTCAAAAATATCACCTCCTGTCGTAGTGATTTTCAAATTGTTGCAGATAATAATGTCTTCGCACAGCTCACCATTATACAGGTATCGAACAAATACTACCAACAAACCTAGGCTGCTGTCATCAGTGTTCTCATTGAGTTGCAAGGTAAAATAAAGCGACAAATTAACTCTACGAATGAGTTCATTGAGAAGATCGGCTGAGCAAAGTAAAATTCTTCCTTTTACAGTTTCATTAGAGAGTGGCCCTTGTTTTATTTTTGCTGATTCGTTGGGTCTGAATATTGTCTTGTAGGTCAACAGTGCATGGCATTATCAAATTTTCACCAATATCGTGGGCCTATCCTTGACAAGCAATGCAATGGCTCAATTTCAGTGAGGCTTCTATAAATTCTTCTATAAATTCTTTACAACTCACAGATATAGATTTCACCAACAAATTCTTTTTTATGTAATACTTCTTTTTCTCTTCAATATAAACAATGGACTTGTCATTCAAGTCTCGATGATCAGACAAATGTCTGATCAACAGAGAGGGTTTCATACAGTTATTGCTAAGTTTCTGTTCACATATTACATAGAGGGATTTTATTTTGCTCATCCCCACAATAATAGAAGCCATATTTCAAATACAGATAGTTCTCGACTTTACGAGTTAATTTGTGTCTAGGAATAAATAAACTCATACGCCGATCAGTAAATAAAATTTTTACTGTAACTGAAGTTTATACAAATACTATCAAAAAACAAATTATTTACAATAAACTGATGGTTGTATATTACGGAATGCTAAAAGCTAAAATCAAATCAAATCATTCACTATGAAATATGCTAAAATATTAAAAGCACTAAAAAACCTGAAGCTTTCAAGAGCATCAGCTCCCTTCCTCAACAGTAATAAGACTTCTTGAAACATCTCTTTATGTAGCAGGATCATGGTACGTTCCCACGCAGTATTTCTCCACGTGGTTCTATCGGCACATGGGCAGAACCGGAAGCGGAAATGGTTCAGGTACGTGGCAAACAAAATCGTTCAACCGACCTTAATACAATTGCTTTGAAAATAGGATGAATATGCCTCTATTCATAGTATTCTTACTGGATGAGCCAATCCATAAACCCTCGAGCCATTTCCGTTCCCAGTATCCATGTGCGCGATCCATAATAATAGTGTCCTCCGGGGAGATTTGATGCTGCTTCTCCCAAAAATGTTCGGCCACAGCAGACTTATTATAGTCAGCGGTTCTTATAGCATTTAAATGTTCCCCCAGATGATCCCTGAGCGGTCGTTTTGTTTCCCCCACATAACACTCCCCAAATCCGGTCATTCTATTCTGTAAACAACTCCACTACTGAGATCTTTCGGTATACGGTCTTTAACCTGGGACACCACTGTGCACACCCATCGCCCAGGAAGCTGCACACAGCGTGTCTTACAACCCCGTAAAATTCTCACCAGATGGTCAGTAAGGCCCAGATAGTAGGGGATGTATGCAGTGGCTACCGGGACAAACAGCTCCCTACGGTCAGATACTCCTCTGCTATATCTATCCAGGATCCTCTGGGGGTATCCGCACTTTCTAAGTTCTGCCGTGACACGATTAATTTCTTTTTCTTTATCCTCAAAAGTGGTACAGTGGGATCCTGCTCTGTCAAATAAAGCTTTTACTACACAATTCTTGTATTGTCCAGCTTTTACTGAATTATAGTGGGTGTATTGGCCTCTACACATGGGTTTTTTAAAAACTGACATCTTAAGTCTAGAACCCACCCTAGAGACCAATACATCCAAAAATGACAGGGTACCATCCGTTTCCACCTCTGAGGTAAATTGAATAAACTGGGAGAAGCTGTTAAGCCAGCAAATGGCATCATTCTCCCTCCCCTTCTGGACCAGGGCAAAGGTATCGTCAACATATCTTTTCCAATTTCTAATAGGAAAAGAACACCCACTAAAAACCCTGCTTTCCAACTCCTCCATGGCCAAGTTGGCCATGGTGGCACTAATGGGTAAACCCATGGCTCTACCGTGAACCTGTTTGTACATAGTTCCTTGAAATAACATGGTAGTACTAGCCAGACATAATTCTACCCCAGCACAAATATCTTCAACACCAAGTAGTGATCTATTACCAAGTGAGACATCCCTGGTCAATGCCATTTTTATACAATATATTGCATGATTAATAGGGATACATGTGAATAAAGATACAACATCAAAGAGATCATGCTCTCATTATCATTTATAGTCAAATTCCCCACAAAATTTACAAACTCCTACTGTCTTTAATAACATATTCGGACTGCCCCACTATGGGCGCAATTAATTTAGCCAAGTACCCTGATAACACATAGGAAGGACTCCCTATAAATGAAACTATAGGCCTCAAGGGTACTTCTGCCTTATGAATTTTTGGCAGTCCGTAAAATCTCTGGAGTTGACTACCTGTAGCGTGTAATGACCAGAAAGTCGCCTTGGAAATCTTTTCCATATTCAACCAGGATTGCACCAATTTGTTGGGTCGCCGTTCCAGGCCCACCAGTGGGTTTCTCTGGATCACCTTAGTGATCCAGAGAAACCCGTTGGTGGGCCTGGAGAGTTTGTAAATTTTGTGGCGAATCTGACTATAAATGATAATAAGAGCCACCTATTAATCATGCAATATATTGTATAAAAATGGCATTTACTAGGGATGTCTCACTTGGTAATAGATCACTGCTTGGTGTTGAAGATATTTGTGCCAGGGTAGAATTATGTCTGGCTAGTACTACCACGTTATTTCAAGGAACTACGTACAAACAGGTTCACGGTACGGCCATGGGTTCACCCATTAGTGCCACCGTGGCCAACTTGGCCATGCAGGAGTTGGAAAGCAGGGTTTTCAGTGGGTGTTCATTTCCTATTAGAAATTGGAAAAGATATGTTGATGATACCTTTGTCCTGGTCCAGAAGGGCGGGAGGATGATGCCGTTTGCTGGCTTAACAGCTTCTCCCAGTTTATTCAATTTACCTCAGAGGTGGAAACGGATGGTGCCCTGTTATTTTTGGATGTATTGGTCTCTAGGGTGGGTTCTAGCATTAAGATGTCAGTTTTTAAAAAATCCATGTGTAGAGGCCAATACACCCACTATAATTCAGCACAAGCTGGACAGTACAAGACTTGTGTAGTAAAAGCTTTATTTGACAGAGCAGGATCGCACTGTACCACTTTTGAGGATAAAGAAAAAGAAATTAATCATGTCACGGCAGAACTTAGAAAGTGCGGATACCCCCAGAGGATCCTGGATAGCTATAGCAGAGGAGTGTCTGAACGTAGGGAGCCATTCATCCCAGTAGCCACCGCATACATCCCCTACTATCCGGGCCTTACTCAGCATCTGGCGAGAATTTTACAGGGTTATAAGACACGCTGTGTGCAGATTCCTGGGCAGAGGCTGTGCACAGCGGTGTCCCAGGTTAAAGACCGTATACCGAAAGATCTTAGTAGTGGAGTAGTTTACAGAATAGAATGCCCGGATTGTGGGGGAAACAAAACAACCACTCAGGGATCGTCTGGGGGAACATTTAAATGCTATAAGAACCGCTGACTATAATAAGTCTGCTGTGGCCGAACATTTTTGCGAAAAGCAGCATCAAATCTCCCCGGAGGACGCTATTATTATGGATCATGCACATGGATACTGGGAGCGTAAATGGCTCGAGGGTTTACAGATTGGCTCATCCAGTAAGAATACTATGAATAGAGACAGAGGTATGTGTATTCATCCTATTTTCGAAGCAATTGTACTAAGGTCAGATGAACGATTTTGTTTGCCACGTACCCAAACCATTTCTGCTTCCGGTTCTGCCCATGTGCCGATAGAACCATGTGGAGAAATACCACGTGTGGACGTACCGTGATCCTGCTATATAAAGAGATGTTTCAAGAAGTCTTATTACTATTGAGGAAGGGAGCTGATGATCTCGAAAGCTTCAGGTTTTTTAGCGCTTTTAACTTTTATATTTTAGCATATTTTATAGTAAATGATTTTATTTTATTTTAGCTTTTAGCATTCCGTAATATACAACCATCAGTTTATTGTAAATAATTTGTTTTTTGATATTATTTGTGTAAACTTCAGTTACAGACCATAAAATAAAAAATTTTATTTAATGGTCGGCGTATGAGTTCATTTACTCCTAGACATGAATTTTCCCGACCTCAGAGGCCTCTTTCAGGATACTGTGAGTTAATTTGTTCCTAGTGCGCGTTCATAAAGCAAACTCATAAAGCGGGAATTTATTTCTCCATAGCCATAATGTTGAAAATAGGGGTTACATAATGTCATCGTTTTTTGATTCATATCTGGAGCCGATTTGGTCATAGATCGACTTGGTGAATGATCATGATTACACTCACCACTTGGTCTGTCATAATGACATGTTCTCTATTTGTCTTCACATATTTTCTCAAGATTTTCTGTTCTCTCCATAGAATCTAACTTTCTCTTTGTTCTTCTTGCTAAAAATTCATCCATGATTGAATGGTATGAAATAAAAATAAAAAATAGTTATAAAATAATAAAATAGTTAAAAATGTATACAGAAAAACCACCATGTCGCTCCAGCACAAACAGTTTCTGGGACTCATATCTACTGTACATCCATATTTCTAAGAGGGAAAAATAGCTAAAAATTGGCTGTGTATTTGCTTCAATATATTCAGTATTCAGTTACAGGGCCCATTGGCAAATAATTACCTGTAAACACAGTTTCTTCCCTCAGCTAGAGATGCAATAAAAGAGTATTTCAGTGGAACACTAATTATAAACAGGTACCTTTGGAGGGGAATACAGCTACCATTTGTCAAGTGTGGTACATTAGTTATAAAGTAAATTTTGTAAACAACAACAGATGACATCCTAAGTTACACTTAGGATAGCAAAAACTGGTAAGGGCTAAATTAGACAAAAATATACACAAACTGACAAGTGATTTATGGAGAAATCATGTGATGTCACTTTGGCACTGTGATAAGCCAGACAGTTTGGTTTGATTAATTTTCTCAAAACATGATAAATTCCAGGGCATCAGATATAAATACATAGTAAAATCAGTAAAATTTTGCAATTAGCTAATGAATATTTTACTAAAAACTAAGCACGTGGAAATCTACCATTTTGGATGCAATGCCCGAAGTACCCCTAGAGGTATGTATCCCCACAGGTGAGAACCATGAGCTTAGGAGGACCTCAAGGAAAAACACAGGAAACAAGCATGTAGCAGACGTTGCAGCTCCTGTCATAACGTGGAAAATTGTGTTCCTGTTCCTGAAAGAAGTGTGGGTTCTCCTTGAAATGAGAAATAAACATTTTTTGATTTTTGTGCCACAGTAAATTGCATGCTATTTGGAGACATCATTCCTTTCATAAACAGAAATTGTTTCAAAAAATTTCAGGAAACATTCAGATTTTTGTTCTTTCTGCATCACTTCAATTCATTACCAAATGAAGGGCAATTTGGTTTCATGCAGAGATCTTTGGTAGTCAGATGTCTTATTGTGAATGTGAAGACTCATGTTCCTATGACCATTTCAAAAATGATTTCCCTGGTGAATAATTCATAATGAACTCACAACTGTGCATTGTTCTGTTTGCACTAATGATTTTCCCAACCATATTATACTCTTAATGGAACTATTTCTCCTCCTGGCAAATACCATATTTTTTGGCAGTGTTGCTTTATTCCATTGATTATTATTTTTCTTGTATGTGGCCTTTCATGAACCCACTTGTACATAACTGTCCTTTCCTACAGGTGTGCAATTAGATTTGTCAACCATCAGCGCCAGACCAAGGTATTTCTGCACCTCGGGCAGAAACATTTTTCGGTACCCTTTACTAAGGATATATATATATATATTTTTGCCTCACTGTTCTTCTGTTTTTGGCACCCCTTAAAGAAGTGCCCCAAGCAAGAGCCCTGCTAGCCTGTACCTTAATCCGGCACTGCCAGCCATTTCTCATATAACTGTTTAATATTTGGCGCAGACAATGCCTACCATCAGGAAGTTAAATACTGCATATGCATTTGTATAAAACACACATAACTAATGTTCCATTTACCATTTAAACTGTGTATGTACAAGGTGAAAGGAGTATAAATTTGGTTTGGACTGGACTCTAACATAAAAGTAATTGTGGAAGTATCATATGCACATACAAATATGTGATCTCACAAGCCTGTTTTCCATTTTTGAAATAGGCTTAAAAAAAAAAGAATATTTTAAGCATACAGTAACTGCTATTTTAAAATTACTTGAATTATTCTTGCAAAAAGAATGTGATTTCCTCATGTTGTCAAATTAACTATGGGATTTCATGCCCTATCCGGTGTTTCCAAATTCATTTTTCCTGCAAAATATAAATGCAGGAAAGTTTATCAAGTTATAAATTTTGATAAACAACATAAATATAATTTATATTCTTTATAACCAAAATGGGCATGTAGAGTAACAATTTTATTGCACAATACTCATTCTACATTAGAATAAAACCCAGTTCACAGCTTCATATACAAAAATTTCATTACACAATCAACAAGTGGACCTCTTTAAACAATATGATCAGTTATGAATAATTGAATTTAGCCAATACAGCAAGCATGGCATATAATAAGAATTAATATATGGTATTAACAGAAAATTTTGTGCACACTAAAACTGTGATACTACTCTTATTACACTAGAAAGCAATTAACTGCTTATTTTAAATTTGAACTGTAAATTCTGCAGAATAAATGCAAAATCATTTATTCTGCGGAAATCAGCAAAAATAAACAAAATCTGACATCCAAGTCTTTCTTGGTTTTATACTGCACTAAAGAACACAATTCAAAAATAAATTACTGCCAGGCATAACAAACTTGCATTTTAAACAGTGAAAATGTTTATAATAGTAGATTTGAAGTAAGCCAAATATTTAATATGGTTTTAAGAGGATTGTTTTCCCTCAGTCTATTTGAGGAAAATAATTATTGTATAACAAGAAATTACAAACTTGTATGGCTGATTGTTTACAAATGTTAGTCTAATCCAAAAAAATAAAATAAAAGTCAATTTTAATGAAATTAAATCCTAGTGTAATGTACAATGATAGTACAAACATTTTCAACTAGAATTTTGAGTTCTCTTAATATGCAATCTCAATTACCTTTCATTGGATAACCTTCTTATTTTCTGCAGAATTTAGGGCAAATTCTCTTATTTTGGCAAATGTAACATATTTTGTGATCTAAGACATGTTGCCTTTGTTTTCTGCTTAAAGATGCTTCTTCACTCACTTAATTAGAAAAACAATGTTACAAACGTAGTAATTTTTTAAGATAAAAAATGCTTTCACCTTATATAAACTTTGATAAAATTAAATTCCTTATTAAATTCTATATCCTTTCAAAGTTTTATGACATCTTTTATTAATAAATGATTGCTACTTTCAGAAATGATCAGGAAACACATACATACACAATAACTTTCTAAGGGAAAAAAAAAAAAAAACTTTGTTAAAAAAAGAAGGGATCCTAAACTAAAAATTGAAAAATCATCAATATCTGGTATGTAAAATAAATTTGAAAAAAAAATGTAGTTAATGAAACATTTCACTTGGTTTCATGGCTAAGCACGCTAGACAAAATACCTATTACTGAACAGTGGTGGCCAAGCAAACTTTTCTTTCATGATGCCTTTTTGAAATGAAAAGCACTGATGTGCCACAATATGGTAAAAGTTCATTATTATGAATATAGCCTACAATCAGCGTTAATACTGCATCAATATAATAACATTATTTACAGAGGAATTCTATGGTAATAACAAGTGAACTATGTGTAAATATGTGAAACTTTTCTCGAGTGCTTTGAATTGCAATGATAATAAATTTTTTTTCTTGCTTCTGCAGATATCTTTCTCTTATTTATTTATCAACATGAAATAAATTTGTACAGATTCTTGGTTCATTGTTGCTGCTTGCATACTATGATGTATGATTTTATAGTTGTTCATCTTTCTCTCTCTCTGTAACCTGAACAAAGATATATTATCCCACTTTAAGGGAGGCAGTAAAGGAAGTAAGCAAACCCTTAGCTATAATTATGCAAGCATCTTTGGATTCAGGGAAGGTCCCTGTGGATTGGAGATGTGCAAATATATCCCTAATTCACAAAGGGGGATTAAAGGCTGACATGAGTAATTACAGACCTGTTAGCTTAACTTCTGTTCCAGGAAAAATAATGGGGTCACTGGTTAAAGAAGTAATGCAGGACCATCTATACAGGAATGCAGTTGTACTTCAGTCAGCATGGGTTTCTTAAGGGGAGATGTTGTCTGACCACTTTGATTGGATACTATGATGCAGTAACAAAGGAACTTGATGCAAAAAAATAATTTTGATATCATACACTTGGATTCCAGGAAAACTTTTGATACTGTTGCACATAAAAGCTGCTATATAAAGGCATTAAGAGCAAGTTACTGCTATGGATGGTTGAGTCGGAGAAGGCAGAATCAATGGACACTGCTCTTTGTGAACTAACGATAGTGGAGTCCAAAAGTCCAACTAGGGAGTTCCTAGGGAATGTGGCGCCTGGGTGCAAATTGCAATTTGGTGCCACCTTTAAATTTTCTTCATATGTGTATGTAAGTTTCGGATTTTCAGGCACCTCTTGAGAGTTGGTGTCAGGGGTGCACTGCAACCCTGGCATCCTTGGGACGGCCTTCCTCTGCCCACAGGGTTTAGTGCTCAGCCCACTGTTGTTTTCTGTATTTATTAATGATACTGATGAAGGTATATCCAGCTTAATGTCTAAGTTTTCAAATGGTTGGCAGGGTGGTTAATGACAGTAAAGAAGCTATGCTGCTGTAACAAGATCTAGAAAAATTAGGCAGATGGGCTAAGAAATGGCAATTGAAATTTAACAAGGCAAGTTAATGCATATGAGTAGCAGTAATCCCAAAGTAATATACCAAATGTACATTACTCTGGGATTTTTACAGTACTGGGATGGTACAACACTCAGGGTAATGGAAAGTGAAAAGGACCTGGGAATAATTGTGCACTGCAACAGGAAGTTCTCTGAGCAGAGTAGAGAGGCTGCCAGGGCAGCTAATGGGATTTATTCAATGATATACAGGCGCCTCTGTAGCCAGGTGGGCAGGAGTGGCAGTGTGTAGCACATGCTTCTTGATTACCCCCGGGGACTCACATCTGGTGAGTATGGGCTTGGCACACCCAGGGTCCTGAGCTGGATATCATCATTCTTCTCTTTCTTGGTGATTCCTTTCTACTTTTGTTTCTCTCTCTCTCTCTCTCTCTCTCTCTCTCTCTCTCTCTCTCTCTCTCAGGGTAACTTGGGAATTTTTTTTTCGCTGGTGCAGTATAAGCCTCAGGCTTCCTTGCACCATATGGCTAATAATAATAATAATAATAATAATAATAATAATTAGATCGGGATTCGAGCCCATGACCACCAAATACAGAGGATGCAGAAAGGTCAGGGAATGACCACCGCATATCCCCGGAGCAATATGGTCTTAATTGCTAATGCTCCTAAAAACCAAATAACAAACAAACAATCAATGATATACAGGAATTTTGCTAGCAGGAATAAGGAACTGATTATCCTATTGTATAAGGCAATGGCAGGCCACATTTTGAGTACTGCATACAGAGGTGGAGGCCTCATTTTAGGAAGGATGTAGAACTGCTGGAATGGGTACAGAGAAGAGCAATGAGATTAGTGAGAGGAATAAAGGGTTGCTCTTACCAAGAAAGGCTTCAGTTTTGCAAATTGTAGTGCCTAGAGACTAGGCACCTGCAAGGTGATCTCAACAAGGTGTTTAAGGCTTAGAATAGATTCAGCAAGCTCAATGCTGATGGGATTCTTCCTCTTGCTCAGACTATGAATGCAAGGGGACATAAATTCAAACTGAGATAGGATGGTTGCAGAATAGATGTGCAGAAGTCTGCTTTCAGCCAAAGGGCATTTGATTGTTAGAACAAGCTTGTATCCGTTGTTGTGGAAGTGGATAGTTTAAATAAATTCAAGGAAGAAGTAGACAAACTATTGGAAGAGATGGATAGGTGAAATGGATTTTTTTTTTTTTTGGCTGATGCTATATAAGCTTGCTTTCTTGCATCATGTGCCTTTGCTAATGCTAATATTCAAATCAGTGCTTCAAAAAACTTGTTAATAAGCCTCTGAATTGTATTATTTCTACAGTGGATTGATAGTTTCTGCTCTCCTCTTTATCAGTCAAACTGATCTATTCACAATTATTATATAAAGCCTAGAGTTCAATCATTTCCTTGAATTATACCAACAATACCTTAATCGGTGTTGGTGCAGCTGGTTATTTTTCCATGCATGACATTACATCCAAAGCTGTTGTTAACAAATAGTGGAAGAGTGATATGAGGAATGGAGAAATGAATATACAACAAGTTTCTCAACTTGTTATGCTTTTTAACCTTCATTTGTTATGACAATCCATTATAAATGAGTATTCTTTCATATTTTCTTTACTGTCATTTAAGATAGTTAAGAAAATTTAGATAGAGTAAGACACAGTAACTGTGTCTTACTCTATCTAAATCTACAAATGGTGCTGGTGAATTATGCTATTTTCTTTTTTGATTTTTCTGTAGGTAAATCATGGTTTCTATAGCATATTTTCCAGGAGAATATGCAATTCAAAATAGCTCTTAAGTAAGAACTTAAATGGCTATTGTGAAAAAACTGAAATGCTGAATTCCAAAAAAATAAAATAAAATAATAATAATTCATGTGTCCTGATACATATCACATGTAACAGCTCAGTGTGTTACACTTTGGCCACCACTGCTTTAGAACCTTATTTACTTCAGCCAAATTGAAATAATTCATTTTGTCACTTTGGTTCAAATTTAAATGAAACTTAAAATTCTTCCCCCCCCACAAATCTATTGAAAAAAATTATTTTTACGTTACAGAACAATCAACCCAGTGGCAAAGAATTTACAACTTTGCAGTTATGGCAAGCGCCATTACAACAGAGCTCAGTTAAACAGCTGTAAATGATTTGTAGTGACACAGAATTGAATATGCAAAATGCACACCTGTAACCACATATGAGGGCCAGTCAGTAAATTCTGCACAGCTCTCAATAGTTCCTAAAATATAAGTAGTGTAAATTGTATTTATATAGCATTTTGATTGCTGAACATTAGGAAATATACACTGATAAACTCATCAATATCCCTTCTCTGTCTCAGGGTATGCTTAACAAATGTGAAACCCATGGAATACTATGATGGGAAAATAAATAAAATCGACCGAGGAGCATTAAAATTAAAACAGGACATGGCAAATCTGCTAATGAGATGCACCAATTTTTGCAAGAGATTTGCTTACATACTCACAAATTATGGGCAATCTCCTGCTAGAAACTTCATTTTCTCATGGATGAATCCAGTGTTGAAGATAAACTGATCTGGAAGGTTTCAACTAACATAATTATTGAAAATGATCAAGAACTCATGCAAAAGATTGAGGAATGACTTTTAATGAGACTGCGTGCATTGCTATATCTGCCTTGATATAGTTTCTACAATTTTGATGGAATATCTGAAGGATCAAAAAACTACAGTCTCATTAGGTACCGCACCTCCATTAGACTTGATGAAATATGGTTATGGATTTTTCAGACTGAATTAAAAGAAAAAACTGCTGAATGGTGCCATCTTTCATCATTCATACTCAAGAAAGTTCAACAGGAGCCAAAAAAATGAACAAACAGCCACCACTGCATACATTTCAGATATTCTTTACATTTGGTCAGAAAATACTGATTCATTTCTAAGGAAATTTTTGGTTGATTTGCTAACAGTTCAGATTGCAGGGGGATGGATTTATCATCCTAGACAAATGCAGTATGGCTATGGCCATACTGCATTTAATAATCACCATGAAAGGAGCATTCGACAATATTAGCCCTCCTCTCCAATGGCAAATTGTTACTGACAAATAGGGGAACTATACTGAAAGTTTATAATTATACTTTATTCAGATTATTATGATTATTATTATTATCAGGCATATGGTACAAGGAAGTCTGAGTCTTATGTTGCACCAGCCAAAAGAAAAAAAAAAAAAGAGTTACCCAGAAGAGAGAGAGAGAGAGAGAGAGAGAGAGAGAGAGAGAGAGAGAGAGAGAGAAGCACAGAAGGAAATCACCAAGAAGGAAAAGAATGATGATATCCAGCTCAGGACCCTGAATGTGCCATGAACATCTGTACAGAACTTACTGACTGGCTCTTATATCCTATTCAGGACCACAGCCAGCTTAGTTATTTTTTTAAACCTCCATGACTCACATGGTATCTAATAGATAGTCCTGATGTTCTTTTATTTTTCTGAATTTGAAAGTAGGATCATATCCATGCAAAATACTTTTCCTCTCCAATTTTCTCTAAATGATGTGCTATTTTCTTATTAAATTTTAATTTAAATAAGGAAATTATTTAAATTTGTTAAATAATTTCCTTATTTAATTTTTTCCTATTTAAAGTTTATTTGGTATCCAAAAGATAAATACCAAATAAACAAGTGAATGAGTCTGTATTTTATAAGGGATGTAAAAACATCTCTTATTCAGCAAGCATAAACACAGTGGCATGTTATGTTATACTACCTTGCATTGCACTGATTTATATAATACTCTATGAAAAATATTAACTCAAAAAATTAAATATTAGGTAATAAATAATTTATACTAAAAGATCAATTCGCACAATAAATACCAGTTACCAAATACACTGCTGTTTGTTTACATTGTGCATACCAATCAGCATTCATGCAGCCACAGCTAGCTACATGTTCACATTCAAAACACTTTCTTATCCTTTGTTAGTTGCTGATTTGTTTACATTCAAAAAGCAATCAGCAACTGCAGTTCAACATAACTGCTCACATTTTTAGTGTTTTATTTGTTAATATCTATCTCTTTGTATAATCACAATTTTCAAATAACACCACGGTATAACTTCTGTATATAATGCAGTATCGTTATTAAATTATTACAAAAATTGGGATTGTATTTCCAGTAGCAATAAACTGAATTATCAATTTATAATGACAATGTTTAGCCCTAGTTTTGCATACTGCTCTGTCCTTGGGAATCAATTACGAGTACAATATAAGGTTCCACCATACAGCAATCTAAATGGTAGTCGAACAGATGAATAAAAACAATATCTCTGCAACTAGAGTGCTCTTTATAATTTGCCCATTGTATCTGTAATGTGTATTTTTCTGAAAATTGAATTTTTGCATACATGCTTGAGGGATGAAAAACTAGAAAATTGATGGATATGGCGTATAATATAAGGTCACTAGTCTAGGGTGGTCAGATATCCCATTTTTAATGGAATTGTCTCATTTTGAGAACTGCACCCAATGATGAAATAGGATGCCAATGTCCCATTTTTTTGGACAATGCCATTTGTTTATAATTAGGTGAAAATTTATCTTGTGCATGCATTTTGTAAGTGGTATGATACTTCTTTCAATTTTATTAGATGTTGATCAAGTTGAGTGCACAGTTAATAATCAATGAAAATGTTGAGGCTAAACACTTAACTTCATATATCTGTAAAATTTGGTGCTACAAACAAGACATCATATAGATAACTTTTCAAGTTGAAAGCATTTAAAGACAATTATAATAAAATAATGTTTACTGATTCAAACTCTGTTCCCAACAGACATGAATTTATAATGAACAACAGCAACATAAGCTAAGACAGGGTCATTGTGTGATAGATGCTGAAATAATGTCAAAAGTAACTTGTGGTAGTTCCATGTTTGTCATTTGTATGGGCACTATGCAGTCTCACATTTGCATTACTATTCAGCAGGCATGTCCTGTTTTTTATTGTTTTTTTTTTTAAAATCTGGTCACCCTATCCTCAGTTTCTGGGACAGTCCCTGTAAATTATTTGTCTCTGGGATGCTCTAGATTTTTAGAACGTGTCCTTGGAAAGGTGACTCCTAAGAAATGCAAATCATTTAGTACTTGAGACTACTCAAGTACTCCCTTGTAATGATCACTGGTGACATATAATCTTTATCTACTAGTTAGTGTGAATATCAGTATCTGCATTAATGTCAATGTCAGTAGAGTAACTAGAGTACAGCTTATGTGATCTTGGATAAAAGTGCCAAATGGAGTTAAAAAAAAAAAAAATTCAGAATAACTGATTTATTTTAAAAATAAGACTGTGACTTTATTATCTAAATCTATTAATTATTATGAAAGGCAGAAGTTTATATAAGAGCTAGAGACCTTTAGATAATAATCTAATATTTTTATAATTTAATGAATATTATGATATAATTATAATTTACTTTAGTAACGAATGGGCCTGGAGCACTGGGGTCCATAGTTTATAATATACGTAAGTTAGTTATAATCCAGTTTAATACAAATATATACTAACAAAATCAGTAGCTTTCGAGACGCGTGTCCCTTTGTCAACTGACAAATTAAATACAAAAATACAACGAGTGTATTTTTGTATTTAATTTGTCACTTGACAAAGGGACACGCGTCTCGAAAGCTACTGATTTTGTTAGTATATATTTGTATTAAACTGGATTATAACTAACTTACATATATTATATAATTTACTTTGTGTAACTATTAATTAAATAAATTGATAATTTCATTTATTTAATATTATTATTTAATTCTGCCCCTAGTGTGGTATATCTTAACCTTCCAAATTCTTTATGAAGCCAATTTGTCCCTGAATTTGTACAGGGAAAAAATGAAAACCTTGGTTTATTATATGAATGGAAAAAAAAAAAAAAAAAAACAGATAAAACACAAGGTATTTCAAGTAGTAAGGAATGTGAAAAATTGTATAAATCCTAATGAATAGCATTTCTAATTTAAGAAAAAAAAAGAAGCTAAAACTTATATTAAAAAGAAATAAATCCTTCTAACAGATGTCATGCAAGTAGCTGAGTTACATTTAGGAGCATAAGCAATGGAGTGTTATACCTTTTGTCTCATGATCTCAAAGCATTAAGGATCTTTATTCTTGAAAATCAATACTGATCATATGGAAACTAGTCCATTGAAACTGATATCATTTTGAAAACTGTTTACTTCCATTTTGAATTTACAGAACAAGGCATACTGTTTGAAGACCTTCTTTGATTAGCTTTTCACTCATTAATCCAATGGGAGCATTTACAAAGTGAACTGGTAAATAACAGATTAGTATGCTGAATGCCTGCATGACACCATTGCACCCAGATTCAAGATTTTAGTTTTCACAAATTGATTCTACATCAATGTTCTTATGTGACTGCTGCAAGTGAAGTTTACTGGCATGAAGAAGACTTCAGACCAGGAACAAAGTTAAGGATAATGACTAGGGAAAAAGATCTTTTCTACTCTCCAACAAATTTGAATCTAAGAAGTGCATTTGGGAGTGAGACAGCTAAACACACTCAACATAATTATCAGGTCTTTTGTAAATTTTCTTATTGCATTAATAAAGGTTCAGTAGGAGTCTTGAAATAGTATGCTTTATTCTGTAAATTTAAAGGAGAATAACCATTTTCAAAATCATAGTGGAGTGTTGAAACTACGGGATCTGCATGATCTTTGGCTTTAACTACAGAACATATAGAATATCCAAAAATTTTCGTGGACATAGCACACTTTTAATTTCAATTATATATTCTATTTATTTATGTTGCTGTTTGTACTCTATCTGTTCTATTCTATTATTTTAATTTTTGTTTATGAGAAGGAGTAAATTTAAATTTTAGCATAACAAACAATATCTTTAACTGAATATCTACATAATATTAATAAATGTGCAACTGATGATCTTTAATTTGCATTTTATAAGATCTGTACACATGTTTCTCAAGAATTTATACAGTAAAAGTTACACTGTATAGAAATACTATAGAAATGACGAAACTTGGATAATTTCATTATAAAAATTATCAGGGTTGCTGAATAAGGTGATTTCTGCAAAGAAAACCACTTTTCATAGCTGCGATTCTAATTATAACTACTTAAACAACAATAACAAAAAAAAAAAAAAAAAAACCCTAAATAAATAAAACTTTCAAACAAAATTCATATCATATTAGCAAAAATTGCTTGTATATATATATATATATATATATATATATAAAATGCTATTTTTAATTTTTCAGTCTACTTTAAAAAGTTTAAAATATCATATAACTGGAACTCCAGATTCTGCTGTATATATATGTAGGTACACACATAGGTTAACTGCATTTTAGCATCAATGAAACAAGCTTAGTATTGTGGAAAACTTAACAGATTTTCAGTTCTAACTGTGAGTGAACAACAGTTTTTGGCTCTGGAATATATCTCTTGTCAGCAAAGCACAACACTACTTCTTATACATGATTTAAATTTATTGGTTTTCAATGAACTGTCTCCCCACAGAGATTTGACGTCTCTCCACATTTTGTGTGATTTCATGTAATTATATTTTAGAAGATATAATACATGATTTAGGATCCCTTATTTATAGTTAACAAAATATTGATTTGTTAACATTAACAAATCAATATTTTTATGCTGTGTGTGTGTGTGTGTGTGTGTGTGAGAGAGAGAGAGAGAGAGAGAGAGAGAGAGAGAGAGAGAGACATTGTGATCAACTAGAGATCTATATTTTTGAAAATACTAAAACAGGCTTAAGACTGGTCAAAAGTTCTCAGATTTTACATATTTATGACATATCTTATATAAGGTGCCATAGCAAAAATTCATCTCTTTCAGTATGGTAATATTACACAAGTCAACTGGAAAATTATTGAATAAATTAATTAAGATGAATACATCATTATGACAAATCACAACTAATCTATTTTAAAATTACTGATATAATTTGTAATGAATAAGCAGAAACCCATCCTAGATGACAAACTGCTGTGATCCAGTCCATAGAAAAACATATTTTAAAAGAGAAATTTTATAAACAGTTTTCCCTAACACACTGTCAATTTATTTATTTATTTGAGCATCTAATTTATGGATACAACAATGTTACTGAGTGTAGCTTTTGTTACTGGAAAACTTCAGCAAAAAATGGCATGTTAATATTTACCAAGAACACCTTTAAATCTGAAATATCTCATGTTGTTTTTTTGTATATACTGATCTCTCTATGAAGCAAAAACATTAATGCAAATTAATTTCTTATAGGGTTAATAAATTATTTTAGAAACTGCTACAATGTGTGGTATAAGCATCACAATGTGCAAAATAATATGAGGAATTACAAACCATTCTATCAAATATCAAAAATTAAAAGTAATGATATGACCTCATTTTGTTACAAACTAAATAATATAGAAATGTACCCAGAAACAACCATAAAATCTGCATGTTTCTGAGAATGTATTATTTAGTGGGTCAAGTCAAAAGCTGAAACTGAAAATGAAATGACATAACACACCTCCTGCAAAATAAAAATCAAGATAGGCTCTTATAGTTAAAGAAGACTTTTTCAACCTGGTTGATTTTCTTCAGAGAGCAAAAACAGTATGATAAGGGGCCACTATTTTAGCAGAGAATGAGAACTGCTAAAATTGTGCAATGTGTATTCAGAAAGCAAGTTCAACTCTTATTAAATTTACCAAGCAAATAACTCTGCTAATCCTTCCATATGTCCCAGTGTACTTTGCATGCCTTGTGTTATCCTATGTAAAGCAACTTGAAAAAGCTTTAATAATTAAAGTTAGGAATAAAGAGGTTCGTTTGTTTATTCATCCAATGTCATTTATAAATATTGAAATAGATCAGAAACACATTTACAGCAATAAATTCAAAATGCTTCACAATGTTTCTGAAAGAAAAAACTGCACACTACAATTCAAGCAGTTACAACATGACCTATAAGCAGCATCAAAATTACAGCCTATGTGCATGAGGAAAATCAACTTCAATAAGATAATACTATTATTGACCAACAGTCCAACAAATTTAGGCTTATAGTTTATGAAATTCTAGCTGTTTGCTTTATTAACCAATCTGCTAATGTTTATGACCCAAAGGGCTTTCTTCCTCATCTTGAAGTCACTCCAAATTACAATAGAAACAGTCCCAGTAGTCCCACTAGTCAGTCTCATTTCCAGAAACCTGAATATCCTATATGTTCTTTTTCAAATTTTTGTTTTTTTTCTTTATCTTGTTCTTTTAGTTTCTGATACTATGTGGTTCTCTAAGGGTGGCTTCTTTCCTAGCTTTATTTCTACCCCCCCCCTTTTTTTCCTCAATAATTGAACTTGCAAATTTAATTTATAAAAATTCAATTTCCTCCATTTCTTAATCTCTGCTAAAGTAGCGACGCAATCTAATAGTATTTATCCCCACCTTGTCATACTAGCTTTGTTATTTAAAGACAACCAATCATAATTAAAAAGAACAATGGAATTTTTCATAATTAATCTGTCTCCAGGCACACAGAGAATTACTCTCTCTCTCTCTCTCTGCATGTGGGATTGAAATGATCCCATGTGCATGTATTTCGTATTTGAAAAATCAGCAAAAAATAATTCAAAATTATTCACTTTTCTGAAAACAAAATCCATTTTTCATATTAAAATTATATTTTTAATTAATTTTTGAAATTAAAACTCCTTTAGACCTGTTAGCAAATGAAATGCAAACTGAAAAACCTGCATGCTTCAAAAAATGCATGTAATTCGATGCCAGTCTGTCAATACCAGGAGCACCTGATGCATGAAATGTGAAGTTTAAGCATCGAGAGTTGGAGTCGAGATGACACTGCAATGGCACGAAGCCAGAGACTTACTGGCTGGAAAAAAGCACACATCAGTAAAAGCCAGCTGGCTGTCAATTTTTGTATGTGAGAGATACCACTCAATATGTGTATAATTAGGTTTAACTTAATTCTCACATTTTTCCTATGCAATAATAAACAGAGATTTCTGAAATTTTCAGAGCTAAAAGAAATTTTAACTCTGAAAATTTCAGAGTTAAAATTTCTAATCAAGTTTTATTTTCAGAAATCATCTTATTGTGTGAGTCCTTTCTTCTTATTACTTGTATTTAATTTACCATATCAGTGTATACAGGTTATTGGTTATTTTCTGACAAATGCAGTTTTTATTTCATATTTTATGGCCATTTCTGAGTAAGTTTTTTTTCACATCTGGCTTACTGATGAGGTAATAATAATAGAAGCTTACCAGATATGAAATAAGGGCTGACATCTATTTGCAATAAGAATAAGTTGAATAGCAAAAAAAAAATCACTTTTAAAAAATATACATGAAATCCTTTTTCTTACTAAGTAACTCATTCTTATTACTTACTAACTCACTCCATGGTACTTGGGCTGCGAGGATCTTTGACTGCCATGACAGCCGAATTTCAGAATTCTCTATTATGTGCAGGTCCTCATCAGTGCACCTCTCCTCTGAAATCTACACTGATATTTTTCTTTATACCATTCTCCATCTCAAGGGTGGTCTGCCAGCTTTTTTTTCTCAGTTAAGATTCTGGGGAGGATTTGATGGATGCGTGTTCTGTCATCGGTACAGATAGCATGTCTAGCCCATCTTAATTTTCTTTCCTTTACAATTTGGCTTATACTTTCACTTCTATATTTCTCCTTCAATTCATTGTTATGCAGCCCATTCCCCATTGATATCATCTTATTTTGTTCCAAAGATTGTTCTTGGAATTATATTTTCAAATGATTGTGACCTGTTCTCTGATTGTTTTGGAAGTAGCCAGCTACCTACTACCTACTGTAATCCATAGGTTACAGTAGGTAGTAGGTAGTATTATCATTCCGTATATCTTTCTTTTAAAGTTCCTATATACTTGTTTTGAAATTAGGATTTTTTGAACTGCATAAAAGCATCTATTTCCACTCTGAATTCTAGAATTAATTTCTTCTGTGATATTATTACACTCATTCAGAATGCTTCCCAAGCATTCTGAATGAGTGTAATACTCGAAGCTTGACACTTCTCATCCGTTTGATTTCCAATGTTGAGGTTATCATTATTCTTGTCTCTACTGTTTAAGGTATTTTGTTTTGTTGTTGTTTATTTTTAGTCCAATGAGAGCTTCTTTATCCAGCACTATTAAATTAGAGATGAGGCCCTGTATATTATCACTGACCAGGCATGTCATCTGCATATGAAAAGGCCTGGGTAGTCCTTTCAGGTGCACTTCTTTTTCTGTTTCTTCCACTTTTCTTGTCACTTTTTTCTAAAGCCAAATTAAAGAGAAGAGAAAAAAATGCACAACACTGTTTTAATCTTGTCACGATTTCAAAGGGGATCTGTTACCCCAGGGGCTCACATCTGGTGAGTATGGGATTGGCACACCCAGGGTCCTGAGCTGGATATCATCATCATTCTCTTTCTTGGTAATTCCTTTCTCTCAGGGTAACTTGGAAATTTTTTTTTTTTTTTTTTTGTTGGCTGGTGCAGCATAAGCCTCAGGCTTCCTTGAATTATATGACTAATAATAATAATATTTCATTTTGTATTTTGACTTTGTTTATCGATTCTGTCATGCATATTTTTGTTATGATGACTAGCTTCTTGGGGATTCCAAATTTTAAAACTGTATTCCAAAGTTCATCTCTTCTTATACCATCCTATGACTCAGTGAAGTTGATAAAGAGCATATGCATGTCCTGGTCATATTCATATTATTTTCTCCATGAGTTGTCTAACTATAAAGATTTGATCAGTTGTGGAGCAGAAACCAATGCAGTTTTTCTTAAAACTACATTGGTTTCCTTTGTTGTTTCCTTTATGTAGTAGGTTAGCTTCTGCAGTATGATGTTTGACAGAATTTTGTATGTAGTGCTTAAAAGAGGAATCCCTCTATAGTTATTACAGTCTGTTCTAGACCCTTTCTTGTGAATGGGACATTTTATGTTTTCTTTCCATTGGTTAGATAAGTGTTACTTTTCTCCAGATTTGTACTATCTGGAGAAAAGAAACAATTGCCTGATGATTGGAAAAAAAGCAAAATATGATTGTGAATAGGTTTACGCTGGATTTCAATTCCTACCTTGATTAGTTTCATTAGGTATATTATCACTTCTGAGTGCATTGTGATTTTTCAGTTTGAGGAGACTGGATTTTACTTCCAGTGCTTCTCTATTTCTGGCTCTGCTGTATAGATTTCTTCTCTTTGTCCATCCTCATCTTTGATTTTTACATTCAGAAGTTCGCTGAAATATTCCATCCATCAATTAAGAATTTCATCTTTGGATGTTAGGAGGTTTTGGTTCTTGTCTTGGACAAGGGTGTATGTTGGTTGGTAGCCATTCTTTCATTGATTATCTCCTTATACAACTGCCTCATATTTTTGTCTTTGTGGTTGTTTTCCATGTTTACTATTTGATCTTCCCAGAATTGTCTTTTCTTCTTTTTAAGGAGTACTTTAGTTTCATAACTCATTCCTATTACAAATCTCAATTCTGCAATTTAATTATCAATACTGTATTAGATAGAATGAGTTAAACTCCTCACATAGTTTTTTTTTCCACATTGCCATGTCATACCAGTATTCAAAATCCTTAGCAACTGCAATTAAGCAATGCATATCACTTACAGTGCAAGCTAAAATAGTATAGAAATTTGCTCATTAAGTAGAGTTGCTCTGAAATAATTAATAGATTTCTCAATTTCTTATTTATTTTTGTGTTTATCAAAAGATGGCACACCTTTAAAGAAGAAATCAGATTTAATATATATATATATAAACTACTCTTCTTTGAGAAGTTCCTCTTTAACTGAATATTCTTATGTGTAATACAGATGAGTGTTTTAAAGTATAATTTTCTATATAAGTCACAAATTCCCAGTATAATGACACATGAAAATTTAAAGATATGCTAGTTGTGCCACTATGCAATCAGTTCACAATTCTCTTTCAGTTTGTTAACTGCAGAATAGTAATGGCATTTAAAGTGCTTCAAACACTATAAGTGGAAAATGGCCAGCAAGTTCACTAGCAAAAAAGTCACAGGAAAAAAAAAAAAAACCTTTAAAAATGTTAAAACAACCTAAATCCCCCCCCCCAACCTTCTACCCAAGATTATTACAAAGTTGCATTTATACTTCTGCTTTATCTGCAAACAGAAAATATTCATGTGTTGCCTCCAAATACTGGAACCCCATTGTTTTGCTACGCTGTTACCCCAACACATAAAGGCTGGATTTGCCTTTATAAACAGTTTCAGTAATTACGGTTGTTATTTAAAAACCCTTGTAAAAAATATATATTTTTAAATCCTCTTGAATAGGGGCTGCAATTAGACTTGAGAGAGAGCGAGAGTGTTTCCCCTTTGAGTTATTCCGAGCCTAATCAGCCCATAAACACATACACTTGTGCAACGAGTGTATGTGTTTATGGGCTGATTAGGCTCAGATCCTAATATACTGTAAGATTAATAATAATGAATAATCACTAGCTTTTCTGGCATATATATATATATATATCTAAAAGAGAGAAAACAAAATTATATGAAATATATTTGTCAATGAAAAACAATTAAAAAAAAAACTATAAATGCGGCTGAAAAAAAATATAACAATTTTACAAAAATACAATTCTCAACATATGGGAATTGCATTTTTTAAAATTCTTATATATTTTTTTATCTTCTTAAATTATCATTTTCCAAATTTTAACAACTGATTTATCACTTTCACTTTTCCCTTTTTCATTTTAACTTTTTTACCTGACCAATTTAAAAAACTCCACTGATCTACCATGCTAAGTCTCTTCTAACTTACACTTAAACTGAATATATAGAAATACCTCAAAAAATGTATGAGAAAGTTTGAAAAATATTCAAAAAGACCCATAAAAATACTTAAGATAAAAATGCTTTCTTGAACTTAGTTTGAAATATATGAATAAAAATTCTGTGGATTTTTGTTGAAAATTCACATTTTACTTGTTTTTTAATAGTTTGCATTAAAAATTTCCACAAACTCAAGATGATTACAGTGCCCTCTTATAGCTTTACAGATATCTATACAAAAAAACTCATTATAAAAAACAAATAATTGCAATTTTATACTAATTAACCAACAAAACACATATGACAATGTTTTAA
This sequence comes from Mastigoproctus giganteus, assembly GCF_048544385.1. Lineage (NCBI taxonomy): Eukaryota > Metazoa > Arthropoda > Arachnida > Uropygi > Thelyphonidae > Mastigoproctus > Mastigoproctus giganteus. The sequence continues at coordinate 179,925,309 of NC_143582.1, forward strand.
ATGACTGCACTACCTCAACAGACCTGAGTAGCATTCAAATGCATTAATTCTGTTCCTTTTCAGTGTACTCTATAATAAATATCAATTCCAAAGTCAGACCAACTGCCACACAGCATTACTACCCATAGCAAAATATGGCTGGCTGAGGTTGTACCATTTTGTTTTAAATGATACAGTCAAGCCTTCATGTTTCCATTATTCTTTTTTATTTCCTTTGTGTCCCAATTTTAAAAAAGAGAAATATCTGTGCTTCTGTACAAAATCCTCCATAACCTCCCCAGTTGGCATACCACTGAGCTAAAGCACAGAAATTGCTTCTGTAAACATTTACACAAGGCTATTACAAGAGAAGAACATAATATAAGAGGTATACTGTTAGTAACAAGAAAATATAATGAATTCTCAGTATTTGTGGATTTCATATTCATGGTTTTTGTTGTGTTTGGCAATTATAAATCGCAAGTGACTACACATCACTAATAAAATATTCAATTAATTAAGTTAGTTTACCATTATTATAAACTTATTATTAACATTTCTAAGTTATCATATAATTTGTATTATATGCAGTATTACTATATAAAAATTCAAACATAATACTATACTAGTCTGTCCTTAAAATATAAAATTGATGTAAAAAAATATAAGTGACTTATTCAGTTTTATTTTTGACCTTTTTTTGTTTATGGCTACAAACTAGCAATATCTGGCTATCTTATCTTATCAAACATTATAATTTTATAAATTTGTGCCATTGAATAAATTCATTGTATTAATACCCATGAATAAGCATCACATGTTCCAAGTAAACCCCTTGTCCACTCCGACAGCACAAAGTATTAATTATATTTATATATTAAGCTTCTATATTATAAATAATACTCTTATATTACGCTAGTCAGATACAGGCATCAGTATTCTCAAGGTTAAACAGTTAAACTTTGAGAATAATGATAGTTTAGCATTAGTTATTTAAAAAACTGTTTCTTTGTGTACATCACTTCAATTCTTGCTTTTTTTTAGGATATTCAGGGGCTGTTTTCTATCTCTTAAAAAAATAATTGTAGTTCAATTTCTGACTGCCTTTTGTTCATCTCCCCTTCCTTAACAAAAAGCAAAACTGATATGAAAACATGAATATAAAATTAATTATAACTGAGCCCATGTCTTGTAAGAATGCAGATGTTAGTTAAAATACAGCTAAGGCAGGCAGCAGCAAAATCAAATTCTTAGCTTCAATTAAACAAAAGTGGATGGATTAATGTATTCCAGCTATATTGACTAGTCAAGCTTCATGAGTCAGTGAATGCAAAGTGAGCTTATAATTCTGATCACATCAGAAATTAATGACAACATAGATGATTTTAAGAGTGCAAAATTTGTCAAAAATCAAAGCAAGCTATGTGAAAAAATTTATTTGCAAAGCAAATATATTAAGTTACACATTTAAAGGGGTTCAAATGTTATTAATCATTATAATATGATTTTCTGTTATTACATTAGTTGTTATTACCAAACTGGCTATAAAATAAAACTAAATAATGTTTAAAAGAACTACTTCCCTATATATAAGAATACTGTTAGGATGTTAATCTATATGCAGCCATGGACAGAAAGAAAACTGCATATAATATTAGTATTAGATATTAGTAGTGCCAAATGATGCAAGAAAGCAAGCGTATATAGCATCAGCTAAAAAAAAAAAAAAAAATCCCAGATCACTTGTCCATCCCCTCCAATAGTTTGTCTAGTTCTTTCTTGAATTTATTCAACCTATCCACTTCCCATACAACAGACGGAAGTTTGTTCCAACAATCAACCACCCACTGGCTGAAGGCAGACTTCTACACATCTATTCTGCAACTATCCTTCCTCAATTTGAATTTATGTCCTCTTATGTGTGTAGTCTGAGCAAGGAGAATGCCATCAGCAGTCTTTCTCTTTCTTTGACTATACACATGAGGGGACATAAATTCAAAGTTCTATCATTTAAAGTTTCTACTTTCTAAGTTTACAATTACAATTTTTAGATTAATTAATTATTAAAATAATCAGTGCCCTGATATGAGCTTGGAGTTCAAGATACTATATTTGAGTTTCAAAATTATTATTTCTATAAGTAATAAAACTAATACATGTTAACATATTCATTAATGTAGATTATAAACATTTTGTCACTGCTTATAATAGTATTAGTCTTAATTATTCTATAGTAAGTTTTTCTTATTCTGGTATGTGTAGAGGTATGTATTATTTTTATCAGCGTATCTAGCTGATGTGCTTCTAGAAATAAAACTTTTTTAGCAGAAAAAAAGCTGTGGGGCACACAGCTACATATCTGAAACCTTTCAGAAATCAGCATATCTTTTAATACAGATCTATCTTCTGGTTAAAACAGCATTCCTGAATGGGTCTTTCAAATTAATAATAATAAGAAGAAATGATTAACACGTCATTCAGAACACAATAGTTCACAGTTCACATCAAATATGTTGAAACAGTAAATGGTATTGTTTGCAAACATATGTTACAAACTTCCTAGCTGACCAAGATTAAGATGAAATGGTAGAACTGAATATCCTTGTATGTATCTTTTGTTTTGAATGTGTGTTATAATGTGGCAATGTCTAGCAAATTAAGACTAGATGGAAGTTAATATATTTGTTATTAGATTAGCTTCCATTGGTAATAATCAGGAATAACTCTAAATACAATTTGATTATTTGCAACACCTTTCACTAGAATCTATTAGGTAGATTAATCTAAAGGGTAAGAATCCCTCCACTCAGGCCACAATTGGGCCCATTGTCAACCTCTGAAAATATATTTGTCTTAATGCAGTGTGTATGTGTGTGTTTCGTGATCAGTTTGTTGTTGGTGTTTGGTCATGCTGTTGTTGAATAAAAATCACAATTTTTGATTAGGAAGAGAAGGTGGCAATGAGGCCCTTCACCCGAAACCAGCTAAAATGGTCGTGTGAAAATAGTCCAAAAATATTCCTTTCATCTCAGAGAAAGTATCACTGCACTACACCAGCTACATAAATCAAACTCATGAGAGAGAGAGAGCAGCAATGCTATCTACTGCACTGCCCACAAGGGCACTAAGTTCATTTAGCATTTGTAGTGAAAATTAGCAAGTCATAGGGTCAGTCATTCAATAAAGCTGGAATATATTTGTCCAGTGTTTCTCCTGGTCAACTCCGTTGCATTTTCTAGAGAACTTCAAGAAAAGCCAATGCAGAAAATAAGGTCTAAAAAAGTTTTATAAAGTAATGCATTCAAGCAAAAGGTGTTACTTATATAAGTATAATCAGGTTAAACTAAAATTCAGTGTAGGTAAATTCATTATACCTAGAGGTGTTATTATTATTAATAAAAGTGTTTTTTTTTTTTTTTTTTTCTTTTTCAGAAATTGACTGTTAATGTTCTTTAATTGACCAATAATAACTACTCATATCTTTATGATAATTAAAGTATTTTTAAAAAGTCAACTGCATTTAAAGATATTTTCTGAACGTGCTCGTAAATATCCGGAATTAGAACTATGATTATAAGTTCAGTATTATTTTAATACAATACATATGTAAGGCAGAAATTTTACTATTACCATGTAGTACACTTTTGATTTTTGATGCTAGTAAAGTGATTAACATCACTGATTTTTATATATCATATGGTAAAAGCCTGAGTTTCAAATTGGCTGGAGAAATTTTTATGGGCTTGTTTTTTTACACCATTGTTGACCAAGCTGGGTGAGGGCTGCCTTTCCCCAATTTCATCAAGCAAAAAATAGATAACCTGACCACAGAATATGTACAATTTAGACACAATATGCTGACACTGCCTTGGTGCAAATCCTAAAAACAATTCAACAGTATACTGGTTTCTGTGATCAACCTGTTACTTATACTGATGTTTTGACAAGTACAGATGCTTCCATTTATTTTATACTGATGCAAAAAAAACATGCAATTGTACATTATAACCATTAAATATAAGTAATTATTAAACTATTTGGCAAGGATAGGGCAGATTCTCTGAAAGTGTGAGTAGCTGCCTGGAAAGTGATAAACATAGGGACTTGTCAGCTATGCAAGTGTCCAGCAATTTGTCAAGAGATCCTTTCCTGAAAGCTTAGGTAACAGGGATGAAAATCATCTGGCATGATCCCAGGATGGGTTCATGAATGAAGGTTATGACTGATTAATCTAGTTTACTGATCAAGTTATAAAATAGTTTGGTGAAAAAATAGTAACTCTAGAATTATAACACGTAGATTTTAGAAAAAAGTTTGTTGCAGTCTCCTCTCCCCCAAGAAGTTTTAATAAAATAAATTATTGGGGGGGGGGAGAATTGGGATTACTGAGAAGATTCTTGAGAGGTTCAGGGGCTGGAAGAAGGGCAGGAGGAGGCAGAGGATGTTCAGGGCAACATTCATAAATTTTCAGACTCTAGACAAAATATCCATACACACCCTGCCTACATAAAATATTCATATATGGGCCTCTTCAGAGGGGGTTCTGGTGAAAACTTTCAAATAATGATTCTTGAAACATTAGTGTTAATGAAGACTTCATTTTTAATTTAATTAAATATCTTAATTAAAAAAAATCTAGACAACCATACACATTATGTGCTTATTTCAAAAGATAATACTGTATTTAGTGGAACAGAATCTGGGTTGACAGTTATCAGAGGCTCTGCCAAATTATGGGCCACAAACACTTGTCTAACTTCTCTAGGCATAAATTTGGCCCTGAGGATGCCCATAAATGGTACCTTCAGAGTGGACTAGAATAGCAAGTATGGTTTCTTGCAGAAAATGCTGGAGTCCTTGTTAATGATACTGATGAGGGAGTACAAGAAAAATTATCAATTTTCTAATGACTTTTGAAGGCTGGGAGGGTTTTTAGTATTACTAGTAGTGGCAGATGATGCAAGATGGCACATCATGGCTTGGCACGCCCAGGGTCCTGAGCTGGATATCATCATTCTTCTCTTTCTTGATGATTCCTTTCTACTTCACACTCTCACTCTCTCTTTCTCAGGGGTAACTCTGGAATTTTTTTTTTTTTTTTTTTGACTGGTGCAGCGTAAGCCTCAGGCTTCCTTGCACCATATAGCTAATAATAATAATAATAATAATAAAGTCACTCATGCACCATTAAAAACAAAAATCACTAATTCACTCAGATGATGCTGCAAGAAATCAAACTCATAACGCAAAGCCAAAAAAAAAAAAAAAACACTTCCCACATCACCTGTCCATCCACTGCAATATTTTTGTCTAGTTTTTTCTTGAATTTATTTAAACCATTCACTTCCAATAACAACAGATGGAAGTTTGTTCCAACAATCGACTGCCCAATGGCTGAAGGCAAACTTCCACACATCTATTCTGCAACCATCCTTCCTCAATTTGAATTTATGTCCCTCCATGTGTGTAGTCTGAGCAAGAGGAAGAATACATCAGCAATGCCATTACCAATCATTGTTGCTTATGATTTGGACTTCTTACAAATATGGTCTGAAAAATGGAAATGAAGTTTTAATGCTTCTAAATATAAAATATTGCACTTTGGAACAGAAACCCAGAAGAAGTAAGTACTCACAATCTGAACAGATTGGGATGCGGGAGGGAGGAGTTAAAGATTCTGGATGAAAATGACTGGGGGGTTACAATACAATCAAATATTAAGTTTACCACACAGAGTAAACAAGTGCCCAGTTTGTTTGTTTGTTTGTTTGTTTGTTATTTGGTTTTTAGGAGTATTAGCAACTAAGGCCATATTGCTCCGGGAATATGCGGTGGTCATTCCCTGATCTTTCCGCATCCTCCGTATTTGGTGGTGACGGGCTTGAACCCTGGTCTAATCAAGAAGCATGTGCTATGCACTGCTGCTCCTTCCCACCTGGCTATGGAGGCGCCAAGTGCCCAGTAAGGCATATGGTATCCAAATGATGGTCAATCAGACCTTTGCAAATGGAGAGCAGTGTGTCATTAATTTTCCTCTATATATTGGTAAGGAGGACTAGTTCTTATCATTACGCATAGTTTTCCATATAAAACTCACTTGAAAACTAGATACCTTGGGATAAGGATGCATATGACTGTGTGTATAAAGCTCTGAAGGGAATGAATAAAATGAATGAGAGAAAAAGCATGTTGTAGATCACTGGAATAATTTACTTCTCAAATGTGGCTGATGCAGAGAGTTTAGTACCATTTCAGGTGGAATTTCACTTTTTGGTGAAAGAAAAAGTATGAGTGACTGAAGTTTTATTTTATTTGATTTTGCTTTTATTTACAGTGAAACTCTCTAAAGTGGACACTGCTGAGTCAGAAGAAAGCGTCTGCTATCCACTTTGCAGAGGTCAGCACGGCTCATTTCAGTAATCCAGAAAAATGAAATTCACTATATAACTGGTTGCTTACTCTTTTAATTGATTTTTATTAATTATCATTATATATGTGCAATTCAATTAATTAATTTTTAATAAATAACACAACTTTTGGTAAAAATGAATGAATACAAATGGCTTTATTTAGAGTATTTCCATTATGGATAATTAGATCACTTCTTCCTTTTTAAATTTCTGCAAACCACTCTGCCACAAACAGCAAGAAATGTAATTTCTTAAAAGATTTAGCAAGTAATCAACATAATGCCTAAGAAAATTTCAACCAGGATTCTAAGAGAAAATCTATGTACACAAACATACTTTGCATATAAATACTTAAATGACCACCATTTCTCACTGCAGAGCATAAGTGGCATGTGATGGCATTAGAAAATTGTCATTGTCCTTTAGTCAAAAATATTGTAGAGCATCACGTTTGTTTTTATCAAATATACAGGAATATCAAAAGTACAGGATGTCCACAAACCTCCTTTACAAAACCAAAATTTTATTGAGGATACATGATGCAAATCTGAAACCACTTCTGAGTGATAGAGGATATCTTCAAGTTTTTATTCACCAGTCAGACAATGTGCATGCTGCAGTAGTGGAAATATAATCACAGAGAAATTTACCAACAAAGTTCCATCTTAGTTTTGTCACCAAGCAATGCCTTCTTTATCAGTTATAACTTCTATGGTTTCATTCTTAGATAGTGGCATAATATGTTACACATTATTATGGATTTCTTTCAGCTCCACTGCATCCTCACTGACTTTTGTTCAACTTGGTCAGGAAGATTGCAAAATGTACAAACAAGCATCCTTTATGAATTTTACCTACCATTACAGAACTGTATGTCTACTAAGTGGCTTTTTTAAAACCATGTTCAAAATTTACACATAACAGCAGTGGCAGACTGTGGTTCACTGAACAAAAGTATGCATAGCACCTTCTCGGGATTGGTACTTTCCACCATAATTACAGTGTTGCAATCATGCTAACATCTACTGCAGAATCCAATTTTCCAGCTGATGAATAAAAACTTAAATATATCCTCTAACACCAAGAAGTGGTTTAACATATAACTTAAATATATCCTCTAACACCAAGAATAGGATATGTATCCTATTCGTACAATAATGTTTTAGTTTTGGAAAGGAGGTTTGTTGATACTCTGCATTTGTGGACATGGAAAATCCTAATGGGCATGGTCAAAATTATCTATGCAGTCTGTTGGTAGATTTTTTTAAAAAGAAATGTATTAATATATATATATATATATATTTTTTTTTGTACATATATACCATAAATTGAATCCCGCATACAGTACTTTTTTTTTTTTTTTTTTGTATGTACATACCACAAACTAAATCGTGTATACAATGGTCTTTTTTTTTTCTTTTTCTTTTCTTAATTCTGGAAACGTGGCAATTTTATTGCCTTGCTAATGACGCTCAACAGTGGAACTGCATCAGACAGCCCAAATAAGTTTTAAATATTCCTTACCAGCAGTGGCCAGCATCTGCTTCATGAGGAATTCATGGCCATCTCATGTCTAATTTGTGTTACTGTAATGACCTTTGCCTTCATTGAAAATGCCCACTGACCAATGAAAATGGGTATGTGTGTCAATTAACCTTGAAAGTGTCCCATCTAGGGAGGCTGAAAATACTAATAAGACACCTATTAGAGTGCCTGCTCCCATATTAGAGAGTGTCTGTTTTGGAGAGGTTGTCTAACGTGCAATTTCTAATACTTCTGGGCGGGAACCAACCCTGAGTGTCCACAACAAGGAGCGTCCATTAAAGGAAATTTCACTGTTGTTTTTTTTTCTGGCAAATGCCCTACTAAATCAGAGTTAATACTAAATCCCAATGTTTCATCATTTTTGTTTATTTTATTAGAATTTATATGATATTAATAATGTTTCCCTCTTCAAATACTGCTCTGCTTACTAAAGGAAATAAGATATTTTTTGTTTTCTGCATTACACTGATGATAATGCTAAGACTGATCAGCATCAATCAATCAATATTAGAGATTTGTTTGAAATTGGAGTCTCTCTCTCTCTCTCTCTCTCTCTCTCTCTCTCTCTCTCTCTCTCTCTCTCTCTCTCTCTCTCTCTCTCTCTCTGTGTGTGGGGGGGAGGGTATACAGACATAAAAACTTAATGAGATTACAAATTCATCATTTCAAGCTAAACTTCCGAATATTCAGAGCTTCACCAGGAAGAAATAAAGGTCAGCAAGTAGAAGATTTCTCTCCTTGTGTGAGCTATGAGAACATTACAATAACACCATTATCTACTTGGTCCATTTGAAACAGAGGAAAATGAATTTGAACTATTCAAGTTTAAAACTGTTTATCAATTAGGGTTACCAGACTTTTAAGATTGAAATCTGGTAAAAAATAACAGATTTCAGTCTTCTTTTTTTGAAGAAGAAAAAACATGACAAAAATGAGGTAGAAAATCCCAGGCAAAATAATTTTTTGGACTTTTATTGGCTAGTGATACAGGAATGCTTTTGTTTTCTGTCTTTTTTTTTTTTTTTTTTCTAGCACTTTATAAATAACTTTCAAAATTAAAATTGCAGAACAGTTTAACAAACTAACATTAACTAAATTGTTATTGGAATACTGTTCTGTAGAAAAAAACAAACAAAAAGAAAGGTTTACTTTGAAGAATTTAATTATGTTGCTTATAACGTAACTTGATTTTAAGTAGTCTTTTAAATCGACATGACCCCCAAGTTCTATAATTAAAAATGCCATGAATACTGTGCATTCACCTTTCCCACTGTCACTTTTTTTTTTTTTTTAAATTATTCCTTAGAATGATTTTCCTCATAGATGCAATTATATTTATGAATACCACCAACTAAGAAATGAATAAAATATTTAATGCTCTATGTCAATGGTTCCAACCTTTTGGTTGATGTGCCCTTTGGTCTCAGTGTGAGGCATCATATATCCTCTCAGTTTTGTACCCACTAGCTTAGTATTGGGCACAGAATGAAAATATTGTATTGGTATCCCAACAACTCTAGCAGCAAATGCCAAAGTAAGCAACAACAAAATGAATGTGACATAGTTTCTGCCAGTTATTCACAGAGTCAAATCTTTATATAGGCACCTGTGCATGCTAGAATGAATACAAGTGCAAATTTAGCTAGTTTAGCACATAAGGAAATTTACTTCATATATATCACAAATATCATTAAGTTGCTTATATATAACTTTGTTTTATATAATTTTTAATTATACACTATTATTATTGTAATTATTTTTCATATACTCCCTCGGAGTCCATAATAATAATAATAATAATAATAATAATACAATATGATCTAAGTTCTTTAACCAATTAAAGAATTAACACAACACACACTATTATGTATATTGTGTTAATCTAAATTATATGTGAAAATCTATATATAGTAGATTTTGCATGTAAGCTAGAGCATCTCTCATGTTCTGTTGTATCACCTGTTTTACAAAAAATGATAAAAAGATAAAGCCACAACTGTTTCCACTGCTTTCCCATTTTCCATCAATGCATCTCTATTTTCTGAAAATGTACTGGAGGATATTACAGTACTAATATTTAAAAAAAAAAGTTCTATTTATTGTCTGGGGCCAGGGCTGCCACAACTGGGTAGGCAAAGCATGTGTCAACTACACCTATGAGGTGCCAGTTCAGGAAGGCAGCAAAAAAATTTTTTACATTGCTTTCTGATTGGTTAACATTTATCAGTATTCAACATTTAGGGTGGCAAATTTTATTTTGCTTATTAGTGGCGCATAGTGTCACAGTGTTACTGTCTGAGGCAGCCATACAACAGGAAGAAAGCACTTGAAAATGCATTTATTTTGTGCAAAAATATTGCATAATATTTTGATATTCAAACCTACTAACATTTTATGAGCTCTTGTCCTACATTCCCTACATATTGCATATTAATTAACTGAAGAATATTTATAAGTCTAAAATTATTACTATTATTACACTTATGATTAATAGAGATACTATAAAAATGAGATTCTGTCCATTTTATATGCTTCAAGTTTTTGCATTAATTTGCAAAAATGCTACAATCATTATGAATGATAACATGCAGGAGAGTCATTTTCCCAAAGTCAAAATGATTTTGAGCAGTGACAAGCAGATGCCCTACAAACATTATGCAAAGGATTTTAGATTTCTTTTATGTTTATTACATTTTATTCTAAATGAAGTCACATCCCCCATGACCACTGTCAAAGTTTCCCAGCTAGCTAATGCATGGAAAATTGTGAAAAACAGCCAAAGGGGATACTGTTAAATATATATATTTTTTATTTTTTCTTCTTGCAAACTTCCAAATAACATTAAAAATTTTTACTTTTTTTAAAAATTATTATTTTTACAATAGAGGTAGTTATAAGTTACTGATGATTTGAAGATTGTGTAACTTTTTATTTGCGAAAATATTGACCAAAAATTTACTGAAAAACAAAGACTCAACCTGAAGTTTTTTCATGGGTGATGTGACAAATTCATTCCATCTGAAAGAAATTTTTTATCCTACATGCTTGTCAGAATGTCTCAACAATTACAGAAAAACTGAAAAGGAAATATGACATATATTTATAAAATTCATTAAGCTTTTATACCAACAAAATTTTGCTTTAATCAGCAAAAAAATTTCTTGTTAATTCATTTTATATTTTAAATTTTAGTGGGCAACCTTCAAGCTAATGTAATCTAAAATAGCAAAAAAAAAAAAAATAAAATAAATAAAATAAAATAATAAAAATAAAAATAATCTTAAGAAATACCAAATAGAACACCAAAAATGGAACTGTATGTTTGCAGATTTTGAATATTATGCTTTTCAGGAATGCAGAGTATATCTGGCATTCGTTTTTGCAAAAGCTTTATGTTACAGAAAATAGACAGTTCCACTTCTATACTATATTTGTGGATATACCTTATTGCTATTAATGATATGCTCACAGATATGTAGGCTTTTGCATAGCAGAATAACTGTGTAATGTGTTTAAAAAATCTCAAGTTTCAGTTTTAAAGAGGATAAATAGCTACATCTGTTTATCTGTCTATCACTCAATCTATTTATCTACATATACGGATATTTATTTATGGACACATCTTTAATATTATGAATGTGTTTTTAAGTTTTATATTAGCCAGTTTGGTAATTAATTCGATATCATGCATAGTTTGCTCTGATAAATACTACTGAAGTTGCATCTTAATAGTAGGGATTCTATAAAATAATTAAGATGCACTGTAAAGTTACACTAAAATTTTTTCACTAAATTTGCCACAGTTAACAAAGTGGCAGTTCACAACTAATAGCTTGTTGGAGGGTTGTTGCTTTTGATGGCTGGAAGGTTTTTCAAAGTTATAACAGCTCTAGACCTTTTTTAACTTTGACTAAAACATTGCTACAAAAGTATAGCTGAGTTGGTATTTATTTTACAGTGTAGGAAGGAATTAGTAAGTTATTTTATAGATACCATAAAAGGATAAGAGCACAAAAAAACATACATAAGTCTCACAGATTTTTCCACTGTGACAGTCCATTAAACACCATATCAGTTAACTGGAAAAAAAAACATATGCAACATAAAAAATTAACATGTCTACTATGTACAAACAAACACATAACTCATATACATGATGATGAAAGTAACAAATGTACAGTTATAAGATGAAGTTATTCCATATATATATATATATATATATATGAATTTTAATGTCCCTATTAACATATGACTGAAAACACTAATTTATTACTTAAACTGTTCCCATAAAAAAATAAAACAAAAGTTATCAAAGTCATATGAAAGCATTCAAGCATAGCTTACCTATTTTACCTATCTTTAAGATTTTTAATTCATAAAATTCAGAAATAACTCAGTACTGCAGTAAAGAATATTGCTCCTCACAGAGTACAAAAGTATAATTCATGCAAGACTTTCAATTTGCATTTTGTGAGAAAATGTGTCATTAACAGCATGTATCCATTTAGTTGTTCAAAGATAATCATGAGAAGACAGCTAATGCATGATATATTTGTCAGCTTAGTTAACATGAAACTGCAAGGTGGTCAAAGGAGGTACATATGTAGAATAATGCTACTAGTGAAAAAAATATACTTTGACACTAATCTGCTAATTATTATGGTAATTAGCTTTACTATTTGCATGAAAGCAAAACACAAAAGACTGCTTGAAACTGTTGAACATGACATTTCCAACAATTAGTGACCTTTTTATTGTTGCTTACAACTTACCATATTAGAAATACATATAGATTTCATTAGTAGTAATAATGATCAATCTAATTCTCTTTCCTTAAATATGGCCTTTATAACTCAATATGTGATAATATTTAAAAACTGCTGTCTATATTAACATATATCCTATGAAATTTCTTTGATATGTGGCTCTCTGTACTTGATTTCATAATAAAACACAATAAAATGACTCCAAATGAAACACTACATTATGGGTATTTGTAACACTTCACAGAAAGCTGCAGTTTCCCAAAGTATGCCCATTTAGTATCTGTTTGTGTTTGTCTGCACATCTTTACCTCAGTACTGAAAAACCCAAATATTTTGCAGATAGTGCTGGAGTCTTTGGAATGAAGATTAACCCATTTCCAGGTAATATCTATCTATGAGTTTATAATATTGAGCAACTGGCAGAGCAGCAACTTGTGCCTCTCTCTTTGCTCTTCTGTCGTTGGTCTGAAAACAAATAGAAAAAAGCATAAGTGACTATTTGATCTCCAGTGTTACCATCTGCAAAGCAGTATCTATGTTATCTGTTCCATATTATGAATTTGATCTGAATTAAAAACAATATTTCAAGAAGAAAGGAATTATCAGTTTTCTATTTGAAACTGTTTAATTATAACACACACACACACACACACACACACACACACACACACACACACACACACACACACACACACACACACACACACACACACACACACACACACACACACACACTTAATCAACGCATTACACAAAAAACAAATACATTACACAAAACAATGAATTTTGTTTCAATTCTGAACTTATGATAACATGTTCAAAACAGTACAGGAGTACAAACATATATTTTTAAAAATCTGATTTCCTAATATTTAAAAATGTGTTAAATAAGTTTGTTAGAACTCTGCTGATAGACAAAAATGTATAGAATACTAAGCATACTGTATTGGATCTTTTGCCTTTAACAGATCTTATTCCTTATTTAGTCCGATGACAGAATCTGCAGTGGTTCTAGACACATTACCATTCTGTAGTTTACTATATATATTGCACTTCACAGTATTGATTTACATATATGTAAATCAATACCATGATTAACAATTAAGAATGTAACCTTCTTAATTGTTAGTAATAAAATATACAACACATGGTCAAAAAAGTATTCGTTTTGTTAATAACTAATCTGAGAATGCCCACATAATGTCCATCTTAAGAAACATCTCAATGGTATTGAAATATCAGTCTTCAAGGATGTTTTGAACGCACAGGTGAACTACAGAGATGCATACAGGTTTCAGTTCAATTCAATGTCTATATTACTACTAATGTTGTGTAGGACAACACACCCCTACATAGGGCGCCTCCGTAGCCAGGTGGGAAGGAGCAGCAGTGCATAGCACACTCTTCTTGATTAGACCGGGGTTCGCGCCCGTCACCACCAAATATGGAGGATGCGGAAAAAGGCTAGGGAATGACCACCGCATATCCCGGAGCAATATGGCCTTAGTTGCTAATGCTCCTAAAAACCAAATAACAACAACAACCCCTACATAGCTAAAATGAATGCAGAGGCATCATAAAATATCTATACAAGTACCTATTAATTTGTAACCAAGCCACTGTTATTGCTTTGCCAGAAAAAGTTGTATTTATAGTATACTTTAAGCAAAATCCCTGCCAGATCACCTCATGTGGATCTGTTTTCAAGCCACACTGGGAAAATCTTTGCACCATCACTGAGGCAACTCTCCCATCCTGATATGCTCGTTTTCCAGCCTGTCACTTCTTTTGTAACCACTTTGGGAAGGCTGACACTCCATCTTCTGTCTACCTGCAACTCTGCTCAGCACACCAAGCTGAACATTCTAACTTCTTTTCAATCTACCCAGATGGTTCAAAGTCAGAACTGGCTGTGGGATCAGCCACTGCCTTACCAAATACTCTGATTTCTAAGCAAATTCCCCTTGAATGGAGCATATTTACTGAAAAGTTGCACACTACTGAGCAAACCTTGGATCACATACAAATTCACTACCACCAAAAACTACCACCATGTACTGGTACTGATTCTCTCAGTTCATTGTAGGCCTTGTCATCAATGAGTTGTCATCATCCAGTCCTGTCCCGATACAGCAGAGACTAGACTTCCTTTCTGAATCTGAATTTGATGTTCACTTCTGCTGGATCCACAATCACACTGAGATCAAGAAAAATGATTTTTTTTTTTTTTTTTTAATGAAAACCTCAAACATAAAAGGTATTAGAATCTTAGCGTGGTATTTAGTACCATGCATGGGTTGAAGATTGAGAAGATGAAAGAATATACTTGTTGAAATTACACTTAAATTTCTGCAGATTTTCAGGAAAGAGATAAGGTGGTTGTTCCAGTAAACAAAAATCGAAAGGATAAATGAGAGGTTGACTGGTTGTGGCATGTGTTCAATCTGGTTTGGAAGAGAGAGGGAGAATTATAGAAGCTAATTCAGAAGAAAAGTGCCCATGGAAGTATCTATAGAAAATGCATATAGCAGAAACAGAATGGCTATGAGACAGTGTGGAGAGACTTTGTAAGAGATGGGTTATTAACTTAAGTGCCCTGTTTTGAATGGAGTTTAGAAGCCTGAGAGTGGTTATGGGGGCACTACTCCAGAAGTAGGAACAATATTCAATGGTAGGGCAGATTTGAGATTTGTACAGTGTGAATAACTGTTTAGAAGAAAAGTAATGCTGAGAGTGAAGGAGAAAACGCAGTTATTTTAAATGCAGAAGATGCAATATTTGTGATGTGCTTATGCCCTGGGAGAAAATAGAAGTCAGTGTAATCCCTAATAGAGAAGTGATCTTGTTTAGAAAACTGAGTGTCACTGAAGATAAGCACAGGAGCAGAAAAATTCTTTTTGTGAGATATAAGACAGGACTGAGTTTTAGAGGGACTGATATTAACTAGGTTATCTCTACTCCACTGAAGGCCAGCATTTAAGGAATTGGTAGTGGCTATTTGAGAAGTTGAAGTTGTTTAGGCAAGGCAAGGTTTCACAAGCTGGAAAGTGGAATGCAATATTCTATCATTAGCAAAACTATGGGTAGGATTTCTAATCAACAGAAGGTCATTAATATACAAGAGAAAAGAGTGGGAGAAAGAACTGATCCATGGGAAATACCAGGATTAGTGAAGAAGTTAGAAGAGAGAGAGCCATCAACCATCACCCACAGTGAGCGGTCAGAGAGAAACCTTGATACCCAATTATAAAAACAATCAGCAATCCATAAGATGGAAACTTATTTAGAAGAGCTTTATGACAAACATGGTTTACAAGCCTTTGAAATGTCAAGAGCAATTGCTTGATTTTCACTAAACTTTTCCATTGACTTTGTCTATAGATGTGTAATATAATCCAGTATATCACCAGTGGACCGATGCTGATGGAATCAATATTGGTGATCATTGATCAGATGAAAAGTTTTGAGATAGTTTAGGAGTTGGCAGTTAATGAATTTTTCCATTACTTTAGCAAGAGTAGAAGTAAGTGCAATGGGAAGTTAACTGAATGGGAGGGATTTGTCTCCCTTTTTTAGGAAGTAGTATCAGCAAATTTCCAAGCAGAAGCAAAAACACCAATGCATTAAGAAAGCATAAAAAGGTGAGATAGAACAGGAGTAAGCTCAGGAGCATAGGTTTTGAGAACAAGTGGAGAAATACCATCAGGACCTGGAGTTTTCTTGTCATCAAGATTGTTCAAAATTCTTCTGATATCCCTTTGAAGAAAGATCAGAGGAAGCATTGAGTGGAGTGCACTCTGGGAATGGTGTGAGGTAGTTTACCAAGCTTGTCAACACAAGATACAGAAAAAAAGTATGATGCCAGATATTGCAGCCCAATGAACAATGACCCTAAATAACTATTGCATGTTAGTTCCCTATACAGACTACATGCAAGTAATAACAAAAGAAAGGGTTTCCCAAAGGCAACACTCATGATATGGTTAGGCTGCACACAAATTATACACGATTAAGGCTGTAATTAAATAATAACAGTCTAGTCTGTGCAGAATTGTTAAAGAAGAAGTTGTTCTTGTTCAGCTCAGCATAGTATAGTCATCTTACACATTCTTTTCTGCTGAAGGCTGACAAGCAAGAACTCTGATACAATTTTAACCAGCAAGCATACGCTTAACATCCAGATTTCTTAAATACATGCCTTTTATGTTTTAGCACCTTTAACTGTCTGACTGAGCATTCTACACTCAGTCAGATTTCATCTGAAAAAAACTATGTCCACAGTTTTCAATATTTAAAAATTGTAAACTTGTATACATATACACCTAGGAGCCAAAACATTATGACCAGTGAGTTATTATGCAAATCGAAGCAACTGCAGGTGAACTACGTGCATGCACGGATCGGGACACAGTATTAAAAAAAGGCAGCTGACTTAAATGAGTTTGACAAAGGGCAAACTGTAATGGCCAGATGACTGGGTCAGAGCATATCCAAAACGGCACAGCTGGTGGGGTGCTCATGGTCAGCTGTGGTTAGTACCTACCGAAAGTGGTCCGAGGAAGGGAAACCCACGAACTGCCGGCGAGGTGTTGAACGACCATGGCGCATCGATGCTCGAGGTTAGTAAAGACTCTCCACGATGGTATGTGGCAACAGAAGGGCGACTGTGGCGCAACTCCCCAGTAATTGGAATCTGGGTGATGGGAGTAATGTGTCACAACACACAGTTCATCGAACCCTGCTGAAAATCGGGCTGCATAGCCGCAGGCTGCTCTGAGTGCCCATGCTAACCACAGTTCACCAGCGACAGAGCCTACAATGGGCATGCGAGATCGAAACTGGACCTTGGATGATTGGAAGAAGGTTGTCTGGTCTGATGAATCACGTTTCTTGTTGAACAATAAGGATGGCCAGGTAAGTGTTCGTCATTTACCTGGGGAAGTGATGGCACCTTGATGCACTGTGGGAGGAAAACAAGCCAGTGGCGACAGTGTCATGCTTTGGGCAATGTTCTGCTGGGATACCCTGGGTCCAGTCATCCATGTGCCGGGCACTCTGATGTCTACCACCTACCTAAACTTCATTGCTGATCAGGTACACCCTTTCGTGACAACGGTCTTCCACTCTGGCGGTGCCGTCTTTCAGCAGGATAATGCGCCATGCCTCACTGCCCAGATTGTTCAAGACCGGTTCGGGGAACATGAGGAAGACTTCCAGGTATTGCCCTGGCTTCCAACTTCCCCAGACATCAATCCCATCGAGCATCTGTGGATTGTGCTGGAACAGCACCTCCGATCTGTGGCGTGTCAACCACGGACCTTACAGGAGTTAAAGGATCTGCTGGTTAAGTGTTGGTACCAGATACCACAAGACACATTTAGAAATCTTGTAGTGCCGGGTACAAGTTGTTTTGGCTGCACGTGGAGGACCAACATCATATTAAGTAGGTGGTTATAATGGTTTGGCTCATCGGTGTATATAACTGCTATTAATAGTCATTGTGTATTCTTTACACAATGACTTTACGAATAGTCATTGTGTATTCGATAGTTGAGAAGATGAAATATGATACTCACTGACATTAGACTTGAACTTCTGTAGTATGGCAATTGTCATGAAATATACATGAAGGAAGGATGTTCCAGAAAACGGACACTGAATGAATAAATGAGCAAGAAGAAAAGTTGGTTTATAGAAGCTAATTCAGAAGAACAGTGCCCATGGAAGTATCTGTAGAAAAGGCATGCAGCAGAAACAGAACTTCTATGAGACAGAGAGACTCTGTTAGAGATAAGTCATTAATTAACCTAACTGCTCCCTTTTGAATGGAATCTAGAAGTCTGAGAGAGGTTTTGGGGGCATTGCCCCAGATGTGGGAACAATATTCCACATTAGGGTGGATTTGCAATTAGCATTAGCATTAGTAGAGGCATTTGATGCAAGAAAGCAAGCTTATGCAGCATCAGCCAAAAAAAAAAAAAAAAAAAAAAACCACTTCCACTTCACCCCTCTGTTCGTTCAAAATACCTGTCCAGCTGAGCCTTAAACTTATTTAGGCTACCAACTTCCATGACAAGGGATGGAAGTCTGTTCCCAACCAACCACCCACTGGCTAAAGGCAAATTTCCACACGTCTATCCTACATCTGTCTTTCCTCAATTTGAATTTGTGCCCTCTCAGGTGATTATTCTGAGCAAGAGGAAGAATTCCATCAGCATTGAGCATGCTCAAACCATTCAAGGCATTATACACCTCTATCAAATCACCTCGCTGGTGCCTAGTCTCCAGACACTGTAATCTGCAAAACTTAAGCCTTTCTTCGTAAGAGCACCCCTTTGTTCCATTCACTAATCTTGTTGCCTTTCTCTGTACTCGTTCCAGCAGCTCTACATCCTTCTTGAAATGAGGCCTCCAGACCTGTATACAGTACTCTAGGTGTGGCCTGACCATTGCCTTATACAAGGGAATAATCACCTCCTTATCCCTGCTAGAAAAATTCCTATATATCATTGACAATACACCATGAGCTACTCTTGCAGCCCGTCTGCACTGCTCAGAGAACTTCATATCTGACTGCACAATTACTCCCAGGTCTTTTTCATTTTCTATCACCTTAAGTGTAGTACCACACAGTTGATACGTTGCTCTGGGGTTGCTGTTTCCCATGTGTAGTACTTTATATTTGTCAATGTTAAACTTCATTTGCCACCTCTCAGCCCATCTGCTCAACCTTTCCAGATCCTGATGCAGCAGCATAGTGTCAGTAGTGTCCTTGACAACCCTGCCTACCTTTGTATCGTCTGCAAACTTCGACATTAAGCTTGATATACCCTCATCAATATCATTTATGAATACAGAAAACAATAATGGACCCAACACAGCCCTGAGGGACTCCACTAATAACATTAGTCCACGATGAGCAGTGTCCATTGATTACCACTCTCTGTCTTCTCCCCCTCAGCAGTGGCTGAGGGGGAGAATTTGTACGCAATTTGTACAGCATGAACAGCTGTTTGAAAGAAAAGTAACGCCAAGTGAAAAAGAGCAAACCCAGTTTTTTTAGATGTAGAAGAAGCAATATTTGTGATGTGCTCACGCCAAAAATGAGATAAGTTAGTGTAATCCCTAATGAGAGAAGTGATCTTGTTTAGAAAACTGAGTGTCACTGAAGATAAGCACAGGAGCAGAAGAATCCTTTTTGCAAGGTATAAGACAGGACTGAGTTTTAGAAGGACTGAAATCAACTAAGTTATCTTTGTCCCACTGGAAAATTTCCTGAAGATCAGCATTAAAGGAATTGGTAATGGTCACTCGAGAAGTTGAAGCTGCTTGTGCAGGGCAAGGTTTCTCAAACTGGAAGGTAGAATGCAATTTTGTCATAGTTTTGCTGATGATAGCACATTGCATTCTACCTTCCATTTTGAGAAACTTTGCCCTGCACAAGCAGCTTCAACTTCTCGAGTGTCCACTATCAATTTCTGGTCAGTGGAAGAAGGTCATTAATACACAAGAGGAAAAGAGTGGGAGAAAGAACTGAACCTTGGGAAACACTAGCATTAGTGGAGAAGTTAGAAGACAAAGTCATCTACCATCACCTGCAGTGAGCGGTCAGAGAGAAAACCGGATACCCAATTACAAAAAAACAGTTGGAAAACCATAAGATTAGAAACTTATTTAAAAGTCCCTTATGCCAAACACGAGTGAAAGCCTTTGAGATGTCAAGAGCAACTGCTTGTGTTTCACTGAACTTTTCCATTGAATTTATCCATAGATGGATAGCATAAGCCAGAATATCACTAGTGGACCGATGCTGACAAAATCAATATTGGTGATCATTGATCAGACGGAAGGTTTCTAGATACTTTAAAAGTTGGCAGTTAATTGATTCCTCCATTACTTTAGAAAGAGTATAAGTAAGTACAATGGGACAATAATTGGATGGGAGAGATTTGTCACCCTTTTTTAGGAACTGGCTGGATATGAGCAAATTTCCAAGAAGAAGAGAAAACATTTTTGGAATAGGAATGTGAAAAAAAGGTGAAAACAACAGGAATAAGCACAGGTTTTGAGAAAAAGTGGAGAAATACAATCAGGACCTACTGGTATCACAAATATTCAAACTCCTTCTGACATCCTTTTGATGGAAGACCACATGAGGCAATGAATGGAGTATACTGGAAATGGTGGGAGGCGGTTTACCAAGATCATCAATACACAAGTTGGAAGAAAACTATGATGTTAGCAGGTCAGCCTTTACCTTAGACTGAAATGGCAATAGAACCACCTGGTTTTGACAGAGGTGGGAAAACAGATGAACAAAAGTTGTGGCCAATTTCTTTGGCAAGAGGCTAGAATGCTTGACTACCATTTGGACAAGAAGCAAGTTTTTTACTCTTAGCCTGTTCAAAATCTAGTTTGGACTGATTAATCTAAGACGTATTTCAGGACTTACACATGGTGTTTTACCCAGACTTACTAACAGTCCCACCATCGTGAAGATGTAAGCAGAGGATTTAGCTGTCACAGACCAACTGGACTTTGCTGATATTAGGTACACCTGATTTGAGTGTCGTCTGAATCTCAGTTCCATCAGTGTCAGGCTCCCAGATATCAAGCCTTGCTTGGCATACCTGAGAAAATGTCTGTGAGAGTCTCAACAACTATTTGTAGGTTACTGTTGTTTTCAATATATTTAATTATTGGACTTGCCATACCATGGCCTCAGTTATTCATGCAGCAAAAACTCAAATCATTCACTCATGCACTCACTTTGTAACCAACCCTGAACTACATAACAAATCCAGTAGTGATTCCCCTCTAGGAATCACTTACATATAAGTTGTCACGCTGTCTGTTTCTAATAATGAAACAAACAATTACTATCTGCTTTTAGCAATATTAATAAAAGACCACTGTCTGTTTTAATATTACATCCAAATACAAATAATGAAATAATCTAAGTCATCAAAAGATATCTTTGACACCATTTTTTTTTTCTTTCATTCCATATTATTGATTCTTGATTTAATAAAAATGTAATTAAGATATTATGTTTAACTGAAACCTACCTTGTGAGTTAGGTTCTGGTAAGTTTTCTCGGGGAACTAAATGCATTACTGTTGTCTTTCCTAAAGGAAGCTGCAAAGCTGTAAGAAAAAAAAACAAGGCAAGAAAAGAAATATTTAATTAAATTGAATTGTGGAATTTCAGCCATAATTCAATTTAATTAAATTTAAAAAATTATTTATTTTATTTTTTTTTTTTGTAATCACACTTCACAAAAATAGCAACATAAATTTTTTATACAATTTAAGAATAATCTAACATGGCAGAGATCCAGCTGATTAAATTTTCTCTTTCTGTAGAAATAAATAAAGATACGTGGAAGATTTGGAGCAGCAGGTGGCTATTAGCAGGATGATGGTAGTAACAAGTTAAGTGGGGTCAGAATTTAAATATGTCAGGAATTCCAGAGCCTTAAATGTTTCAAAGTTATAGAAAGATAGAAGAAAAAAATATAAGAGATGTCTTTAAGGTTCAAAACTAGACAAGAGTTACAAAAACAAAAGATAATTACTATCTGGCCCTAACAGTGAGAAGATGAGCAGTCCCCCCCTTCTCTTTCAAGCTCTAAGTGGCTATAACCTTTGCATAAAATTTGCTTTGAAACCATATGCAGAAGGCTTCATGAAAGGGGATTCAATGCAAGATGACTACGAGTTTATGTTCTTCTCACCTCCCACAGTAGAGTATTTTACTTTGTGCAGACAACATAGTCTAGGAAGTGAAGACCAATGTTCTCTTTATAGCTAAGTCAATTTCGGTCTTGAAATTGATCCTTGACATGTTCTTAGTTGAAAAGAATGCAGAACATATTACCATCCCCTCCAACAACATGGAAAAGGATCAGTATTGTAGTGGCAGTGTGGCTGGAGACATTGTGACAAATGGCCACATCTTTGAGGAAAGCATCTTGACCATCCAAAGGTAAAAGGATAGGATCTTTTTTAACCTATATGAGGCACAGAACTTCAACAACATTTTTCCAAAATAAGGCTTGATTGGTTGAAGAATTCTTCAAAATGAGGAATTCTCTGGATGAAGTGCCAGCCAGATGTCTGGAAATTCATCCATCTGAGCACATAGGGTCACTAAAGCAAGGGTACAATTTTATCCTGCCATCTCACCTCCCTTTTCTAGTTTCACAATTTGTAAATGAAATACTTGATCTGAAAATAAAATTTTGAAAACATGTTTAAACTCGTGTTCTGCCAAATACAACAGCTTGAAAAGTAATGGTGAGACAGAAAAAAAAAGTGTATTCTGGGAGGCCTTTCACCTAGAGAGGTGACCCTCCCTGGTTAAGAATTCATGCTTTAGAGAAAAGAATTGGGAATATAACATGCTTCATAGAACCTTCTGTGTGCTAAGTAAGTTTTATTACTAAATGGCTTAACATCAGTATTATAAAAAAACACAAGAACTTACTGTGGGAGTTGTTTAACTGTCAAGGTAATCGGACTAGCTATTAAATGTAAGAATGGCCCTCAATTATGTAAGACTGACCCTTTGGTTTTGGAAAGTCATGATCTCTGATTATGATTCATGAAAATAAAAGCAAATTTCTTTTCAAACTGAATATCATCACTAACTCATATAATGAATCTACTGACCAAATCATTTAAAAATTGAATAATAGCCATAAACCAAATGATAAAATATGTATTTTTTTTCAATATAACAGATTTTATGGTTGCATCTTAACTTTCACACAACAGAAAAAATTGTAATCAGAAGCTTTCCCTTTAAGATGTTGATGTTAATGTTTGCTAACATTCCCTTTTCAGAAGTGATTTTTATGTTCTTTTAGAGAGTAAATCCAGCCAATGTAAAGGAATCCTTGGCTACCAAGGCTTCCTTAATGTTGGTAGATCTGGTAATGCCTATTCTTCATTTTTATTAGTATTGGCAAACTAATGCAAGGAAGCTAAGCTTATACAGTGCCACAAAAAAAAAATTACCCACTTCATCTATCCATTTCTTCTAATAATTTGTCTAAAACTTCTTTAAATTTATTCAGACTACCACTTCCACAAAATTAGTAGAAGTTTATTCCAACAATCAATTACTCTGGCTGAAAGCAAATTTTCACTCATCTATTTGGCGACCATCCTTTTTCAATTTAAATTTATGTTCCCATATCTGTGTCATCTGAGGAGTAAAGATGCCATCAGAATTTAGTTTACTGAGCCCTTTTAAAACATTAAATACTTCAATTAGGTAATCTCACTGATGTCTAATTTACAGAGGCTGTAATTTATAAAACCCTAGTCTTTCTTGGTAAGAATATCCTTTTGTTCCCTCCACCCCCATTTAATCTTGTTGAATTTCCCTTCTCTGCACCCACCCGTTTCTGATCAATGACCTTCTTAAAATGTGGTTTCCAAACCTGTATGCAGTATTTTAGTTGAATTCTACAAAAACAAGTCTTAAATAGAGTAATCCCTTAAAATCTCCTTAAAAAATTAACAAGACTATTAATTACACAACTATTATTAATTTTTCCGAACTTGTAATGAAGACAAGTTTTAGGATCCTGAGCCTCAGTCATGATCCTCACACTAGTGAACCTTGGTGTGATCTAAGTATAAGAGAGAATATTAATTGTTCAACTAAAAAAACAATGTTCAGATATTTCAATGGGAATAAACGGTTGAAACAAGTTCTCAGATCTTTACACTCTCTACCTCCCACTTAATAACTAGTGACCTAGTCTATAAACTTAATCACATATATGGAAAGCAATTTTTTTATCCAAAATCTCTGGCAGTTCTAGTAGAGAAGAAATGAATATAGCCATCATCATCATCATTATTATTATTATTAGCCATATGGTGCAAGGAAGCTCAAAAAAAAATTTCTGAGTTATCCTGTGTGAGAGAGAGAGAGAGTCACAAATAGAAGGGAATCACCAAGAAAGGGAAGAATGATGATATCCAGCTCAGGACCCTAGGTGTGCCAAGTCCATACTTGCCAGATGTGAGCTCCTGGGGTGATATCCTAGATCTGAGGACTTAAACATAAATGATGTAGTCTTATGATTATGGAATAATGTGGATTAAATCTGAGAAACCAGAAATTTCTAATATAATTCATCACCAAAAAAGGAGGACTTTGTGAAATGATTCTACAATCAGAAGGCCTGATTCAATATTATCAACAGTAATAGAGGAAGCATAACCACCCCCCTCTCCACCTTGTTCACCTCATTCTGGAAATTACCACTTCTTTGTTTACAAACAGAAATTCTATTATCAATCAGTATAGCTTCAGGTATAGCTGGATGAGAGGGATGGGGGGTAGCCTTCATACATATTTTTCAGGAAATATGTATGAAGGGAGGTTGTTCCAGAAAATGGAAGATGAATGGATAAATCAGGAAGAAGAAAAGTTGGTTCTGTTTGTTTGACTTGGATAGTGAAAGGATGTTGACTGGTATATGTTCGGACTGGTTTGGAAGAGAGAGCAGGAATGCAGCAGAAACAGAACATCTATGAGACAGAGAGTGGAGAGATGAGTCATTAATTAACCTAACTGCCTTCTTCTGAATGAAATCCAGATGCTTGAGAGAAGTTTTGGTAGGGAGAATTTGCGATTTGTACAGAGTGAACAGCTGGTTAGAAGAAAAGGAAAGGCCTGAGCAAAACAGAAAATCCAGATTTTCAGATGCAGAGGATTTTTTTTTTTTTTTCCGATTTGGTAGTTGTTGGCGCATCGGCTTCTGTGGCCATATTGCACCTCCCAAGGTTTTTCCAGTACTTTGATCCAAGCCCGAGGCGGGAATCGAACCCGCGACCTTTGGGTTGCCGGGCAGGTACTTTACCCACTCGGCTAGCCCGGTCGGCAGATGCAGAGGATCAATATTTATAATGTGCTTATGCCAAGAGAGATTAAAAGTCAGGGTAATCTCCATTAGAGATATATGATCTTGTCTAGAAATTCTGTGAAAGTGATTCTTGCACTGCTTCTATTGGAATGAGCAGCAGCTTGGAAAATAAGCTGCAGGATATTTCAGAGACTGCTGGGAGTCATTGGGGTACAAATAAACACATGGGTTGTGTGGGTAGCTAAGAAAAAGAACAGGTGCATGTATATTTGCATGTACACCAATGCTAGGAGTTTGGTAAATAAATTTGATGAATTTGAGGTATTGCTCAAAGCATCAAAGGTGGATGTTGTTGGGATATCAGAGACGTGGTGTCACACAGATATAAGTAATGCAGAACTGGAATTTGGAGAGTACAATGTCTACAGAAAGGATAGACAGGATAGGAAGGGAGGAGGGGTTATGCTATTAGTTAAGAAACACATAAAATCCAAGGAAGTGAAGCCAGTCAACATCGCTGGACAGTGCAGTGTCGAGTCAGTTTGGTGTGACATAAGCATTGGGAGATCAAAACTGAGAGTAGGAGTGTGCTATAGGCCTAATGACTCTGATGAGTATAATAAGAAACTGTACAGGGAAATAGAGTGGGCCAGTAAATCAGTCTTATAATGAGGGATTTTAATTTCCCAGATATTGACTGGAATTTGTGGGTTGGTCACTCACACACTAGCAAGGCTTTTGTGGATTTATTGGATGATTTTTTTATAAATCAGCATGTTCGGGAGGCAACTAGAGGGAGCAGTACTCTTGATTTGATTATCAGTAGTGATTCTTCATGCATTAAGAATCTGCAGATACAGGAACCACTAGGTGTCAGTGATCACAGTGTGCTGAAGTGGAATTTACTCAAGGAGGTAACTAACATCAGGGGTAAAGGGAAGGGTTATTGCTTTTGTAAATGTGACTACGATGGTCCTGGAGAGTATTTAAATTCTATACAGTGGGACCAACTGATGATGTTACCAACAGCAAATTCAAAATGGGAAGCATTCAAAGAACTTATCTACTAGGCTTTACATACCAACAAAGAAATATTGTTCACGGTTCAGGCCTAAATGGATGTCAGATGAACTAATGAGACATATGGAAGAGAAGAAAAATGAATGGGATACATATAAATTAACATGTGACACAGAAGCCTATGATAGATATATAAGTTGATCTGTAACCAAGTTACAAAGGAGGTTAGGCAGGCGAAGGCAGATTAAGAGAAATCTTTGGCAAGGGATGCAAAGAAAAACAGCAAGGAGTTCTTTACTTATGTAAACTCTAGAAGGAAGGGGATGAATCAGATTGGTCCACTTGATATCGATGGTTCAACTGTTCATGATCCTGCTCAGGTAGCTAACAAACTAAATCAATATTCTGCATCTACATTCACACATGAGGAGTTATTCAGGAAGGGGAATGCCATGGATAAAGTAAACACTGGCAGTGAGCTAGATGATCTTGTAATAATTGAGAGTAAAGTGGAGGAGAAATTGTTGAAGATAAATGCAAGAAAGGCACCTGGGGTGGATGGGATCTATCCAGTTATATTAAAGGAGGCAGCAAAGGAAGTAAGCAATCCGTTAGCCATAATTATGAGAGCTTCCTTGGACTCAGGGGAGCTACCCACACACTGGAGATGTGCAAATGTAACCCCAATTCACAAAGGAGGATCAAAGGCTGACAAGTAATTATAGACCTGTGAGTTTAATTTCTGTTCCAGGAAAATTAATGGAAGCACTGCAGGATCATCTTGACAAGAATTCAGTTATAGCTCAGACACAGCATGGTTTTGTTAAGGGAAGGTCTTGCCTGACCAATTTGATTGGATACTATGATGTAGTCACAAAAGAATTGGATGCAGGGAATAACTTTGATATTATATATTTGGATCTTAGAAAGGCTTTTGATACTGTTGCACATTAGCATTAGCATTAGCTTCATTGAATGCTTTATTGAATGGGATTGCCGGGGTTAGCATTAGCATTAGTAGAGGCATTTGATGCAAGAAAGCAAGCTTATGCAGCATCAGCC
The DNA here is from genome assembly GCF_048544385.1 of Mastigoproctus giganteus. Lineage (NCBI taxonomy): Eukaryota > Metazoa > Arthropoda > Arachnida > Uropygi > Thelyphonidae > Mastigoproctus > Mastigoproctus giganteus. The sequence continues at coordinate 179,952,977 of NC_143582.1, forward strand.
AAAAAAAAAAAAAAAAAAACCCACTTCTACTTCACCCCTCTGTTCGTTCAAAATACCTGTCCAGCTGAGCCTTAAACTTATTTAGGCTATCAACCTCCACCACAAGGGATGGAAGTCTGTTCCACCAACCAACCACCCGCTGGCTAAAGGCAAATTTCCGCACGTCTATCCTACATCTGTCTTTCCTCAATTTGAATTTATGCCCTCTCAGGTGATTTTTCTGAGCTAGAGGAAGAATCCCATCAGCATTGAGCATGCTTAAACCATTCAAGGCTTTATACACCTCTATCAGATCACCTCGCTGGTGCCTAGTCTCCAGACACTGTAATTTGCAAAACTTAAGCCTTTCTTCGTAAGAGCACCCCTTTGTTCCATTCACTAATCTTGTTGCCCTTCTCTGTACTCGTTCCAGCAGCTCTACATCCTTTTTGAAATGAGGCCTCCAAACCTGTATACAGTACTCTAGGTGTGGCCTGACCATCGCCTTATACAATGGAATAATCACCTCCTTATCTCTGCTGGAAAAATTCCTGTATATCATCGACAATACTCCATGAGCTACTCTTGCAGCCCGTCTGCACTGCTCAGAGAACTTCATATCTGCCTGCACAACCACCCCCAAGTCCCTTTCATTCTCTACCACTGTCAGTGTAGTACCACAGAGTTGATACGTTGCTCTGGGGTTGCTGTTTCCCATGTGTAGTACTTTACATTTGTCAATGTTAAACTTCATTTGCCACCTCTCAGCCCATCTGCTCAACCTTTCCAGATCCTGTTGCAGCAGCATAGTGTCAGTAGTGTCCTTGACAACCCTGCCAACCTTTGTATCGTCTGCAAACTTGGACATTAAGCCCGATATACCATCATCAATATCATTTATAAATACAGAAAACAATAATGGACCCAACACTGAGCCCTGAGGGACTCCACTAATAACATCAGTCCACAATGAGCAGTGTCCATTGATTACCACTCTCTGTCTTCTCCCCCTCAACCACCCCTTTATCCATAGCAGCAATTTGCCTCCAATGTCACACTGCTCCAATTTGTGTAGCAGTCTTCCATGTGCAACAGTATCAAAAGCCTTTCTAAGATCCAAGTATATAATATCAAAGTTATTCCCTGCATCCAGTTCTTTTGTGACTGCATCATAGTATCCAATCAAGTTGGTCAGGCAAGACTTCCCCTTAACAAAACCATGCTGTGTCTGAGCTATAACTGAAGTCTTGTCTAAATGATCCTGCAGTGCTACTTTAACCAGTGCCTCCATTAATTTTCCTGGAACAGAAGTTAAGCTCACAGGTCTATAATTACTTGTGTCAGCCTTTGATCCTCCTTTGTGAATTGGGGTCACATTTGCACATTTCCAGTCTATGGGTACCTCCCCTGAGTCCAAGGAAGCTCTCATAATTATGGCTAAGGGTTTGCTTACTTCCTTTGCTGCCTCCTTTAATATAACTGGATAGATCCCATCCACCCCGGGTGCCTTTCTTGTGTTTATCTTCAACAGTTTCTCCTCCACTTTACTCCCAGTTATTTCAAGATTCTGTAGCTTACTGCTAGAGTTGAATACACCTCTGGCATTCCCCTCGCTGAATAACTCCTCATGTGTGAATGTCGATGCAAAATATTCATTTAGTTTGTTAGCTACCTGAGCAGGATCATCAACACTTGACCCATCAATATCAAGTGGACCAATCTGATTCATCCCCTTCCTTCTAGAGTTTACATAAGTAAAGAACTCTTTGCTGTTTTTCTTTGCATCCCTTGCCAAGGATTTCTCGTAATCTGCCTTCGCCTGCCTAACTTCCTTTGTAACTTGGTTGCATATCAACTTGTATCTGTCATAGGCTTCTGTGTCATGTGTTAATTTGTATGTATCCCATGCATTTTTCTTCTCTGCCATATGCCTCATTAGTTCATCTGACATCCATTTTGGCCTAAACCTTGAACAATATTTCTTAGTTGGTATGTAAAGTCTAGTAGCTTCCAAGATAAGTTCTTTGAATGCTTCCCATTTTGAATTTGCTGTTGGTAACATCATCAGTTGGTCCCACTGTATAGAATTTAAATACTGTCTGACCATCGTAGTCGCCTTTACGGAAGCAATAACCCTTCCCTTTACCCCTAATGGTAGTTACCTCTTTGAGTAAATCCCACTTCAGCACACTGTGATCACTGCCACCTAGTGGTTCATTTATCTGCAGATTCTTAATGCATGAAGAATCACTGCTGATAATCAAATAAAGAGTATTACTCCCTCTAGTTGCCTCCCGAACATGCTGATGTAGAAAACAATCATCCAATAAATCCACAAAAGCCCTGCTACTGTGTGAGTAACCAGCCCCCAAATTCCAGTCAATATCTGGGAAATTAAAATCTCCCATTATAAGACACTCTGATTTACTGGCCCACTCTATTTCCCTATACAGTTCCTTATTATACTCATCAGAGTCATTAGGCCTATAGCACACTCCTACTCTCAATTTTGATCTCCCAATGTTTATGTCACACCAAACTGACTCCACACTGCACTGTCCAGCGATGTCGACTGGCTTCACTTCCTTGGTTTTTATGTGTTTCTTAACTAATAGCATAACCCCTCCCCCCCTTCCTATCCTGTCTATCCTTTCTGTAGACGTTGTACTCCCCAAATTGCAGTTCTGCATCCCTTATATCTGTGTGACACCACGTCTCTGATATCCCAACAATATCTGCCTTCGATGTTTTGAGCAATACCTCAAATTCATCAAATTTATTTACTAAACTCCTAGCATTGGTGTACACGCAAGTATACCTGCACCTGTTTCTATTCTTAGCTACCCTAACACAACCCATGTGTTTACTTGTACCACAATGGCTCCCAGCAGTCTCTGAAATACCATGCATCTTGTTTTTCAGGCTTCTGCTCATTCTAATAGAAGCAGTGCAAGAATCTCTTTCACCTCTGCCAGTGGCTACTGTCAATCTATTGGTCTTTGTCTCCCCCCAAGCTAGCAGTTTTCCGACCCACCTAACACTGCCTCGATAGCATCAGCAAATATTCTTGCACCCTTTCTATTTAAGTGTATCACATCCCTGTAGAAGCAATCTCTCCTGTTAACAAGTACAGTTCAGGCTGAAAAAAATTCTACCCCTTGAGCCTTGCACAATCTTTCCAGGGCCGAATTGATCGACAAGGCTCTCATCATATACTCCCTCCTATCGTGTCTGGGCAGAATTGCAGACACTCTCAAATTCAACCCTAATTCTAGGCTTTTGTTCAACAGTGACCTGTACTTGTTAAGTAATTCTGCCGGTCTCCTACTCTTAATATTATTAGTGCCAACGTGTACAACTATATCACCTTTTGTGCCCTTATAAGATGATATTCGCTCTACAACATCATCAACCTTTGCCCCTGGCAGACATACCCTGGTCCTGTTCCACCAATCTTTTTTACAAAGCATGTTCCCCGTTTCCCTGACAATAGAGTCACCAACAACTACTAGTTCCTTCGGGACCAGCGCATTCTGCCTTAGGGGTTGTCTCTGTGTCACGCGATGCCCAAGTGCAAGCTCTGGCGTTGATGTGGGCAGCTGAGAGCTTGATGGGCCCCTCGATTTAGTTTCTTCGAAGGCATCCACCCTGTCCTTCAAGCTCTCATATAGGCCCACAAGAACGCCGAGTTGTTGCCTGATATCGATACACTCCTTGCATCGCGCACACACAAAGACATCCCCCTTGGCAGTATCATGTCCCGTACCCGATTGCTCTACAAACATCAAGCAAACAGTGCATTTTATAAGGCTGTGAGTCAGAGGACAGCTGCCCCCCTCAGTTCTGCTCTGAGCCACAGCACTTCCATTAGCTTGAGCCTTTTGCTTTGCTGCTCTGGTCTGAGTCATGATTCTATTAATTTATTAATTAATTATGTTATGTTATTAATTATATTACGTTTGTAATCTAAGTCGTTATATGTATTTATTTAAACGTACAATTTAACTGCTAACGAAGTTCAACTAACGCTATCTAGTACGGTATATAACCTACGGTATATCTAGTACGGTATCACAATGGCGGGAAAGTTACTAACGGTAGTTACGAACACGTGGAAACCCTTACCGATACTTTTACAAGGCCGAGTAAAGAATAAATACACCAAATTAATCAAAAAATCACAAAATAATGTTATACTACTAAATTTAAATCAAAAGTTTTAGAAAAACAATAATTTCAAATCAATAAATAAGAAAAATCCACTTAGCGGCTTTGAACACGACCGTCACTAGTAGCCTCGTCAGCAGACATGGAAGACTGCTGCACAAATTGGAGCAGTGTGGCATTGGTGGCAAATTGTTGCTATGGATAAAGGGATGGTTGAGTGGCAGAAGACAGAGAGTGGTAATTAATGGACACTGCTCATCATGGACTAATGTTATTAGTGGATTCCCTCAGGGTTCAGTGTTGGGTCCATTGCTGTTTTCTGTATTTATAAATAATATTGATGATGGTATATCAAGCTTAATGTCCAAGGCTGGCAGGGTTGTTAAGGACGCTACTGACGCTATGCTGCTGCAACAGGATCTGGAAAGGTTGAGCATATGGGCTGAGAGGTGGCAAATGAAGTTTAACATTGACAAATGTAAAGTACTACATATGCGAAACAGCAACCCCAGAGCAACGTATCAACTCTGTGGTACTACACTGACAGTGGTAGAGAATGAAAAGGACCTGGGGGTAATTGTGCAGGCAGATATGAAGTTCTCTGAGCAGGAGACAGGCTGCAAGAGTAGCTCATGGTGTTTTATCAATGATATACAGGAATATTTCTAGCAGGGATAAGGAGGTGATTATTCCCTTGTATAAGGCAATGGTCAGGCCGCACCTTGAGTACTGTATACAGGTCTGGAGGCCTCATTTCAAGAAGGATGTAGAGCTGCTGGAACGAGTGCAGAGAAGGGCAACAAGATTAGTGAATGGAACAAAGGGGTGCTCTTACGAAGAAAGGCTTAAGTTTTGCAAATTACAGTGTCTGGAGACTAGGCACCGGCGAGGTGATCTGATAGAGGTGTACAAAGCCTTGAATGGTTTGAGCATGCTCAATGCTGATGGGATACTTCCTCTTGCTCAGAATAATCACCTGAGAGGGCATAAATTCAAATTGAGGAAAGACAGATGTAGGATAGATGTGTGGAAATTTGCCTTTTGCCAGTGGTTAGTTGGTTGGTGGAACAGACTTCCATCCCTTGTTGTGGAAGTTGATAGCCTAAATAAATTTAAGGCTCAGGTGGACAGGTATTTCAAACAAACGGAGGGGTGAAGTGGAAGGGTTTTTTTTTTTTTTTTTTTGGCTGATGCTGCATAAGCTTGCTTTCTTGCATTATATGCCTGTACTAATGCTAATAAGAGCAGAAGAATCCTTTTTACAAGATATAAGACAGGACTAAGTTTTAGCGGGACTGAAATCAATTAAGTAATCTTTGCCCCACTGGAAAATTACCTGGAGATCAGCATTTAAGGAATTGGTAGTGGATATTCAAGAAGTTGAAGCTGTTTGTGCAGGGCAAGGTTTCTCAAACTGGAAGATGAAATGCAGTGTGCTATCATTAGCATATCCATACAACTATGGATAGGATTTTTGGTCAATGGAAGAAGGTCATTAATATACAAGAGGAAAAGAGTGGGAGGAAGAACACCAGCGTTAATGGAGAAGTTAGAAGACAGAGCCATCTACCATTATCCACAGTGAGCGGTCAGAGGGAAAACTGGATAGGATACCCAATTATTACAAAAAACAGTTGGCAAACCATAAGATGGTTTGCCAACTGTTATTTCGTAGACCTTTATGCTAAACACAATCAAAAGCCTTTAAAATGTCAAGAACAACAAGCATTCAACCATGTAACAACCACTGTGTTCCAGGGGTTACAGTTCTTTTCTCAAAGCATAAAAGGTCAGTTAGGTTAGAATGCAAGGCATCAAGAATGTCGTACTATAGTACCCTTAAAGGGGGCACCTCCATAGCCAGGTGGGCAAAAGCGGCAGTGCATAGCACACGCTTCTTGATTAGACCGGGGTTGAGCCCGTGACCTCCAAATACGGAGGATGCAGAAAGGTCAGGGAATGACCACCGCATATCCCCAGAGCAATATGGCTTTAGTTGCTAATGCTCCTAAAAACCAAATAACAACGACAACAGCACCCTTAGAGGTTGCTCAATGACATCTCCCATCCTTTCCATCTGGTGTGACCTTGCCCTACAACAAGTCTTTGTCTTTAACTTTGAATTTCTGGAATGTTAATTTTTGTTTTGGTGTTTTATTTCTGAGAAATGTAAGCACTCTACTTATATCTCTGTAGAATACACAGAGATAAGCATTCTACTTCTCTATTCTATTTTATATAAACTTGCCAATGATGAGAGAGCAAATAATGCTGTGAAACCTATAACTATGTAATTTGTTTTTAATTCATTATTAATTCCAAATTTTATAATGTTTGAGATCAGCATGGTGTACTTTCTTATCACACTTCTCACACCTGTACTTGTTAAAATGTCTTCCAACAACTTCATCTTTAACAAAAATTTTTCCTTTCTGATGAACATACAAGCAAAAGACATTTAATTTTCAAAAATGTGAGACAGACTGCCAAATTGCTGATAGGTTTACCAAGCACAACATCTGATTCTGCAAAGGCATTATCTGCCATAGTTGCAAGCAATACTACATTGTGTCAATGTTCATGGTAGGTATTAATGCATGTATTGAATTACATTACATTTCAGGCATGTTTGATTATCATATAAACCTCAATGGTTAAAAACTCTTACACTGTACTCAAGTAGTGTTTGCTAAAATTTTTCATATGATGTTTGTGTAATGGGTAACCATGAGGTACTTCCTCCATCCCAGTACTACAATAGAAATCCCACCTGGGATTTATATTGTAGTACTGGGATGGAGGAAAATATCAAGAGGAAATAGGTTAATTTATCAACATGAAATTTGGTAGAATGGTCCTAAGAATATTCTAAATAAGTCTTGGAATTCTGAAAATAATAAGAGGGGAGGGGAAAGAATGCAGGTGATATGGAATCATAATGACTAAAAGAATATATGCTGAAAATCTTCTTGTTATGTAATGCTTGCATATGTGAAAGATACTTCATTTGTGTGGGTTTTCATTCGTTTTCATTTGTTGGGATGCTTTCACATGTGTGTGGGGGGGGGGTTCATTATTTGGTTTTTAGGAGCATTAGCAACTAAGGCTATATTGCTCCGTGAATATGCAGTGGTCATTCCTGACCTTTCTGCATCCTCCGTATTTGGTGGTGATGGGCTCGAGGGCTCAAACCCCAGTCTATTCAAGAAGCGTGTGCTAAGCACTGCTGCTTCTTCCCACCTGGCTACGGATGCCCCATGTGTGTGGGGGGGAACAAATAATAGAAACACCTGATAAGAAAGTAGTAGCTTTTGTAATGGCTGTATGATGTATCTATAAACATGCAATCATGTTTCTTGCATGTTTCTCTATGAAGTAAAGCTAATAAAAGCTCATATTTATTTAAAGGTGATATAAAAAGGTACATGGAGAAAATGACTGACTTGTCTGAATTCGTGCATGTTTAACAAGAGCAACAGTGACTAGAACTGCTGTTTCTTTTATGTATTCAGAGCAATTTTATCAAAAGTGATGTCAGTATTCACCAAGCAATGGAAAAACAAAATCTGATAGGACGAACTGTGGCAGAAAACTGAAGCTGATTGAAAGAGATCACTGGATACCGAAAAGGAATGCATCCCGAAAACATAAAACTACTACCTCAAATAAAACTGTAGAACTTAATGTGAATCTCAGCAATTCAGTTAATAGCAAAACAGTTCATTGCAAACTTCATAAAGCTGAAATTTATGGCAGAGCTGCTATTGCCAAGTTACTTGTTACTGATGGTAATGCTAGAAAGAAGATGCAGGGGTGTAAGGAATATAAAAACTGGACACCTGATGATTGGAAAGATGTCATATTTTCAGACGAATCATCATTCACACTTTTTTTCCAAAATCAGGGAGCATTAGCATTAGTATTAGCTTTAGTAGTGGTACATGATACAAGCCAGCAAGTTTATACAGCATCAGGAAAAAACAAAAATGCACTTCCCATTTTACCTATCCATTCCACCCAAAATTTTGTCTAGTTCTTCCTTGAATTTATTTAAGCTATTAATTTCCATGACAGATGGAAGTTTGTTCCAGCAATCAACAACCTGCCTGCTACCTAAAGGCAAATTTCCACACATCTATTCTGCAATCTTCTTTTCTCAATTTGAATTTATGCCCCCTCAAAAGTGTAATCTCAGCAAGAGGAAGAATCCCATCAGCATTCAGCTTTCTCAAACCATTCAGAGCCTTAAACAACTCAATCAGATCACCTCACAGGTTCGTGGTCTCCAGATGCTACAATTTGCAAAACTGAAGGCTTTCTTGTAAGAGCACCCCTTTGTTCCCATTGTCCTTCTCTGTACTTGTTCCAGCAGTTTTACATCCTACCTAAAATGAGGCCTCAAGACCTGTATACGGTACAGGTCTGGAGGTGTGGCCTGACCATTGTCAAACAGTGGTCTCAGACAGTTTTTAAATTTTGTACAGAGGGACCAACTGATGATGTTACCAACAGCAAATTCTAAGTGGGAAGCATTCAAGGAATTAATCATGGAAGCTACTAAATGTTTCATACCTATTAAGAAATATTGTTCAAGGTTTTGGCCTAAATGGTTGTCAAATGAACTAATGAGACTCATGGCAGAGAAAAAAAATGAATGGGATGCATATAAATTATCAGGCAAAACAGAAGCCTATGGAAGATATAAGCTAGTCTCTAATCAAGTAACAAAGGAGATTAGGCAAGCAAAGGCAGATTACAAGAAATCTTTGGCAAAGGATGCTAAGAAAAACATCAAGGATTTCTTTACTTATAAAAACTCTAAAAGAAAGGGGATGAATCAGATTGGCCCACTTGACATTCATGGTTCGACTGTTGATGATCCTGTTCAGAGAGCAAACAAACTGAATGAATATTTTGCATCTACATTCACACATGAGGAGTTATTAAGGAAGGAAAATGCCAGAAGGTTATGGAATTGTAGCAGGCTGCTTAATGATTTTGTAATAACCGAGAGCAAAGTGGATGAGAAATTGTTGAAGTTAAACATCAGAAAGGCACCTGGGGTGGATGGGATCTATCCAGTTATATTAAAGGAAGCGGAAATGAACTAAGCAAACCATTAGTCATAATTATGAGAGCATTCTTGGACTCAGGGGAGGTCCCCACGGACTGGAGATGTGCAAATATATCCCCAAATCACAAAAGTGACACGAGCAATTACAGACCAGTTAGTTTAACTTCTGTTCCGGGTAAAAAAATGGAGTCACTGGTTAACGATTCATTACAGGATCATCTAGACAAAACTGCAGCAATAATTCAGACACAGCATGAGCTGGTTAAGGGGAAGTCTTGTCTGAGAAATTTGACTGGATACTATGATGTGGTTTCAAAGGAACAGGATGAAAAAAAGAATTTTGATATCATATACTTGGATTTCAGAAAAGCTTTTGACACTGTTCCGCATAGAAGGTGGAACAGTGTCAGCTACTGAACAAACTGGAGCAGAATGGTATTAAGGGTAAGTTGCTACAATGGATAAAAGGATGGTTGAGTGGGAGAAGACAGAGGGTGGACTAATGTTATTAGTGGAGTTCCACAGGGTTCGGTGTTAGGCCCAGTGTTGTTTCATTTATTTATCAATAATATTGATGAAGGAATATCACGCTTAGTGTCGAAGTTTGCAGATGATACAAAGATTGGCAGGGTTGTTAATGACAGTAATGGCAGTGTGCTACTGCAACAGGATCTAGAAAATTTGGGCAGATGGGCTGAGAAGTGGCAACTGAAGTTTAACATTGACAAATGCAAAGTACTGCATATGGGTAGAAGTAACCCCAGAGGAACGTACCAATTGTGTGGTACTACACTTAGGGTAGATAAAAATAAAAAAGACCTGGGAGTAATTGTGCAGTCAGATATGAAGTTTTCTGAGCAATGCAGACAGGCTGCAAGAGCAGGTCATGGGGTTTTATTAATGATATACAGGAATTTTGCTAGCAGGGAAAAGGAGGTGATTATCTCTTTGTATAAGGCAATGGTCAGGCCATGCCTTGAGTACTGTGTACAGGTCTGGATGCCTCATTTTAGGAAGGATGTAGATGTGCCTGAACGTGTACAGAGAAGGGCTACAAGATTGATGAGGTGAATGAAGGGATCCTCTTGCCAAAAGAGGCTTAAGTTCTGCAAAGAGCAGCGGTTGGAGACTAGGCACCTGCAAGGTGATCTGATTGAGGTGTATAAGGCCTTGAATGTGTTGAGCATGCTGAATTCTGATGGGATTCCACTTGCTCAGATTACGAACCTAGGGGGGCATAAATTCAAATTGAGGAAATACAGTTGTAGAACAGATGTATGAAAATTTGCCTTTAGCCAGCGGGTGGTTAATTCCTGGAACGTACTTCCATCTGTCGTTGTGGAAGTTAGCTTAAATAAATTCAAGGAGGAATTAGACAAACATTTAGAGGGAATGGTTGTGTAAATTTTTTTTCTCTTGCTTTCTTGCATCACATGCCTCTATTACTATATGCAAAGATATAATCACCTCCTTATCCCAACCAGCAAAATTCGCATATATTATTGAAAAAATTACATGAGTTGTCCGGGTAGCCTGTCTGCACTGCTCAGAGAACTTCATATCTGACTGCACAATTACCCTCAGGTCTTTTTTATTCTCCACTAGCCTGAGTGTAGTACCACACAGTTGGTACATTCATCATCATCATCATCATCAGCCATTTTCAGTCCACTACAGGATGAAGGCCTCTCCAGCAACTTTCCAGTTCCTTCTGTTAGGTGCAATAGCCATCCATTTACGACCCACAAACTCACGAATTTCATCTGTCCATCTTCATCGTTGTCTTCCAGATTTTCTTCTAGCTCCTCTTGGGTACCATTCTGTTATTCTCTTAGTCCATCTGTCATTATGTCTTTGAGCTATTTGTCCTGCCCACGGCCATTTTAGTTCTTTAGTTTTGATAAGAATGTCCTTTACTTGAGTTTGCTGCCTAATCCATGTGTTTCTCTTCTTATCTAACAGTCTGATTCCCAGTATATAATTCGTTCCATTCTTAGCTGTGTCATTCTCAGCTTCTCTTCCATTCTTTTGGTGAGTGCCCAAGTTTCACTTCCATAAGTCATGGTGGGCAATATACATTGGTTCATTATTTTACATTTCAGACAAATTGGGATATTGCTTCTCAGTATGTGACTATATTTCCTGAATGTTATCCATCCAAAATTTATTCTTCTCTTGACTTCCAGCCATTTATCATTATTACAGCTGATGACTTGTCCCCTATAAGTATATGACTCCACCTTTTCAATTACTGCTCCTTCAATCATTATATCCCTTTCTGTGGCATACTTGTTCATCATTACTTTTATTTTAGCCATATTCATCTTTAGTCCAAAATCCTTACTAACTCTGCATAACTGATTAAGATTTCCTCTAATTCTTTGGGATCATGGCTTATGACCACAATGTCAAAGCTTCCTCAAGGGCAGTAGTAAACAACTTCGGAGATATTGTCTCCTTGTCGAACTCCTTTCTCAAATTTAAATTTCCTATTGTCTTTGTCTAGTCTAATAAAGGAGGTAGCGTTCTCGTATATTTCTTCAAAAACATAATATGTGGGGTATCTATGCCTTGTCTTTCCAGTGCCCGAAACATGGCCTTATGCTGTAACGAGTCAAATGCCTTTTCATAAACCACAAATGCCAGGTATAATGGTGTTTTATATTCATTTGCTTTCTCCATTAACTGTGACATTATGTGAAGGTGATCCATAGTTGAGAATCCTGTCCTAAAGCCAGCTTGCTCTTTCGGTTGATTCTCATCAAGTATTCTTTCTAATCTGTTAGTAATGACCCTTGTGAACAACTTGTAGATATGGGATAACAAGCTAATTGGTCTATAATTTCCAATTTCTGATTTATCTCCTTTCTTATGCAGCAAAACTATGATTGCATTATTCCACTCCTTAGGCATCACACCTTTTCTAATGCATTTTGTGAAGAGTCTTGCCAATTTTTGTGCTATGTCTCTTCCTCCCAATTTTAGCAACTCTACAGTAACTTCATCTTCCCCCAGAGCTTTCTGATTCTTCATTTTCTTCAATGCATGTTCTAACTCATCAGGAAGGATATCGGGTATGTCCTATGTGTTATTAATTTGCGATCTATCTTCTCCACTGCTGGCGTCATTCCCTCGCTCCTTGTATAACTCTTTATAGTAGTCTTCTGCTATTTGAATTATAAGAGCGGGTGCTACTGCACTTCCGCCCCTGACCACTCGGCTATTTGAATGTACACCATCGCTATTCTTCAGTTTCAGTATCATTTGTCTTTCTGTGTTACTGCTCATGGCTTCTGATTTAAGTCCTGTGTTTTCCCTTAATGCTTGTTCTAATTTTATTGTGTTAAATTTTCTTATGTCCTCTCTGAGTCCCTTTCTAATGGCTTTGCATAACTCAGTATACTCAATTTTCTCCTTGTATGACAAGTGTTTCTTGACGAATTTTTTCTTCTTTGGATTTCTTTTTACCTATATGTTTTTTGGGCTTTATCACTTTCAGAAAGTTGTAATACTACTCATTGATATCTTGGTCTGGAGCCATCTGCAGAAGCTCAAACTTGTTCTAAAGTTCCAGTACATACTGCTTTTTCTCCTCTTTTGTTATCTCAAAGACCTTCGTATTATTTACTGAAGTCAGTTTTTTCCTTTCTTTTCTTACATCTATATCAAGTGTGCATCTCACCATTCTGTGATTACTTCCAACATTTACCTAGTTCAAGATGGTAACATCATTCACAATATAGCTTCTGTTAGTGAGGATGAAGTCGATTTCATTAGTTGTTAATCCATTTGGGCTCTTCCACTTTCTGTTCACCCTTTTCTTGAAAAAAGTGTTCATTACTGACAATCCTCGAGATTCTGCAAATTCTGAAAAAACGGAAATTAAGTCTTTCTTTCACCTGTTTGATTTCTTTCACCAATTCCAAAATTTCCTATAATACTACTTTCTGCACTGTTTTGTCTCTTTCCAACCTTTGCATCGAAGTCCCCCATAATGATAGTGTAGTGGGTTTTCTGCTCATCTGGAAGACTCAATTTCGGTGTACATTTCTTCAACCTCTTCATCAGCATGGCTCAATGTTGGTGCATAAATCATTATAACCTTTAGCTTGTACCTCTTAGAAATTCTGAGTAGTAGTCTTGATACCCTTGGTGATGTAATTTTGAATTCCAAAATGTTGTTTTTTTTATATCTTTTTGGATCGGAAAGCCAACTCCACCTTTGCTCCTTTCACTGTTTCCATTGGTGTACAACAGATTTCCACTTGATAAACTTATAAGTGAATCACTTATAAGTTGTAATCACTTATAACTTATAATCACTTATATTACTCTGGGGTTACTGCTATCCGTATGCAGTACTTTGCATTTGTCAATGTTAAACTTCAGTTGCCACTTTTCAGCCCATCTGCCTAACTTTTCTAGATCCTGCTGCAGTAGCATACTGTCATTAACAACCCTGCCAGCCTTTGTATGAACTCCAAACTTGGACATTAAGCCTGTTTTATACCTCCATCAATATCACTGATAAATATAGAAAACTACAATGGACCGAACACGGGGGGGGGGATCCACTAATAACATTAGTCCATGAAGAGCAGTGTACACTGATTACCACTCTCTGGCTTCTCCCACTGAACCATTCCTATATCCATAGCAGCAACTTGCCCTTAATGCTACACTGCTCCAATTTTTACAGCAGTCTTTTATGTGCAACAGCACCAAAAGTTTTCCCGAAATCCCAGTATATTATATCAAAATTATTTCTTGCATCCAGTTCTTTTGTAACCACATTGTAGTATCCAATTAAATTGGTCAGAGTAGATTTCCCCTTATGCAACCCATGCTGCATCTTAACTGTAACTGCAGACTTGTCTAGATGATCCTGCATTACTTCTTTAACCAGTGACTCCATTATTTTCCCTGGAACAGAAGGACCGGGGTTCAAGCCCGTGACTACTAAATACGATAAATATTTGTATTGACGATTTACTGTAAACTCTACTGACTTGGTTATCGTACCGGAGTATACACAGAAATTTATAAACTAACAGGTTTGCAATTACTTGCACCCTTTGATTCCCCCCTTTGTGAATTGGGGATACATTTGCACATCTCCAGTCTGTAGGACCTTCCCTAAATCGAAGGATGCTCTCATAATTATGGCTAAGGGTTCACTTACTCCCTTTGCTGCCTCCCTTCATAAAACTGGAGAGCTCTCATCCATGCCAGGTGTCTTTCTTATGTTTAGCTTTGGCAACTTCTCTTACCCTTTCCTCTTAGTTATTACAAAATCATTTAGCTTCCTGTTAGAGTTTGATAAGCTTCTGGCAACCACTTCTCTGCAGAATTTCTCATATGTGAATGTAGATGCAAAATACTCACTCATTCAGTTTATTAGCTGCCTGAGCAGGATCATCAACAGTCGAACCATCCATATCAATTGGACCAATCTGATCCATCTCCTTCCTTCTAGAATTTACATAAGTAAAGAAGTCTTTGCTGTTTTCCTTTGCATCCTTTGCCAAAGATTTCTCATAATCTGCCTTCATAATCTTTACTAACCTCCTTTGTGACTGATTACAGACTAGCTTATATCTACCATAGGCTCCTGTGTTGCCTGATAATTTATATGCATCCCATGTATTTTTCTTCTTTGCCAGTGTCTCATTATTTCATCTGATATCCATTTATGTCTACTCTAACAGTATTTCTTTGATAGTATGAAAGGTCCTGTAGCTTCCGTGATTAATTCCTTGAATGCTTCACAATACTGTTGATAACAACATCAGTCAGTCCCACTGTACAGAATTTGAAACCATCTGAGACCACTGTAGTCACCTTTAAGAAGCAAAATCCCACATCAGTACACTTTGATCACTGCAACGTGCTTCCTTTATTTGCCATAAATTCTTAATGCGTGAATAATCACTGCTGATAATCAGATCAAGAGTACTATTCCCTCTCGTTGCCTCTTTGTAATGTAAAAAATAGTCATCCGATAAATCCACAGAAGTCTTGCTAGTGTGCTGGTGGCCAACCACAAGTTCCAGTCAATATCTGGAAAGTTAAAATCTCCCATTATAAGACATTCTGATTTACTGGCCAAATATATTTCTTGTACAGTTGTTCATTGTACTCATCAGAGTCATTAGGCCTATAACATAGTCCAACTCTTATTTTTGCTCTCCCAGTGCTATGTCACATCAAACTGACTCAACAACATTGCACTGGCCACCCAAGCAACTGGATGCACTGCCTTTGATATTATGTAGTTCTTAACAAGCATAACCCTTCCCCCTGCCTATCCTGTCTGTCCTTTCTGTACACATTGTACTCCCCATATTGAATTTCTGCATTCTGTGTTATATCTGTGTTACACCACCCATCTGATATCCCAACAATGTCAGCATTTGATGTCTTGACCAGCATTTCAAATTCATCACCCTAACATAGCTCATGTATTTACTTGTTCCATGAATAGAACAAGAGGGGAAGAAGGCTCTAGCAGAATCTGAGGGAATGGACCTCACAAAGACCTACACTATACCAAAGCAGAAATCCAACAGAATCCTGTGGCAATTCACAGAGACCACCTCAATAAGTGAATAATACCAGATTATCTTAACAACAAGGAAGCACAGCCATTTAATGTGCTGCTGTAGCAGCCACCAGGATGATCATAATTTTACAGATATTCATTTCGGTCCCCAAACCTTTTGATCACATCTTGTTGTGTCACTAATCCTTTGAAATACAGGAATTTCCAGACTTACGCAAATTCAACTTTACATAAGTTTTTGCCAGCCGGTGCAAACTGAAAAAATTAATGGAAACATATTTTGCAGCTGTAGGGATAAATGGAGGTATTGTGAAAATATCGTAATGTGTAGGAAGCACAGCCATTTAATGTGCTGCTGTAGCAGCCACCAGGATGATCATAATTTTACAGATATTCATTTCGGTCCCCAAACCTTTTGATCACATCTTGTTATGTCACTAATCCTTTGAAATACAGGAATTTCCAGACTTACGCAAATTCACCTTTACATAAGTTTTTGCCAGCTGGTGCAAACTGAAAAAATTAATGGAAACGAATTTTGCAGCTGTAGGGATAAATGGAGGTATTGTGAAAATATCGTAATGTGTACCAAATAACACATTTTTTTTTTTGTAATTCGTTCCAAGTCCTTGGAAGTTGAAAATTTCGCTATATTACTGAGCTATTTACCTCTCTAAAAGATCACATTTATAATGGAAAGTGCACTACCCTTTCATCATTATCATATGTTCCCGTTATAGGAATCAATTTTGAAAGCATTTGTGATATTTTTCTAAAGCATGTTTCTGGAGGTCACGACCAAAAAACAATAAAAACAATTTGCATTTTCCAGTTTATTGGCCTTTTCTGTTAATGCATCTAATTATAAATGGGTAGTAAACTCGATCTTATTGCATTTGCAATAATACTGATAACTGCAATTGTGTGGGTTTTTATGTTATTAGGGTGATATGTGTTTCCCCTTCCATGAAATCTTCAATCATATAAAAAACAAATTTTCAGAAGCTTCTCTTCAATCCCACCTAGGGCTTGGATCAGAGTATTGCAAAAACATATTACAATGATGAAGGGAAAGCAATCACGGAAAGTGCAAGTGGTGGTAGTGCCAGAAAGTGAAACAAAATTGATTTAGAAATGAAGATGAAAATGATTAAGAAGTATGAAGCAGGACAAAGTTTGTCATCCATTGCAAGGGAATTACGTCTCACTGCTTCAACAGTGAATAACATTTTAAAGGTTCACAATAACTGTACAATCTTACACCAACTGTTATTAAATAAATTAAGAGTTATATGTATTAAGATAATAATGATAAAAATGAAATGAAATAAATAGAATGAATAATATAATTACACTAGATAAAACTGATAAAATAAGATACCTGTCTGTACAATAAAACTATAAAATTTTAAAATACAATAAAATAAAATAGAATGATTTAGATAAAACACCGGATAAAAGCAATAAAACACCAATAAGAGTGATCTAATACTGAAGCTTTCAAAGGTGTCCGCCTTCTTTTTTAACAGTGAAGTTTATCGTACAGTACATCCTTAAATATCAACAGGCTCACGATTCACAGTACGTGTTTCTACAGGAGCATGGGCAGTATGCCAACCGGGCTAGCTGGGTGGGTAAAGTGCCTGCCTGGCAACCCAAAGGTCGCGGGTTCAAATTCTGCCTAGGGCTTGGATCAGAGTACTGCAAAAACCTTTAGAGGTGCATTATGGCCATAGAAGCCGATGCGCCAACAACAAACAAAAAAAAAAAAAAAAAAAAAAAGGGTAGTATTTTCCCCATGTGCACTGGAACATGCCAGGCGGAACTGTTCATGCCATCAAAGAACCACAGCTTCGAAGAGGGATGAATGCAGATTCCCTGTCTCTATTAATAGAGACAGGGGAATCTGCATTGCTCACAGAGGAGCACATCCACAATCTCTTGAGCCACTTGTAGTCCAAAAATCTGTGCCCGGTCAATGATAACAGCTTCATCAGGAGATTTTTGATGGTGTTCATCCCAAAAATGCTCTGCCAGAGCAGACCTCCCATAACCTGCAGTCTTTATCATGCTAATATGCTCCCCCATGCAATCTTTAAACCAGCAGTTTGTTTCACCAACATAACATTCACTGCAATCTAGGCATTTTATCTCATATGCAACCCCCACTTACACATTTCATAGGTACGGGGTCTTTAACCTGTGACACAACTGTGGCAACCTCCGTCCTGGTAGCGGGACACAGCGTGTCTGGCAATCGCGCAACACCCAAATTATATGCTCAGTTAGGTCCGGACAGTAGGAATGTATGCAGTGGAAACGGGTGTAAATGGCTTTCTATGTCGGTGCCCCACTTCTCGGATACAGTTATCTATGATCCTCTGGGGGCAGCCGTATTTTCTGAGATCTGCTGTGACACGTTTAATTTCTTCTTCTATCCTCAGAGGTGCTGCAATGGGACCCAGCCCTATTAGCATTAGTAGAGGCATATGATGCAAGAAAGCCAAAAAAAAAAAAAAAAACTTCCACTTCGCCCCCCTCCGTTCATTTGAAATACCTGTCCAGCTGAGCCTTAAATTTATTTAGGCTATCAACTTCCACAACAAGAGATGGAAGTCTGTTCCACCAACCAACTAACCACTGGCAAAAGGCAAATTTCCACACATCTATCCTACATCTGTCTTTCCTCAATTTGAATTTATGCCCTCTCAGGTGATTATTCTGAGCAAGCGGCAGTACCCCATCAGCATTGAGCATGCTCAAACCATTCAAGGCTTTGTACACCTCTATCAGATCACCTCGCCAGTGCCTAGTCTCCAGACACTGTAATTTGCAAAACTTAAGCCTTTCTTCGTAAGAGCAACCCTTTGTTCCATTCACTAACCTTGTTGTCCTTCTCTGCACTCGTTCCAGAAACTCTACATCCTTCTTGAAATGTGGCCTCCAGACCTGTATACAGTACTCAAGGTGCGGCCTGACCATTGCCTTATGCAAGGGAATAATCACCTCCTTATCCCTGCTAGAAATATTCCTGTATATCATTGATAAGACACCATGAGCTACTCTTGCAGCCTGTCTGCACTGCTCAGAGAACTTCATATCTGCCTGCAGAATTACCCCCAGGTCCTTTTCATTCTCTACCACTGTCAGTGGAGTACCACAGAGTTGATACGTTGCTCTGGGGTTGCTGTTTCCCATATGTAGTACTTTACATTTGTCAATGTTAAACTTCATTTGCCACCTCTCAGCCCATATGTTCAACCTTTCCAGATCCTGTTGCAGCAGCATAGCGTCAGTAGCGTCCTTAACAACCCTGCCAGCCTTTTTATCGTCTGCAAACTTGGACATTAAGCTTGATATACCATCATCAAAGGCCTCCGTAGCCGAGTGGTCAGGAGCGGGAGTGCAGTAGCAAACGCTCTTAGCGTAGACTGGGGTTCAAGCCCCTGACTGCTGAATACGGTCGATCTGCCAACCCGCACTGGACAAGCATGGCAGATTATGGTCCATTTCTCTCAGCATGAATTGTTGAGGAGGCTTTCACCCTGCAGTGCATTGATAATGGCTGCACTTTACCTTTTTTTTTTTTTTTTTTTTTACCATCATCAATATTATTTATAAATACAGAAAACAATAATGGACCCAACACTGAACCCTGAGGATCAGTGTTGGGTCCATGTTGGACTCCACTAATAACACTAATCCACGATGAGCAGTGTTCATTGTTTACCACTCTCAGTTTTCTTCCCCTCAACCACCCCTTTATCCATAGCAGCAATTTGCCTCCAATGCCACACTGCTCCAATTTGTGCAGCAGTCTTCCATGTGCAACAGTATCAAAAGCCTTTCTAAGATCCAAATAAATAATATCAAAGTTATTTCCTGCATCCAGTTCTTTTGTGGCTGCATCATAGTGCATCATAGAAAAAAATTAAGCTAGGCTGGCAGAAAATATGGGTTTACTCCAGGTTGTGGAACAGAAGATGCGCTTTGGGCATTGCAAAACTATATATTACTTGTCGAACAGTAAGTATGTCCTTGAAATCTTTATTGACTTTGAGGGAGCTTTTGACTCCGTTCAATGGAGCAGAGTTCTCGTGATGCTGAGACTTGCAGGCTGTTTAACTAAGATTTTTCGGGTGGTAAAGGATTGCTTCATGCACCGTACAGTGACTGTTAAGCCGTCGGTTGGTACTATTGCAAGAGAGGTGACCAGGGGATGCCCACAATGATCGGTTTTTGGACCACTAATGTGGAACCTAGTTTTGGAGGACTGATTGCATAGGGACTTCGAGCATACAGAGATGGTGGCATATGCCGATGATCTTGTGCTGCTTACCAAAGGAAATTCACGGATGCAACTAGAAACCAGGTCGCAGAAGGTTTTGCTTGAACTTAATAACTGGTGTAGGTTATATAAACTGACTGTATCAGGAACAAAAATAAGGACAATAATCTCCAAGGGTCACTTTTTGAGTAGAAGACTCCCAGTTGTGCGAATGAATGGGTCAAGTCTAAAATCGGCAAGGTAATTAAAATATCTAGGCATTATGGTTGACGGATCTTTGACTTTCAACTCACATGTTACTTATCTATCAGAAAAGGTTGAGGAAATTTATTGGGATGATTACTCGAATCACTAGAGTTGACTGGGGAATAAAAGGTAAGATGCTGAACTTGCTATATGAATATGTATTTATCCCCATGGTAACATATGGTGCACCAATTTGGTTTGAGCGTGTAAGTGGAAAAGTATTTATAGAAATCTCAGTTCCATTCAAAGAGTAATGCTCCTTAGGATGTGCATGGCATGCAGAACTGTGCCGACCCCAGCTTTGCAGGTTGTGACTGGAAAATTGCCTATTGATCTGCATTTGGTGTATTCTATTATTTTCTATAAGTAGCTTATAGACCTAGTCAAGCTCCGTGGTTCATTTTGAATTTAGATAGCTTGATTTTGAAAGTAATTAATACCTTGTGTCCGTAGATTTCCCGTTTGTAACTTGCCGCCATTGTTATATGATACAACGTATACCCGATCTAGATAGCGTAAGGTTTAATGGAAAATTAGATAGCGAAAATTGATACTATAATTGGTACTATTGTTGGGATATCAGAGACGTGGTGTCACAAAGACATAAGCAGCGCAGAATTGGAATTTGAAGAGTACAATGTGTACAGAAAGGAGAGACAGGACAGGAAGGGAAGAGGGGTTATGCTGTTGGTTAAGAAACACATAAAATCTAAGGAAGTGCATCCAACTGATGTTGGTGGACAATGCAATGTTAAATCTGTTCGGTGTGATCTAAGCACTGGGAAAGGAAAAATGAGAGTAGGTGTGCGTTATAGGCCTAATGAATCTGATCAGTATAATGAGCAATTGTGCAGAGAAATAGAGTGGGCCTGTAAATCAGAGTGTCTTATAATGGTGGATTTTAATTTCCCAGAGATTGACTGGAAATTGTGGGTTGGTCACTCACACACTAGCAAGGCTTTTGTGGATTTATTGGATGACTGTTTTCTACAGCAGCATGTTCAGGAGGCTATTAGAGGGAGTAATACTCTTGATCTGGTTATCAGTAGTGATTCTTCATGCATTAAGAATCTGCAGAAAAAGGAACAATAGGTAGCAGTGATCACAGTGTGCTGAAGTGGGATTTACTCAAAGAGGTAACTACCATGAGGGGTAAAAGGAAGGGTTTTTGCTTTCGTAAATGTTGTTATTTGGTTTTTAGGAGCATGAGCAACTAAGGCCATATTGCTCCGAGGATATGCGGTGGTCATTCCCTGACCTTTCCGCATCCTCCATATCTGGTGGCCACGGGCTTGAACCCCGCTTTTGGAAAGGTGACTGCGGTGGTCTGAGAAAGTATTTAAATTCTATACGGTGTGACAACTGATGATGTTACCAACAGCAAATTCAAAATGGGAGGTTTTCAAAGAATTAATCTTGGAAGCTACTAGGTTTTACATGCAAACTAAGAAATATTCCTCAAGATTTAGGTCTAAATGGAGGTCAGATGAACTAATTAGACATGTGGCAGAGAAGAAAAATGGATGGGATACATTTAAATTAACAGGTGACACAGAAGCGTATGATAGATATAAACTGGTCTGTAACCAAGTCATAAAGGAGGTTAGGCAGGCAAAGGCAGATTACGAGAAATCTTTGCAAAGAATGCAAATAAAAACAGCAAAGAGTTCTTTACTTCTGTAAACTCTAGAAGGAAGGGGATGAATCAGATTGGTCCACTTGATATCAATGGTTCAACTGTTGATGATCCTGCTGCTCAGGTAGCTAACAAACTAAATGAATATTTTGCATCTACATTCACACATGAGGAGTTATTCAGGGAGGGAAATGCCACAGATGTATTAAACTCTGGCATTAAGCTAGATAATCTTGTAATAGCTGAGAGTAAAGTGGAGGAGAAATTGTTGAAGATAAACATAAGAAAAGCACCAGGGATGGATTTGGTTATTTTTGTTGTTGTTATTTGGTTTTTTTTTTTTAGGAGCATTAGCAACTAAGGCCATATTGCTCCAGGATATGCGGTGGTCATTCCCTGACCTTTCCGCATCCTTCGTATTTGGTGGTGATGGGCTCGAACCCCGGTCTAATCAAGAAACATGTGCTACGCACTGCTGCTCCTTCCCACCTGGCTACGGAGGCGCTGCAGGGATGGATGGAATCTATCCAGTTATATTAAAGGAGGCAGCAAAGGAAGTAAGCAAACCCTTAGCCATAATTATGAGAGCTTCCTTGGACTCAGAAGAGGTACCCGTGGACTGGAGATGTGCAAATATGACCCCAATCCACAAAGGAGGATCAAAGGGAGACACAGGTAATTACAGACCTGTTAGTTTAACTTCTGTTCCAGGGAAATTAATGGAGGCACTGGTTAAAGAAGTATTGCAGGATCATTTTTTTTTTTTTTTATGAAAACCCCAAACACGAAAGGTATCAAAACCTATAGTACTTAGTACCGTGCATGAGTTGAAGGATAAGTATGGGGGGAGGGGGATGCCAGAAACTTTGCTCTAGAGACTAAACATGGGTTTCACCACTTCAAGCCTCCAATAAGCAAAGTGGTGGTATTTCACCGGTTGATGAAAGTCATCTACCACCTGAAGCTAGACAAGACTTCAGTTATAGCTCAGACACAGCATGGATTTGTTAAGGGGAGTCTTGTCTGACAATTTGATTGGATACTATGATGTAGTCACAAAGGAACTGGATGGAAAGAATAGTTTTGATATCATATATTTGGATCTTAAAAAGGCTTTTGATACTGTTGCACATGGAAGACTGCTGCACAAATTGGAGCAGTGTGGCATTGGAGGCAAATTGCTGCTATGGATAAAGGGATGGTTGAGTGGGAGAAGACAGAGAGTGGTAATCAATGGACACTGCTCTTTGTGGACTAATGTTATTAATGGAGTCCCCCGGGGTTTAGTGTTGGGTCCACTGTTGTTTTTTGTATTCATCAATGATATTGATATTGGTATATCACGCTTAGTGGTATATGCAGATGATACGAAGGTCGGCAGGGTTGTTAATGATAGTACGACGCTGCAACAGGATCTAGAAAAGTTGAGCAGATGGGCTGAGAGGTGGCAAATGAAGTTTAACATTGACAAATGTAAAGTACTGCATATGGGAAATAGTAAACCCAGAGTAAAGTATCAACTGCGTGCTACTACACTGACAGTGTAGAGAATGAAAAGGACCTGGAGGTAATTGTGCAGGCAGATATGAAGTTTTCTGAGAAGTGCAGATGGTCTGCAAGAGTAGCTCATGGTGTCTTGTCAATGATATACAGGAATTTTTCTAACAGGGATAAGGAGGTGATTATCCCCTTGTATAAGGCAATGGTCAGGCCACACCTTGGCCTGACCATTTCTGTGAAATCGTGTATACAGGTCTGGAGGCCTCATTTTAAGAAAGATTTTTTTTTTTTTTTTTTTGTTTTGTTTGTTATTTGGTTTTTAGGAGCATTAGCAACTAAGGCCATATTGCTCTGGGATATGCGGTGGTCATTCCCTGACATTTCCGCATCTTCCGTATTTGGTGGTGATGGGCTCGAACCTCGGTTTAATCAAGAAGCGTGTGCTAGCACTGCTGCTCCTTCCCACCTGAATACGGAGGCGCCTTTAAGTTTTGCAAATTACAGTGTCTGGAGACTAGGCACCTGCAATGTGATCTAATTGAGGTGTGTAAAGCCTTGAATGGTTTGAGCATGCTTAATGTTGTTATTGTTATTTGGTTTTTAGGAGCATTAGCATCTAAGGCCATATTGTTCCGGGGATATGCGGTGGTTATTTCTTGACCTTCCGTGTCCTCTGTACTTGGTGGTCATTGGCTAGACCCCCGGTCTAATCAAGAAGCGTGTGCTATGCACTGCTGCTCCTGCCCACTTGGCAATGGAGGTGCTACATGCTCAATGGTGATGGGATTCTTCCTCTTGCTCAGAATAATCGCCTGAGAGGGCAGAAATTCAAATTGAGGAGAAACTGTTATAGGATAGATGTGAGGAAGTTTGCCTTTGCCCAGCAGGTGGTTGACTGCTGGAACAAACTTCCATCTGTTGTAGAAGTTGATACCTTAAACAGATTTAAGGCAGAACAAGACTAACTTTTTAAGCGAGTGGATGGGTGAAATGAGAAGGGTGTGTGTGTTTTTTTTTTTTTTCTTTTTCTTTTTTTTTTTTTTGGCTGATGCTATATAAGATTGCTTTCTTGCATCATGTGCCCTTGCTAATGCTAATTGTGCATTGGCTTATTTCATCCACTGTGGCATTCCCTGTTCTTTTCTGAATACAGAGGTGGACATCTTGGTAGATCCCAGGAAGGAAAGGGCAAGAATCTGGGATGCTTTGGTAAAAGTCTGGCAAGAGCGTTGGAGTGTTTGTGATAAAAGGCTGATTACACAAAAATTTTTCCCAGATTTAAGAAATGCAGACTCGATAAAACTCAAATGGTTTGCCCCAAACTTACAAGCTATGTTCTTATTGACTGGTCATGGTTCGATTAATGCAAAGTTGCATGATTTAGGAATAACTGAAACATCTAGTTGCCATTGTGCTGAAAGAGAATCATGGGAACATATTATGTACAACTGTCAGGAGTATAGCGATCTACGAATTGAATTGGTATCTCGGGTTAGTAATCTCAATCTTATGGCAGAAGGCTGCAAGACAGATCTAGTTGATAAACAGGAGAACTTCTTGGGTTTCCAAGCCTTTGCAACTGCAATATTTCTTAGGCGAAAGACTCTTCTGCATCTGGAAGCCTTGGATTTTGTAATACGGTATGGTGTAGTGCCGAATTACCTAAAGTTCTGTGAAATCATGGATGCCTGAGTCTGCAACTTCAGTTCCTTGTGCTGGCATTTCTGTTCTCGGCAGCTCCTGGCACTGCTGGCTTTCCAACAGACTGTGAACAGATGTAGCTCTTTTGAATGAAGTTTGGACTTTGTCTGAAATTTAATTATATGTATATTTATTTTTTATGTAATTTGATTATTCTCGGTTTGTTCACATCAATCTTTTTTGGCCATATCAGGTTTTTTCCCTCCCTGTACTTGGGCAAACAGGAGAGGGAGTATATAAGAGTACTGCTAAATTATGTGTAACTGACAGCGGGGTTGCCACTGGTTAGCTGGGACTGCTTTAACTAATAAATATCAAATCAATCCCCATGCGAGCATGGAAACGATATGTCGACGATACATTTTCAATTATTCGGAGGGGGAGAGAGGATGAAGTGCTTGGTTTCCTCAATAGCTTCTACCCGTTTATTCAGTTCACCTCGGAGGTAGAAGTAGAGGGAATCTCCCTTTCCTTGAAGTGTTGGTACATAGGGAAGGCCCTAGAGTGAAAACCAGTATGTATAGGAAACTCGTGTGCCGGGGCCAATACACACATTACAATACAGCACAAGCCAACTATCACATGATCAGCATCATTAGGGCATTACTGAATAGGGCTGGGTCCCATTGCAGCACATCCAAGGATAGAAAAGAAGAAACTAAACATGTCACAGCAGAACTCAGAAAATGCAGCGACCCCCAGAGAATCATAGATAAACGTATCCGAGAAGTGGGGCAGGGATGTAGAGCCATTTATTTATTTATTATTTACATCCTTTGCCACTGCATACATTCCCTACTATCCGGGCCTAACTAAGTGTATAACTTGGGTGTTGTTTGATTGCCAGACACACTGTGTGCCGCTACCAGGGTGGAGGTTGCACACAGTTGTGTCACAGGTTAAGGACCCCATAACTATGGAATGTGTAAGTGGGGTCGTAAATGAGATAAAATTCCCAGACTGCAGGGAATGTTTTGTTGGTGAAAGAAAGTGTCGGTTTAAAGATCACATGGGAGAGCATACCAGTGCAATAAAGGCCGCGAATGGTGCTCCTCCCAAAAATGCTTTGCCACAGCAGAGCATTTTTGGGAGGAGCACCATCAAATCTTTCCTGACGAAGCTGTTATCTTATCGTCGACCGGACACAGAGATTTTGGGACCACAAGTGGCTCGAGAGCTTGCGGATTTGCTCCTCTGTGAGCAACACTGTTAATAGAGACCGGGTAATCCACATTAATCCCCTCTTCAAAGCTGTGGTTTTTGGACGGGATGAACGGTTCCACCTGGCATGCTCCAAGCCATTTCCGGTTCCAGTGCACATGGGGAGAATACTGCCCATGCTCCTGTAGAAACACGTGCTGTGAACTGTGAGCCTGCTGATATTTAAGGATGTACTGTACGATAAGCTTCACTGTTGAAAAAGAAGGCGGATGCCTCTGAAAGCTTCGGTATTTTATCTACATTGTTCTATTTTATTTTATTGTATTTTAAAATTGTATATTTTTATTGTACAGACAGGTATCTTATTTTATCAATTTTATCAGGTGTAATTATATTATTCATTCTATTTATTTCATTTAATTTTTATCACTATTATCTTAATACAACACAGCTCTAATTTATTTAATAACGGGTGGTGTAGGATTGTACAGTTATTGTGAACATGAATATTCCCAATCCCAGAGGCCTATTTGAAGATACTGTTTTAAAGGGCAGTGCGAGTATAAAAGAACATGTGAAAGGATCAATGCACTTAAGATCAATAGTAATCACAAAACAGCATTCAGGTGCTGTATCAAAGATGGAAAAGCTATTAATAATATGGATGGAAAATTAGATTTAATAGCAAGCACCCCTGAGTCTAATGACCATTGAAGCAAAACCAACAAATATTTATGAAGATATTAAGGATAAGTACAGCAAATCCCAACCCAAGTTCATGGCAAGCAACAGGTGGTTTAATAGGTTCAAGCATCGCGCTGGTTTCCACAACGTTAAAGTATGCAGTGAAGTTGCCATTGCAAATTCTGCAGCTGCAGAAAATTTTTGTGATGTGTTGGAAAAAATTATTGATGAAGGCACTATTCAAAGCAGTAAATTTTTAACGTTGACAAGACTGCTCTGTATTAGGAAAAAATGCTGGATCGAACCTACATTGCCAAAGAAGAAAAGACAATGGCAGGTTTCAAGGCATCAAAAGATAGGGCCACGCTCTTGCTTGGGTCTAATGCAGCAGGAGATTACAGATTAAAACCACTGCTTGTGTACCATTCTGGAAATCCTCGTGCATTTAAGGGCATCAATAAAGCCACCCTACTCATGCAGTTCCGATCGAACTAGAGAGCATGAATAACAATATCTCTCTCTTTGAGGATTCGTTTAAATGCTGCTTCATTCCTGAGGTTGAAAAATACTATAAAGACAACGACATTCCTTTCAAGATTTTGCTTCTATTAGATAGATAATGCTCCTGGACATCCTACACATCTAGATGATTTCAATTCGAATGTGAGAGTCATATTTCTACAGCCAAATAGGACTTCACTCATCCAACCAGGGTGTTATTTCAAATTTAAAAGCATACCATTTATGCAAAACATTTTATGTTAAGAGACTTTTGGAAGTCTTACAATATTTTCCCAGCCATCTTAAACATTAATAAGGCCTGGGTGGAAATGACTAAAAGTTGTTTAAATGGCACATGGAAGAAAATATGCCCATGACATGTAAAAGGCTTCAAAGGATTTGAAAAAGATGAATCATATGAAGAGATTACAGATAAGATTGTAAAGGTTGTAGAGCTACTTCCGTTGGAAGTTGACGCCAAAGACATGGAGGAATTAATAGAGGAAGAAGAGAAGGAATTATCTAACGAAGAACTTAATTTATATTTATTGCATGTGACTACTGTCACTGACCTGCAGGCAGTCTTTCACTATCACTGACTCGCAGGCAGTGATAGTGAAAGAATAAAATGTTGACAAAGCTCAAGATGAACCAAATGAGGTGCAGAGATGCTTCATCATCAAAGAGATGGCAATGGCATTTTGTGAAATTGCATCGGCAATGGCTAGGTTTGAGAAGATGAATCCTGATAGCGAACGATTCTTAAAATTAACAGAAGGGTGAATGACATGCTTGCTACAAAGAAATCTACGATGAAAATAAAAAAGCCACCGTCCAGTCATCCATTAATATATTCTTTTGTAAGGTTGAGCGGCCGACCCCTTCTAAATCTCCATAGCCCTCAACTTCCGCAGCAGCATACTTATCAGCTGAAGACGCCGAGTCTGGCAACGATGCTCAAGAGGTAAAACTTACTGATGTTATGCCTGTCTCCTCTCTTTTTTTGTAATTTTATAATTATTTAAATTGTATGCTTTTGTAATTTTTCCTGCGCATGAGATAAAAAATTGAATAAATACAATAAATAATTCTATTTACATGTTCATCTAACATTTATTTTATGATTCAATCAATTCAGTGAGCACAGCTGCGTGTGCTGCACAAGCATTGGGAAAATTCCGACTTACATTGAGTTCTGCAGAATGCAACCCTTACGTAAGTTGGGGAGTGGCTGTAATTACAAAAAAAGTGCCATTCACATTGTAATTTCAATAAAATGTAAACTGGAAAACCACTGTAACAATTAATGGCTGCATGCCATAAGCAAGTATTTAACATACTGCAAAGCACTCATTCAAAGCTGTATACCACAAACTCATGCTGTGACTGACATCGTGACAGGGAAAATTGATAGTGTTAATCAAGTCTATTGCTGTAAAGTGCTGGCACAATGTCAAGTATGATACACAGAATTAATTTTGTAATGTAATAATATGTGCAATAATGTAGCTCTAAAAAAAACTGCTGCTAAATCAGCAATTTTAAATAAGTATAATAGGTGTTATGTACTACTTTATAATCCTTTATTCATAACTAAGTTCAAAAAAACTTTTATCATTCAAAACTGAAAAGAGACTATCAACTAATTACGTACCTCCAAGAGTAACATTTCCGTGGAGAAACCTTCCTTGATATATTAACCGCAAAATATCTGCTTTGGCTACTGCTTCTTCAAGCCATTCTGGAATAACAAGTATGTTTTAAAAAAACATAGTCACATGCAATAAATATAAATAACAACCATATAGCATAAAAACAGTTAACTTTACTATAAAGACAGTCTCCAGGTCTATTGTAGGTAAGGGGAGGGAATGCAGATTTCATGAAATTAATGTGGCAAATTATCCTAATTGTAGCATTAATTACTACATTGAAGTATTATATTAAAGTTCTCTTCACACACTAAAAGCAATTTTTTTTTTTAATAAGACAGATTTGAAGGGTATTTAGAGCAATTAACTTGCAAATCAAATTTATATTTAAAAAAAGAAAATGGTTCCATGTACAGCAAGTATGCCTATGTCAAGTCCTAAAAAATAAATCCAAACTATTCTGCTACCAACCACCACCACCACCACCACCACAGTGAAAATACCATGGGCATAATGCAGCTTTATGAAACTATTCCCTGGGTGCATGGCACATCCCTTTTTCAATGCAACAAAACAAGCACTAGCTGAAGTTGCAAAGTGACATATGCAAACCAGTAATAACAATTTCTGTAATTTTCTGATGGTAATTAGTCAATAGCTAACTCTCATTTTTTGGTGTATATCTGTTAATTATCTGATACATGTTTTAGTTGCTAACTTTGGAAATTGTTAATAGTTCGTTACTAGATTTTGGATACGTAGTAACACAGAACAATCCTCCCCACCTGCTTAACACTGTTAACTAATTAATCAGAGCAGTGAGCTCATTTTTCCATAAGATTAATGTAACTACATTTAATTTGTTGCTGTTGTATCCCATTGTGTGCTATAAAGTTGTTGGGGAAACAGGAAATATATTTTGTAATATGGATAGGTGAAAGAGGACAAGGGTAAATCTTGCCACGGACAAAAGTTGATGTTGTAGGGCAGCTATTTTTTAAGGGCCTAAAGGGTTATGTTGTTGTATTCATTGGTACTAACAATATTAAGAATAAGAGATCTGATGATTTATTTAACAAATACAGAGCAATGTTAAGAAAGAGGTCACAAGTTAAGATTAAATTTTAAAGTGTCTACAATTTTGCCCAAGAGAGAGATTGTGCAAGGCTCATGGGTAGAATTTTTCTCAATATGGTATGTGCTTGTCAACATGTGACTGTTTCAACAAAGATGGCATACACATGAAGGGGCATAAAAATATTTGCTGATGCTATCAAGGCAATGTAGATGGGTCAAAAAACTGCTGGCTTGGATGGGGGGGGGATATACAGGCTAATGGAATAACAACAGCTGCAGACAAAGGTATAAGTGATTCTTGCACTACTTCTATTGGGATAATCAGCAGCCTGGAAAGCAAGCTGTCAGGAATTACAAGACCTGTTGGAGGTCTTCATGGAGCAAGAAAATACATGGGCTGTGTTAGGGTTACTAAGCATAAAAACAGCAATGTTGCATGTACACTAATGCTAGGAATATAGTTAATGAACTTAATGAATTTGGAGTACTGGTTAAGTCATCAAATGTGGAAACTAGGGTTATCTACGACATGGTATCACTCACACATAAGGGATGTAGAATTTGAATATGGAGAGTACATTGTGTACAAAGAGGACAGACAGGACAGGAGGAAAAGAGGAGTCGTGCTCTTGATTAAGAAGTGCATAGAATCTCGGGCAGTACACCCAGTTGATGGCGGTAAATAAGCACGATATTTAGTCAGTTTGTTGTGACATAAGCACTGGGAAAACAAAAATGCAAGTGGAAGTGTGTTATAGAACAAATTACTGTGATAAGAATAACAAAAACTATAAAGACAAACAGAGTGAGCTAGTTAATCAGAATGTCTTATAATGAAGTATTTTAACTTTCCAAATAATGACTAGAATTTGAGGGTTGGTCATTCACAAAGTAGGAGGAATTTTATAGTTTTATTGGATGGCTATTTTCTACACTAGTTAGAGAGGCAAGGAGAGAAACAGTCCTTCTGATCTAATTATTATTAATGAATCTTCAGGCATTAAGAATTTACATATAAAAGAACCACTAGGTGAAAGTGAGCACAGTGTATTATGTGGAATTTACTTAAAGGTGCAACTACTGTCAAGGGTAAAGGGAAGAGATTTTGCCTTTGTAAACGTGACTACAATGGTCTTGGACAATTTTTAAATTCTATTCAGTGGGACCAACTGATGGCATTACAAACAGCAAATTCTCAATGGGGAAGAATTCTGGGAAGTAATTGTATAAGCTACTAGGCATTTTGTACTAACTAAGAGATAGTGTTCAAGGATTTTTAACCTAAATGGATGTCAGATGAACTGATGAAACTAGTGGCAGAGAAGTAAAATACATGAATGTGTATAAATTATGAGGGTATACAGACTCAAACAGTAGGAATAAAGTAATCTACAATCAAGTCATGAAGAGGGTTAGGCAAACTAAGGCAGATTGAAAAAAGTCTCTAGCAAAGAATGCAAAGAAAAGTAGCAAAGACTTCTTTACATAAGTAAACATTAAAAGGAAGAGGTTGAATCACATTAGTCCACTAGATATGAATGGTATAACTATTGATTAGAGATGTAAAACTGGTTTATAACCGAAACCAGTTATTTGAGCAGATTTATAACTATTCGATAACTAGTTATTAATGTCCAGTAACCGGTTATTTCCTTTTTTTGGTGCATTATAAAATTTGAATGGTACTCTACTGCACAACTGACAAGATTGTAGCTTTTGATAACATAATTTTCTGAAAGAGTGCATATTTTATGTTATACTGTTGCTCAATGCTACAAGTGTCGCTGTCATGTTTCAATATCTTTTAAGAGATAACAAATAAAAAATAAATAATCGAATGACAGTGAATATTTATACACAAAAATAGATCTAAAATAGTTTCTTTGTTTTATATTTATAATGATATATGATATGATTTGTTTTTATTATACGACAGTGGTGTTGTTTTATTATCAAATATATAATAAATGCATTAGACATTTTGACTGCAGTGAATATGTTTGCATATCCCAACAAGATCATTTATTAGTCCTTGATTATTTTCCGTTTAATTTTTTTGGAAGAGTTTCAATTTATATCAGTCATATTTTATTATATTAATTTATTTAAAATTATTTTAGGGGTTTTTCAAGATGCAGTCAAAGAAATCAGAAGTATGGAATTATTTTAAAAAAACCGATTAGCATTCTGCTCGCTGTTCTCAATATTCCATCACTATAGAGTGCAAAGGAGGTTCCACAACAGGACTGTGAAATCATCTACACAAACACAACATTACATTCAAAGATGACAATGCTACTCTGACTCTGAAAAAAAAACAAAAAATTGAAAGCGGTTCTACATTGACATATATAAAACACAAAAGTTTAGCATTAGCATTAGTAGAGGCATATGATGCAAGAAAGCATGCTTATGCAGCATCACCGGGGAAAAAAAAAAAAAAAACCACTCCCATTTCACCCCTCCGTTCGTTCGAAATACCTGTCTAGCTGAGCCTTAAATTTATTTAGGCTATCAACTTCCACAACAAGGAATAGAAGTCTATTCCACCAACCAACTACCCACTGGCTAAAGGCAAATTTCCCCACATCTATCTTACATCTGTCTTTCCTCAATTTGAATTTATGCCCTCTCAGGTGAATATTATGAGCAAGAGGAAGAATTCTATCAGGATTGAGCATGCTCAAACCATTCAAGGCTTTATACACCTCTATCAGATTACCTTGCCAGTGCCTAGTTGGCAGACACTGTAATTTGCAAAACTTAAGCTTTCTTCGTAAGAGCAACCCTTTGTTCCATTCACTAATCTTGTTGCCCTTCTCTGTACTTGTTCCAGCAGCTCTACATCCTTCTTGAAATGAGGCCTCCAGACGTGGATACAGTACTCAAGGTGTGGCCTGACCATTGATTTATACAAGGGAATAATCACTTCCTTATCCCTGCTAGAAAAATTTCTGTATATCATTGACAAGACACCATGAGCTACTCTTGCAGCCTGTTGGCACTGCTCAGAGAACTTCATATCTGCCTGCACAATTACTCCCAAGTCCTTTTAATTCTCTACCACTGTTAGTGTATTACCACAGAGTTGATACGTTGCTCTAGGGTTACTGTTTCCCATACATAGTACTTTACATTTGTCAATGTTAAACTTCATTTGCCACTTCTCAGCCCTTTGTATTGTCTGCAAACTTGGACATTAAGCTTTATATACCATCATCAATATCATTTATAAATACAGAAAATAACAATGGACCCAACACTGAATCCTGAGGGACTCCACTAATAACATTAGTCCACGTTAGATTAGAGAGTGGTAATCAATGGACACATCAGTGTCCATTGATTACCACTCTCTGTCTTCTTCCCCTCAACCATCCCTTTATCCATAGCAGCAATTTGCCTCCAATGCCACACTGCTCCAATTTGTGCAGCAGTCTTCCATGTGCAAACAGTATCAAAAGCCTTTCTAAGATACAAATATATAATATCAAAGTTATTCCCTGCATCCAGTTCTTTTATGACTGCATCATAGTATTCAATCAAATTGGTCAGGCAAGACTTTCCCGTAACAAAACCGTGCTGTGTCCGAGCTATAACGGAAGTCTTGTCTAGATGATCCTGCACTGCTTCTTTAACCAGCGCCTCCATTAATTTTCCTGGAACATAAGTTAAACTCACAGGTCTATAACTACTTGTGTCAGCCTTTGATCCTCCTTTGTGAATTGGGGTCGCATTTGCACATCTCCAGTCTATGGGTACCTCCCCTGAGTCCAAAGAAGCTCTCATAATTATGGCTAAGGGTTCACTTACTTCCTTTGCTGCCTCCTTTAATATAACTGGGTAGATCCCATCCACCCCGGTTGCCTTTTTTATGTTTATCCTCAACAATTTCTCCTCCACTTTCCTCTCAGTTATTACAAAATCATCTAGCTCACTGCCAGGGTTTACTTCACCTCTGGCATTCCCCTTCCTGAATAACTCCTCATGTGTGAATGTAGATGCAAAATACTCGTTTAGTTTGTTAGCTAGTGAGCAGGATCCTCAACTGCTGAACCATCAATATCCAGTGGACCAATCTGATTCATCCCGTTCCTTCTAGAGTTTACAGAGGTAAAGATCTTTTCTGTTTTTCTTTGCATCCTTTGCCAAGAATTTCTCATAATCTGCCTTTGCCTACCTAATCTCCTTTGTGACTTGATTACAGACCAGCTTATAGCTGTCATAGGCTTCCATGTCACCCATTAATTTCTATGTATCCCATGCATTTTTATTCTCTGTCATATGTCTCATTAGTTCATCTGACATCCATTTAGGCCTAAACCTTGAACAATATTGCTTAGTTGGTATGTAAAGCCTAGTAGCTTCCCAGATAAGTTCTTTGAATGCTTCCCATTTTGAATTTGCTGTTGGTAACATCATCAGTTGGTCCCACTGTATAGAATTTAAATACTGTCTCAAACTATCATAATCGCCTTTACAAAAGAAAAAAAAACCTCTGATGTAGTTACCTCTTCCCTTTACCTCTGATGTAGTTACCTCTTCCCTTTACCTCTGATGGTAGTTACCTCTTTGAGTAAATCCCACTTCAGCACACTGTGATCACTGCCACCTAGTGGTTCCTTTATCTGCAGATTCTTAATGCATGAAGAATCACTACTGATAATCAGATCAAGAGTATTACTCCCTCTAGTTGCTGATGTAGAAGACAATCATCCAATAAATCCACAAAAGCCTTGCTAGTGTATGAGTGACCAATATCAATATCTGGGAAATTAGAAGACAATCATCCAATAAATCCACAAAAGCCTTGCTAGTGTATGAGTGACCAATATCAATATCTGGGAAATTAAAATCCCTCATTATAAGACTCTCTGATTTACTGGCCCACTCTATTTCCCTGTACAGTTTCTTATTATACTCATCAGAGTGATTAGGCTTATAGAACACACTCCTACCCTCAATTTTGATCTCCCAATGCTTATGTCACACCAACCTGACTCGACACTGTACTGTCCAGCGATGTCGACTGGCTTCACTTCTTTGGATTTTATGTGTTTCTTAACTAATAGCATAATCCCTCCTCCCTTTCTATCCTGTCTATCCTTTCTGTACACATTGTACTCCCCAAATTCCAGTTCTGCATTCCTTATATCTGTGTGACACCACGTCTCTGATATCCCAACAATATCTGCCTTTGATGTTTTGAACAAGACCTCAAATTCATCAAATTTATTTACCAAACTCTTAGCATTGGTGTACATGCAAGTACACATGCACCTGTTCCTATTCTTAGCTTCCCTAACACAACCCATGTGTTTACTTGTACAGCAATGACTCCCAGCAGTCTCTGAAATATCCTGCATCTTGTTTTCCAGACTGCTGCTCATTCCAATAGAAGCAGTGCAAGAATCACTTTCACCTCTGCCAGTGGCTACTGTTAATCTTTTAGTCCTTGTATCCCCCCAAGCTAGCAGTTTTCCGAACCACCTGACACTGCCTCGATAGCATCAGCAAATATTCTTGCACCCTTTCTATTTAAGTGTATCCAATCCCTGTAGAAGCAGTCTCTCCTGTTAACAATACAGACGAGGCTGAAAAAAATTCTACCCCTTGAGCCTTGCAAAATCTTTCCAGGGCCGAATTGATCGACAGGGCTCTCATCATATACTCCCTCCTATCGTGTCTGGTGCAGAACTGCAGACACTTTCAAATTCAACTCTAATTCACGGCTTTTTTTTCAACAGTGACCTCTACTTGTTAAGTAATTCTGCTGGTTTCCTACTCTTAGGCGAACTATTGTGTGAATGTGCGGCGAAAGATAATTGTTCAATCGGTGCAATAACTAATTCTAGAGCTGTTCGCGAATTTATTGTGAAAAGGGGCTATGAAATGCCACAGAGTCGAGGAACAGTAAGAAAGTTAATTGTTTCATTGTGTAAGGAGGTAAAATTTGAACAGAAAGATGAGAATTCATAAAGTTAATTAAGAATAATATCAAATTTTCCATAATGGTTGATGAATGGACTAGCGTCACTATGAAGCATTATCTTAATGTGACTTTACACCCAGAAAAAATTAATTATAATTTGGGACTGATTTACATAAAAGGTAGTTGGAACGCTCTTCACACTAAAGAAAATTTCAAGAATTCGGCATTGAATTTGAAAATGACACTGTTGCATCTACACATGACGGTGCAAAGGTAATGTAAAAGTACGGTTTGTTAACTGGAATTGGGAATCAGTTATGTTATAGTCACGCTATTCACTTAGCTGTTCTTGACGTTTTTTTATCAAAAGAAAAAGGAATCACTTGACAAAGAGGTTAATGAAGATGAAACTGATGATGTATCTGATTCTGATGATGATTTACAATTATAAAATAGTTTAGATATTTCATATCAGAATAATAATGAACTGGAGTTAACAGAAAATTTAAGTACACTTGTAATGCATTCTCGAGCACTTATAAAAGTTTTTAAAAATTCAAGTGTGAAAAATTCAATTCTTCAAAAATATATAGTTGAAGAAAAGGGGAAAGAATTGTCGTTACTTCTAGACGTGAAAACTAGATGGAATTCATTAATTCCAATGTTTGAAAGATTAATTTTTGTTATAAATTGTATTAAAAAAGCTCTACATGATATGGACAAAATCATGTTTATTACGAGAGTGATTTCAAATCTATGGAATTATGAATAAAAATTTTAAAACCAATAGAATTAGGTGTGTAGTGGAACTTAGCAAAGAAACGACAGCATGATAATTGTGAAAGGTATTTTAAAATTCATGTTTGCAAAACTTGAAGAAATAGACAATGATTTAAGTATCAAAATGTTAGAAACATTAAAAAATAAAGTTTTCGAATGCAGGAATAAAAAATTAATATCTCTAATGAAATTTTTACAAACATGCCTAAAAATAATCAAGATCAAGATGATCTAAGCTACGTTCAAAAGTCAGTTTTATATCCATTTGCAAAAACATTAATTATGAGACTATTTCCTAATAAAGATACAAGCCTTTCTGAAAATAAGTTACTATGATGGATAGTACCAAAACAAATAGTAACACTGACATAAATATGTCACTTGTTGATGAACTAAGGGCGACTACTGACGGCTGTTTTAAGTCCAATAATTGTTCAAAAACTGATGACATTCAGAAAGAAATGAAATTCTTTGAAAGTACGGGACAACGCACAAAAACTTTGGAAAATCTTCATAATGCTCTATTAACAGTAAAGTCAACTTCCACTGCTACAGAACGAATTTTTCCTACATGCTCCGCTGTACAAACTAAGATTAGAAATAGAATTAATCCCGTAATTTTAGATGCACTTGTTTACTTTTTGAAAAAATAAATTTTCAGACTTTATACTGTTTGTTTTAATTGTAATAATTATTTAATAAGCAATAAATGTGATTAAAAAAGCAGAAATATTTTTACTTACTTTTTTTTATATTATCAATTTGTTTATGTAATTCATGCTATTAATAAAAAAATTGCAATTGTCAGCGGCATTTTGTTGTACTACTTCCTATAAGCCAAAAAATGCGTCGGTTAATCAGTTATTAAAAAACTCAAGTTATTTAATATCCCTACTGTTGATGATTCTGTTCAAGTGGCTGACAAACTGAATAGATATTTTGCATCTACATTTACATGGGAGGAATTTTTTTAGGGATAAGAAAGTCAGAAATATACATTATTATAGGGAGCTAAATGATTTTCTGATAACTGAGAAGAAAGTGGAAGAGAAACTGTTGAAGCTAAAAGTAAATATGATGCCTGGGCTGATGAAATCTAGTCAGTAATATTAATAGAGGCAAGAAAGGAGGTAAGCAAACCTTTGGCCATAATTAGGAGAGCATTCTTGGATTTAGCGGAGGTACCTATGGACTGAAGATGTGTGCACGCTTCCCTAATTCACAAAAAGTGATCAAAGTGTGAAGTAATCTAAAAGATGTTTCTTAGCTAAATGCCTAAGAGTATGAAGGAGTTTACTTATGCATGGATAATGCACACACATCATTTCTACTACAGACCTGTAAGTTTGACTTTTGTTACAGAGAAATAATGGAGTCACTGATTAAAGTAACTCATGCGAATTTATTAGATGACTGTTTTCTAGAGCAGCATGTTAGACAGGCAACAAGAGAAAGCAATATTCTTGATCTGATTATCAGCAATGATCCTTCATGCATTAAGAATTTGCAAATAATAGGTGGCAGTGATCAGTGTATTGATGTGGGATTTACTTAAAGATGCTTTCGTAAAGGAGACAAAAACTGATCTCAGATTTTTAAATTCTATAGAGTGGGCCAATCATAGAAGCTACTAGGCTTTTTATACAAACTAAGAAATACTGTTCAAGGCTTACACCTAAATGGAAGTGAGATGAACTAATGAGACTTGTGCCAGTGAAGAAAAATGCATAGGATGCATATAAATTATCAGGTGAAACAAAAGGCTATTTTGTATATATAAACTAGCCTGCCATCAAGTTACACAGGAGGTTAGGCAAGCTAATGCACATTACAAGAAGTATCTGATAAAGAATGCAAAGAAAAGTACCAAAGACTCCTTTACTTATATATACACTAGAAAGAAAGGAAAGGGATGAATCATATTGATACTGTTGATATCAATGGTTTAACTGCAGATGATTGCTGACAAACTGAACAGATATTTTGAATCTACATTCACACATGAGGAATTCCTTTGGGAAGCAGTCACAGAAGTTGAGTCTAACAGGGATCTAAATGATTTTGTGAAAACTGAGAGAAAAGTCTCACATACATAAAAGTATATGATATCTTTAATATCATATACTTTTATGTTTATCTTTGTTGAAGATAAACATAAAAAGGCACCTGGGATATATGGGACCTTATATTAAGGGAAGCAGTAAAAGATGTTAGCAAACCCTTAGCCATAATTATGAGAGCAACTTTGGATTCAGGGGAGGACTCTGCAGACTGAAGATATGCAAATATATCCACAATTCACAAAGGGGAAAGAAAGGGTGACATGGGTAATTACAAGCATATTAGCTTAACTTCTGTTCCAAGGAAAATAATGGAGTCATTGGTTGAATGCAAAACCATCTGGACAATACAGTTAATACTTCAGTAACCTCATGCAATTTTTAAGGATTGATCTTGTTTGACCATTTTATTGTGTACTGTAATGCAGTAACAAAGGAACTGGATGCAAAAAATAATTTTGATATATACTTGGATTTCAGGAAAGCTTTTGATACTGTTGCACATAAAAAAAAAAACTATTGTAAAAATTGGAGCAGTGTGGCATTAAGGGCAAGTTATGCCAATGAATAAAGGAATGATTGAGTTGAAGAAGGCTGAGTAACTGCCCTTCATGGACTAATGTTGTTAGTCTAGTCCCACAGGGTTCAGTGCTAGGCCCATTGTTGTTTTCTGTATTTATTAATGACACTGATGAAGCTATATCCAGCTTAATGTCTACGTTTACAGATGATACAAATGTTGGCAGAGTGATTAATGATAGTAACCAAGGTATGCTACTACAACAAGATCTAGAAAAATTAAGCAGATGTGCTGAAAAGCAGCAACTGAATGTTTAACATTGACAAATGCAAGGTACTTCATATGGTAGCAGAAATTACAGATTAATGTACCAAATATGAAGTTCTCTGAGCTGTGTACACAAGCAGCTAGGGCAGCTGATAGGGTTTTGACAATGGTATCAGAAATTTTGCTAGCATTGATAAGGAGGTGATTATCCCATTGTATAAGGCAATGATAGGCTCTATCTTGAATAGTGCATACAGGTCTGGATGCCTCATTTTAGGAAGGATGTGGATCTGCTGGAATGGATGCAGTGAAGGACAACAAGATTAGTGAAGGGAACAACAGAATACTCTTACCAAGAAAGCTTCAGTTCTGTAACTAGCAGCATCTGGAGACTGGACACCTGTGAATTGATCTGATTGGTGGGTTTACGGCTTTAAATGGATTGAGCAAGCTCAATGCTGATGTTATTCTTCCTCTTGCTAAGACTATACATATGATGGGGCATAAATGTTGATTATTTTATTCCCCATCAACATTTATTAATTAATTTGGACCCTAAACTTGTCAAATGGTTTATTTAATGAAAAGATGTACACTAAACAAAATTAATGAAATTAATGAACTGGGCACGTGTAGCGAGCAGGTAGTTGATTGTTAGAACAAACTTCCATCTGTAGTTGAAGAAGTGGCTAGCATTGATATTTAAGGGTAGAGTTTGATATGGCTAAGGGGCTTAGAGGGGAACAGGTATTCTGTGTGTTATCAGACACTCAGTCTAAAACACTGATGAATCCAATATCTTTCTATTACAGAACATTTAGGAGAAGTCCGGTTGGCCTGCCTCTCTAAAATCCACTCATGCACACCTTCTCGATGGTAAGCCCTGTTACATCACTTAGGCGGCAACGAACGTGTAGAGTAGTTTCCTTCAAGACGCCTGGTCAGCGTGAAGAGGAAAAGACCAAACCCTCCCAGCACATGACAGCATGACGAAACAAATGGCCCTCAGTCCTAAGCGGCTTTTACTCCCCCTCTTACGGCAGCAAGAGGATCAGAATGGAAGCAGAGGGTGCTAAGAATCTCTGGGTATGACCAGGCTGCCATGCATGGAAACTGAACTTGACCTGTTACAACATAAGATCGCTCATCGGTGAAGACGGGATATTAGAGCGGGAAAAGGAATTAGAAAATGTGAATGGGAATATCATCGGTTTGGCTGAAATAAGAAGAAGAAATGAATCACTTACAAGTTTGTCAAGTGGAAATCTGCTATACACCAATGGAAACAGTTAAAGGAATGAAGGTGGAGTTGGCTTTCTGGTCCATAAAGATATAAAAAAACAACATTTTGGAATTCAACTGTACATCTCCAAGGGTGTCAAAACTACTACTCAGGATTTCTAAGAGGTACAAGCTAAAGGTTATAATGATTTATGCACCAACATCGAGCCATGATGATGAAGAGGTTGAAGAAATGTACACCGAAATTGAGAGACTTCTAGATGAACAGAAAACCCACTACACTATCATTATGGGGGACTTCAATGCTAAGGTTAGAAGGAGACAAAACAGTGCAGAAAGGGGAACTATAGGAAATTTTGGAATTGGTGAAAGACTTGTGGAATTTGCAGAATCTCAAGGATTGTCAGAAATAAACACTTTTTTCAAGAAAAGGGTGAACGGAAAGTGGACATGGAAGAGTCCAAATGGATTAACAACTAATGAAATTGACTTCATCCTCACTAACAGAAGATATATCGTGAATGTTACCATCCTGAACAAAGGTAAATGTTGGAAGTGATCACAAAATGGTAAGATGCACACTTGATATAGATGTAAGAAAAGAAAGGAAAAAACTGACTAGAGTAAATAACACGAAGGTATTTGAGATAACAGAAGAGAAGAAAAAGCAGTATGTACTGGAACTTACCAACAAGTTTGAGCAGATGACATTGTGGTCATAAGCCACAGTCCCAAAGAATTAGAGGAAAATCTTAATCAGTTATGCACAGTTAGTAAGGATTTTGGACTAAAGATGAATATGGCTAAAACAAAAGTAATGATGAACAAGTATGCCACAGAAAGGGACATAATGATTGAAGGAGCAGTAATTGAAAAGGTCAACTCATATACTTATCTGGAACAAGTTATTAGCTGTAATAATGATAAATGGCTGGAAGTCAAGAGAAGAATAAATTTTGGATGGATAGCATTCAGGAAATATAGTGAGGAGCAATATCCCAATTTGTCTGAAATGTAAAATAATGTATACTCCCCACCATGACTTATGGAAGCGAAACTTGGGCATTCACCAAAAGAATGGAAGAGAAACTGAGAACTGCACAGCGAAGAATGGAAGAAGTTATATTATGAATCAGACTATTAGATAAGAGAAACAAAAATATTAGGCAGAAAACTCAAGTAAAGGACATTCTTATCAAAACTAAAGAACTAAAATGGTCTTGGGCAAGACACATAGCTCGAAGACATGATGACAGATGGACTAAGAAAATAACAGAATGGTACCCAAGAGGGGCTAGAAGAAAACCTGGAAGACAACGGTGGAGATGGATAGATGAAATTCATGAGTTTGTGGGTAATAAATGGATGACCATTGCACAAAATAGAAGGAACTAGAAAGTTGCTGGAGAGGCCTTCAACCTGCAGTAGACTGAAAATGGCTAATTATTATTATTATTATTATTAGCCATATGATGCAAGGAAGCCTGAGGCTTATGCTGCACCAGTCAAAAAAAATTCTGAACTACCCCGAGAGAGAGAGAGAGAGAGAGAGAGAGAGAGAGAGAGAGAGAGAGAGATAAAAGGGAATCACCAAGGAAGAGAAGAACGATGATATCCAGCTCAGGACCCTGGGTGTGCCAAGCCCATACTCACCAGATGTGAGCCCCTGAGGTTAAATGCTGTAAGCTTGTTTTATTGCATCCTTTGCCACTACTAACACTAATGCAGGACCACTTAGAGAGGAATGTAGTTATACAGGAGTCAGAGTATGTGCTGGTTAAGGGACTGACCAATCTGAATGGATACTATGACACAGTAACAAAATAACTGAATGTAGAAAATAAATCTGATGTCACATATTTAGAGTTCAGAAAAGCTTTTGATACTGTTCCACACTGGAGTATTGTGACATCAGAAGCATGTTACTGTTATGGATGATTGAGTGGGAGAATACAAGGAGAGTTATCAACAGGTACTGCTTTTCTTGGTTGAATGTTGTTTTCGTTATGTATTAAGAATACTGATGAAGATATATTAGGCTTAAAGCTTGAGTTTAGTATGATACAAAAATTGGCAGAGTGACTAATGAAAGTAATCAGGTATGCTACTGCAACAAGATCTCGAAATATTAGGCAGATCGTTTGAGAAGTGATAACTGAGGTTTAACATTGACAACTGCAAAGTACTGCATTTGGGTAATAGCAATCCCAGAATAACATACTAAATGTGTTACCACAATCGGGATAGTGCAAAATGAAAAATATCTAGGGGTAATTGTGCAGTTAAACAAGAAGTTCTCTAAGCAGTGCAGATGGGATACTGGGAGAGCTCACAGGGTTTTATTAATAATATCCAGGAATTTTGCGAGCACAGATAAGGAGGTAATTATTTCTGTATAAGGCAATGGTAAGACTGCATATCTTGAGTGTTGCATAAAGATCTAGAATCCTCATTTTATGAAGGATGTAAATCTGCTGGAATGGGTGCAGAGAAGAAAAACAACCAAGAACGATTTCAATTCTGCAAATTGCAGTGTCTGGAAACTAGCCATTTAAACTGAGGAAGGATGGTTGTAAGATTATGTGTGCAGAAGATTTTGTTTCAGCAGGCAGGTAGCTTATTGGTGCAACAAATATTTGTCTGGCATTGTGGAAGTGGGTAGTTTGAATAAATTTAAGGACGAAGTAAACAATTTTTTAAAGAAGATGGACAAGTGCTAAGGGAAGTGCAAAAAGAAGCATGCCATAAAACTTTTATTTTGCATTATTCTTTGCTGGAACTGTAATAGCATCTACTCATCTTCAGTTTATTCTGTCAAATACTTATTTTGTTTATATGAATCAATTTTTGATTACAAAATAATATAAAATGTTTTTTGCCATTATAAGTTTATTTTTATAGTTATTATTTTTTATTCCCAATATTTGTATTATTTTATTGTGAATAAAAATTTCAAAAATTAAAATTTTTGTCGTACTGTTTAGAAGGTCCTTCTTTAGCTTCTTTGAAAGTCTTCACCATAAAGTTAAAATAAATTTATAAGTTTGTTACAGCTGTGCTTTTTTGATAGTTTATCTATTTTATACTCATTTTTTTACTTTTCAAAGGTTAAAAGGTGCACAAGTTGTAACAATGAATATTCAGAATATGGCAGTTAGTAAAAACTTGGAAATAAACATTATAAAAATAAAGTTCGCTCTCTCTCTCTCTCTCATAATGTGATCACATTATAATGAATGGTATAATCAGTCTTCAGTCTCTTTGTCATAACCTGATGTTACTTTTGTCCACCTGAGAGGACAAGTGGAAAATATTTAATCACAATGACTCGTTTGATTGTAGATTAGCAGTTGTTACTTTTTGTACTTTCTTAATAGTATTTTTAGTCTTGTATGTGCTGCTTTTTTTCCCATTTATATTGTTTTTCACTTTGTCTAAGCTGACTGGGCCTGTGAGGCGATGCAATTATCATTTACATTACTCTATTGTGTCTGGGCAAATCTATTTAATTGTGTAGGGAACACTGCTTTTCACCATTTGAAAAGCAGTGTTCCCAAAAGCATGTTCACAGTTCACTGCTTGCCTGTGTGGTTATTCTCATGGAAAATAAGAAAAATGCCAGTAAAGTTTGTGGCCATGAACAGAAAATCAGCTAATGCCAGGGAATTTTCA
The DNA here is from genome assembly GCF_048544385.1 of Mastigoproctus giganteus. Lineage (NCBI taxonomy): Eukaryota > Metazoa > Arthropoda > Arachnida > Uropygi > Thelyphonidae > Mastigoproctus > Mastigoproctus giganteus. Next base: position 179,997,678 of record NC_143582.1, read on the forward strand.
TTTAGTGAAAAGAAATGAATCATTTCATGTTTAAAATACTTCACACACACACACACACACACACACACACACACACACACACACACACACACACACACACACACACACACACACACACACACTTATACAAAAATTTTTCTGAAAATTTAAGCAAAATTAATAAACTTTTATTTCATTAAAATTAAGTGCTTAGTTTCAATTTAAAAAGCTTTAGCCACTAAAAATATCATGTTTGATACTTTTAGTATTCTAGTGGACAAAAATTTAGTGGACATTTGCAAAATTTACGATTCTTATTAAAAATAAATAAAAAAATAAAAATCTAAGCATTTCAATCTACTGGTAAATGGTCTAGCATCAGTCCAAACACAATTCAAAAAGCTCGATACTTTTTAATAATATTAAAGTTAAAATATGGAGCCTGTCAGGTTCACTCATGTCACAAAAGGAAGCAATACTACTGTCAGGTTAACATGTCTGTATTTAAGTAACAATAACAAATGTTTATTGATCCAACCATTAAACAAATAATGTAGCTGCATTATAAGAGAATTCAATTAAGAATTAATATAATGTGGGCACATTATATGTGGATGTAATGAGGTGTCCCATTTTCTTGTTCAGAAAATCTAGTCACCTTTTCTAAGGTGCCATTAAAAAGGAGTAGCAGGGTTGCACATGTCTCTATTACAGGTTTTCTTTTCTTTTCTCATAATGTTTTTTATTTTCATTATTTTTTTTTATTTATTTATTTTTTAACTTAAGGATTACTTCCACTTCCAATTTTCTATCCAAGCTTGTTTATAGGTCTTAGTTGTTTATTACAGGTTATTTATTTTTATTATTTTTTACATAACAGTTCTGTCTGAGATTTACTTCATTCTGTCTGGGGCATCCAAAAGGGGGCACTACCTGGTACTTTACAACTGAAATTTTCACAGCATAAGGCAACAGATCATCGACCTCAACAATGGCCAAGTTTGGGTGTTATTGAAATGCTACATCCTTTATCGTTTATTCACTAAGACGTGTTCCCTGACAAGATGGAGCCCCAATAGAAAAACAAAAATCTTGCTTTACATATTTTTATTCCTTTTATTCTGTTTTGTTGAATTTTATTTTACAAATTTTTCAGGTACTATATGAGTGAGCCACAGAAGAAAAAACACTATCTCAACAAGCCTTATGCATTTCATAAATGATTTCTAAAACATTATTTTAATTTCAACATTACATACATATATTATATAAAAGGCAGCTTGCACAAGCCTACAAATTTAAACTATAAAATTTGGTTTCTGTTCTAATATGTTTCCTTTTCTAAGTTTGCTATGCTGATTTCAAAATTAGTGTCTAAGGGCGGACTGGTCATGGTGGAGTTCACTACCAATAGCATTTGCAGCATGTTACCGCTGCAGTTGTTCACAGACAACTATTACTAAAAATTATGATAATTATCTTAAGAACATAACAACTACAATAATGTTATATAATGATTTTTCTGTAGCATATTCTACATAAATTGGATATTTACCTTCAGGCCAGTTATCAAATACATGCTGGGCAATATCACCTGCTGATTCATTTGGACTAAATAAAAACTCCTTAGTTTTGCCACTGACTAAGATTAGACGAAGATTGATCTGGGGGAAAAAATCACAATTATATTTTTACTATAACTTATGGCATTTACATTCAATAAAAATTTAAAATCAGCATATTACAATGGTATATAACATAAACCAACAAGATAATACAAAGAGCAGTTCTTTGAAAATAACCAAGACAGTGTTAACACAGAAGATTGGAAGTAGCTACATCTAAGCATTAGTCTCAAGAATGGAAAAATTAATAAACCCACTTTCCATATTTGCAAGGAACATGTTCCTGGGATGATTGCAGTACATATCCTTTTAACAAATTACATATGCAGTACACAGCATCAGCAAACCTTTTAAAAACCTGTTTCAAATCAAATGCAAATTTAAAGACAATTTTCACTTGCTAATACAATAATACAATTATAACCCCTACTAATATTCAGAACCTTGACGATCCTTCATTAAGAACAGAAATTCAACTTTCTCTTCAGTTTCAGTGCTATTGTCTTTGTGAGCAAGATTGATAATAAGTGACAGTGATTGCTAATAAGAGTGATTGATAATAAGTGACAGAGAACTCAAAAGAGTTTCTTGGTTTCCTGGTTCTTAGCATTTATTGGTTTTTCTGGTTCTAACATAACACATTTTCTGGAAACTAAATACTCATGACATTAGCATTAGCATTACTAGAGGCATATGATGCAAGAAAGCAAGCTTATGCAGCATCAGCCAAAAAAAACAAAAAAAAAAACTGCTCCCATTTCTCCCCTCCATTCGTTACAAATACCAGTCCAGCTCAGCCTTAAATTTATTTAGGCTATCAACTTCCACAACAAGGGATGGAAGTCTGTTCCACCAACCAACTACACGCTGGCTAAAGGCAAACTTCCACACATCTATCCTTCCTCAATTTGAATTTATGTCCTCTCAGATGATTATTCTGAGCAACAGGAAGAATCCCATCAGCATTGAGCATGCTCAAACCATTCAAGGCTTTTACACCTCTATCAGATCACCCCACAGGTGCCTAGTCTCCAGAAACTGTAATTTGCAAAATTTAAGCCTTCCTTCATAAGAGCAACCCTTTGTTCCATTCAATAATCTTGTTGCCTTTCTCTGTACTCGTTCTAACGGCTTTACATCCTTCTTAAAATAAGGCCTCCAGAACTGTATACAGTACTCAAGGTGTGGCCTGACCATTGCCTTATACAAGGGGATAATCACCTCCTTATCCCTGTTAGAAAAATTCCTATATATCATTGACAAGGCACTATGAGCTACTCGTGCCGACTGTCTGCACTGCACAGAAAACTTCATATCTGCCTGAACAATTACTCCAGGTCCTTTTCTTTCTCTACCACTGTCAGTGTAGTACCACAGAGTTGATACGTCACTCTGGGGTTACTACTTCCCATATGTAGTACTTTTCATTTGTCAATGTTAAACTTCATTTGCCACCTTTCAGCCCATCTGCTCAAATTTTCTAGATCCTGTTGCAGCAGTGTACTGTCATTAGTGTCTTTAATAACCCTACCAACCTTTGTATCGTCTGAAAACTTGGTCATTAAGCCTGATATACCATCATCAGTATCATTTATAAATACAGAAAACAACAATAGACCCAACACTGAACCCTGAGGGACTCCACTAATAACATTAGTCCATGATAGCAGTGCCCATTGATTACCACTATCTTTTTCCACTCAACCATCTCTTTACCCATAGCAGCAATTTGCCTCCAATGCCACACTGCTCCAATTTGTGCAGCAGTCTTCCATGTGCAACAGTATCAAAAGCCTTTCTAAGATACAAATATACGATATCAACTTTATTCCCTGCATCCAGTTCCTTTGTGACCACATCATAGTATTCAATCAAATTGATCAGGCAAGACTTTTCCTTAGCTGTGTCCGAGCTATAACTGAAGTCTTGTCTCGATGATCCTGCAGTGCTTCTTTAACCAGTGCCTCCATTAATTTTCCTGGAACAGAAGTTAAACTAATAGGTGTATAATTAGTTGTGTCGCACTTTGATCCTCCTTTGTGAATTGGGGTCACATTTGCACATCTCCAGTCCATGGGTACCTCCCCTGAGTCCAAAGACACTCTCATAATTATGGCTAAGGGTTTGCTTACTTCCTTTGCTGCCTTCTTTAATATAATGATAGATCCCATCCCCTCTGGGTGCCTTTTTTATGTTTATCTTCAACAATTTCTCCTCCACTTTCCTCTCAGTTATTACAAAATCATCTAGCTCACTGCCAGAGTTTAACTCACCTCTGGCATTCCCGTCCCTGAATAACTCCCTGTTAGCCACCTGAGCAGGATCATCAACAGTTGAACGATCAGTATCCAGTGGACCAATCTGATTCATCCCTTTCCTTCTGGAGTTTACATAGGTAAAGAACTCTTTGTTGTTTTTCTTTGAATCCTTTTCCAAGGATTTTTCATAATCGGCCTTTGCCTGCCTAATCTCCTACGTGACTTGGTTACAGACCAGCTTATATCTATCATAGGCTTCCATGTCACCCATTAATTTATACGTATGCCATGCATTTTTCTTCTCTGCCATATGTCTCATTAGTTCTTCTGACATCCATTTAGGCCTAAACCTTGAAAAATATTTCTTAGTTGGTATGTAAAGCCTAGTAGCTTCCAACATAAATTCTTTGAATGCTTCCCATTTTGAATTTGCTGTTGGTAACATCATCAGCTGGTTCCACCGTATAGAATTTAAATACTGTCTCAAACTATCGTAGTCGCCTTTACGAAAGAAAAAAAACCTCTGATGTAGTTACCTCTTTGAGTAAATCCCACTTCAGTACACTGTGATCACTGCCACCTAGTGGTTCCTTTATCTGCAGATTCATAATGCATGAAGAATCACTACTGATAATCAGATCAAGAGTATTACTCCCTCTAGTTGCCTCCCAAACATGCAATAAATCTACAAAAGCCTTGCTAGTATGTGAGTGACCAACTCACAAATTCCAGTCAATATCTGGGAAATTAAAATCCCCCATTATAAGACTCTCTGATTTACTGGCCCACTCTATTTCCCTGTACAGTTTCTTATTATACTCATCAGAGTTATTAGGCCTATAACACACTCCAACTCTCAATTTTGATCTCCTAATGCTTATCTCACACCAAACTGACTCAACAATGCACTGTCCAGCGATGTCGACTGGCTTCACTTCCTTGGATTTTATGTGTTTCTTGACTAATAGCATAACCCTTCCTCCCTTCTTTTCCTGTCTATCCTTCCTGTACACATTTTACTCCTCAAATTCCAGTTCTGCATTCCTTATATCTGTGTGACACCACGTCTTTGATATCCCAACAATATCTGCCTTTGATGTTTTGAGCAATACCTCAAATTCATCAAATTTATTTACCAAAATCCTAGCATTGGTGTACATGCAAGTATACGTGCACCTGTTCCTATTCTGAGCTACCCTAACACAACCCTACGTTTACTTGTACCACAATGACTCCCAGCAATCTCTGAAATACCCTGCCTTTTGTTTTCCAGGCTTCTGCTCATTCCAATAGAAGCAGTGCAAGAATCACTTTCAGCTCTGCCAGTGGCTACTGTTAATCGATTAGCCCTTGTATCCCCCCAAGCTAGCAGTTTTCCGACCAACCTAACACTGCCTCGATAGCATCAGCAAATATTCTTGCAAATATTCTTTAAACCCCCAGCAAGTTACGAATGGTAAATCTACGGACACTTAAGTATTAATTTTGCAGTAGATTACCACATTTGTAAGCAAAAATACCATTAAAGCTGGGTCTGCTACCTAAGTAGTGGCACGTTATTCTATAGAGAAAAACAGGAGAGACTGCTGTTAAGGATAGACTGCTTCTACAGGAATGGGACACACTTAAATAGACAGGGTACCCATCCCTGTAGAAGCAGTTTCTTCTGTTAACAAGTACAGACCAGGCTGAAAAAAATTCTACCCCTTGAGCCTTGCACAATCTTTCCACGGCCGAACTGATCGACAAGGCTCTCATCATATACTCCCTCCAATCGTGTCTGTCAGAATTACAGACACTTTCAAATTCAACCCTAATTCTTGGCTTTTTTTCAACAGTGACCTGTACTTGTTAAGCAATTCTGCCGGTCTCCAACTCTTAATATCATTAGTGCCAATGTGTACAACAATATCACTTTTGTGCCCTTAAAAGATGATATCTGCTCTACAGTGTCATCAACCTTTGCCCATGGCAGACATAGCCTGGTCATGTTCCACCTATCCTTTTTATATAGCATGTTCCCCGTTTCCCTGATAATAGAGTCACCAACAACTACTAGTTCCTGTGGGACTAGCACATTCTGGCTTGGGGGTTGCCACTGTTTTGCGTGATGATCAAGTGCAAGCTCTGGTGTTGATGTGGGCAGCCGAGAGCTTGATGGGGCCCCTCAATTTAGATCCTTCGAGGGCATACACTCTGTCCTTCAAGCTCTCATATGGGATCATAACAATGCTGAGTTTTTGCCTCATTTCCTCACACTCCTTACATCGCGCGCGCGCGCCCACACACACACACACACACACACACACACACACACACACACACACACACACACACACACAAAGTCATCCCCCTTGGCAATATCATGTCCCGTACCTGATTGCTCCACAAACATCAAGCAAGTAGTGCATTTTAAAAGGATGTGATTCAGAAGGCCACTGTCCCCTCCCCCCCTCAGTTCTCCCCTGAGTCAGAGCACTCCATTTATCTTCAGCTTTTTGCTTTGCTGCTCTGCTCTGAGTCATCATTTCGATTCAATTTCAATAAAATTTCAATTTCAGTACAAAATTATAACCCTAAACTTGTATATATCACTATATATCTATATATATTTTTTAGTATCAAGTATTATCTTCGAGTTTCTTTATATAACTTCTGTATCAAGTTATGTATTAATTAATTAAGTTATGTTAGTAAAATCTAAGTCGTTATATGTATTTAGTTAAAAAGTACAATCTAATTGACAGTGAAGTTCAACAAGATTAGTAAATTTTATTGATTAATTGATAATATTATATACTATACTAAGCTAATGCTATATAGTTCAGGATATAACGTTGTATCATACAACAATGGCAGCAAGTTACAAATGATAAATCTACGGACACTTAAGTATTAATTTTGCAGTAGATCACCGTGTTTGTAGGTAAAAATACCATTAATGCTGGGTCTGCTACCATAAGCAGTAGCACATTATTCTATAGAGAATAAAGACATCTGCCTACGGCCTCGATCAGAAGCGAGGCCCCAAAATCACTGTTTCAAAAACTCATTGCTATTTTTACTAATACTTTTTAAGTGATTTTTATCAGAAACTGAACTTTCTACTTGCCAAGGTCAATGAACTTTACTTGAAGATTAAATTGAAAATTAAGTTTTTTCAAAAATGGTTTTACCGAGTTTGATGAAATTTTGGATCTTATATCATATAATTTGTTTGTTTTGTTGTCAAAATAAAAAGAAATTGAAAACATTCTTTATTTGTTTTTTCTTTAGATGGGGGCCCCAAATTCCATTTTGCCTTGGGCCCCCATGAAGGTATATGCACTACTGAATGTTGAGGAGTAAAGGCTAATCATTTAACCTTAAAGAAACATCCTTTTTGCCCATTCCTTCTAATAATTGGTCCATTTCTTTAATCTTTTATTGGTTACATTGGTTTATTAGAAATTTTTCATATCTTCTTAAGGGTTAAATTTATACATCAGATGAAAGTTTGTTTAAACAATTAATTATTCTCATTGAAAGCAAATTTTTGCATATCTATCCTGCTGCCATCCTTTTTCAATTTAAATTTATGTCCCCTTATGTGTGGTGTCTGAAAAGGAGAAAGGATGCCATCAGCATTTAGTTTAAACAATCTATTTAAAGCTTTAATCACTTCAATCAGGTTTCCTCCCAGGTGACTAATTTCCTGATGCTGTAATTTTCAGAACTGAAATCTTTCTTGGTTAGAGCCTTCCCTAACTAAGCTTGTTGCTCTTCTCTACACCCATTCCAACAGATCTACATCTTTCCTAAAATAAGACTTTCAACCCCATATATATACAGTATTCAAGGTATGGCCTAACCAACTGTCTTGTAACAATGGAATAATCACCTCCTTATCCCTGCTGAAAAATTCCTGCGTATCATTAACAGAACCCCATGAGCTGCTTTAGCAGCCTGTTTTGCAATGCTCAGAAAACTTCATGTCAAACTGTACAATTACCATAGGTATTTTTCATTCTCCACTACCTCAGTATGGTATTTGGCATAGATAGCTAGCGAGAGAGTTTGAACCACATGGGTGGCAATAGATAGTTAAATTTATTATCTATTATAACTACTTAGATTTTAAAAATGTAACGTTTTAATTTAACACATATAACAACTTAGATTTTACAAACAATATTATAACTTAAACTTGATAGGAGATACGAAATTCATATAATGTAACTTGGTAGGAGATAAAACTCGATACGGAAATATATATATATATAGTGTTATTACTGCATTGAGATATACGTTTATTGTTATATTTTTAATTGTATTGAAATTGAATCAAAATCATTCCTCAGCCCAGAGTAGCAAAGCAAAAGGCTAACGGTAGTGGGAATGCTGTGGCTCAGGGGAGAATTGGGGGGGGGAGATGGTTGTCCTTTGAATCGCAGCCTTTTGAAATGTACTGCTTGTTTGATGTTTCTGGACTATCAGGAGTGGGACGTGAAAAAATCCCACAGGGAATGTGCGTGTACTCGATGTAAGGAGTGTGAGGAAATTAGGCGCCAACTCCAGCATTGTTATGGGCCATTATGGGAGCTTGAAGAACAGGGTAGATGCCCTTGAAGGATTTAAATTGAGGGGCCTATCAAGCTTTCAGCTGTCCACATCAATGCTTGAGCTTGCACTTGAACATCAGGCAACACAGTGGCAATCCCAAAGCAGAATGCGCTGGTCCCACAGCAACTAGTTGTTGTCGGTGACTCAATTGTCAAGGGAAACGGGGAATATATTGTGCAAAAAGGATATGTGGAACAAGACTAGGATATGTCTGCCAGGGGCAAAAGCTGATCATGTTGTACAGCAGATATAATTTTTTAAGGACACAAAAGGTGATATGTTGTACACATTGACACCAATGATATTAAGAGTAAGAGAACAGTGGAATCACTTAACAAGTACAGGTCAATGTTGAAAAAATGCCGCGAGTTAGGTTGAATTTGAAAGGGTTTGCAATTCTGCCCAGACACAATAGTAGGGAGTATATGATGAGAGCTTTGTTAATCAATTCGGCCCGGGAGAGACTGTGCAAGGTTCATAGGGTAGAATTTTTCTCAGCGTGGTCTGTGCTTGTTAACAGGAGAGACTATTTCTATAGGGATGGGATACACTTAAATAGAAAGGGTGCAAGAATATTTGCTGATGCTATTGAGGTAATGTTAGGTGGGTTGGAAAACTGGTAGTTTGGGAGGATACAGGGACTAATAGATTAACAGTAGCTGCTGGGAGAGGAGAAAGTAATTCTTGCACTGCTTCTATTGGAATGAGCAGCAGCCTGGAAAACAAGGTGCTAGGGATTTCAGAGACTACTGGGAGTCATCATGGAACAAGTAAATACATGGGCTATGTTAGGGTACCTAAGAATAAGAACAGGCATGAATACTTGCATGTACACCAATGCTAGGAGTTTAGTAAATCAATTTGATGAATTTGAGGTGCTGGTCAAAACATTAAAGGCAGATATTGTTGGGATAACAGAGATGTGGTGTCCCACGGTTGTAACAGACATTCAGATACTCCAGACAAGCTGTACTTGTTACCTGGGAGTCTAAAATGCTGATGGAACTGATATTCGACTGACACTCGAGTCAAGCGGACACAATTCTGGCGAAGTCCGGATGGTCTGTGACAGCCAATTCCTATGCTTGCACCTTCAAGACGGTGGGACTGTTAGTAATCCTAGATATAATCCCCATGCACAAGCACACTGTGGGTGACAACCCAAGCATGAACCAATGTAAGCAGGGGTCGGAGTGTGGTGCCTACACCACATGGAGTAATGCCACGTCCTATGTGTTACCAGGCAATACTAGGTGGCAGATGACTCTCATCAACCGGTGCAATACCACCACTTTGCTTATTGGAAGCTTGAAGTGGTGGAACCCATGTTTAGTCGCCAGAGCGAATTTCTGGTCAACCCTTCTCTGTCTCTTTCATCATGCAGAATGACTGATGACTTTTGAGGTTATGATGGACATTACCAATCTTCCATACATTTCGAGAGTACAGCTTAAAAACAGTGTTTGCAGGCCGGCCGCCAGTTAGTACACAGGACCAGACCTATTGGTAACTCTTTAGGAGGCTTCCAGATCAGCTAGTGTATAATCTTGCTACCTCTACTCTGCCAGATAGTGATGGTGGGAAGTCCGAGTAGTTTGGATGCAAGGGCATTGTCGAAGCCACGTTATGTCAAGGATCTGGGTATATTTTTACCATGTGTATGCCATATCCAAAAATTTCATTACTTCATACAGCATGTCCCTCCACTTTTTTTTATTATTGAATGCACCATGAATTGTCAAACTAATAGAGTAAGCTTATCTACGAAAAGATCTAAACCTCTTAAACACTTCCTAGTTCATTTCATAAATATAGGTGGTCTCAATTCTAATCTCAACGATGTCCATTTCCACTTGCAGTCTGCCAAACCACATGTATTTTTTCTGACAAAATCTCAGTTATTGGTGGATTCATCTACTGCTCATCTCAATTGCCCCAATTATTAGCTGTATGATTCCTTTTGCCTCAAAGGTGGTACTTCTGCATATGTCCGTTCCGATATTCCCTATCAGAGACTTGGTAATTTGGAATCTGCTCTTTTCGATCTTCTCTGGCTTAAAATTTCTCTACCTCATTGTGTCAAATTCATCTGTTGTCTTTACCATTCTCCCAACTCCACTAATCACTTGGAGCTCTTTGACTTCCTCTCTTTGCAACTTTCCTAACAGTGAGGTAAATTTCCTTGGTGATATTCATTGGTTCACTACTCCAGCTGGCTTCCATTTTCTAGTCACATCGACCCAGATGGTCGAGACACTGAGGCTTTTGCAATTACTAATGACCTTGCACAGATTGTTCATTTATCTACAAGAATAGCGGACAATCCTAACCATACAGCCTTGTTAACAAGCTTGATCTTTTTCTGACAAACAACACTTCTAAGTATACGGTCAAAGTGAGGGGTACCTTTAAGCACCTTAGATGACAACTTGGTGATTGTCTCTTCTCCAATGGAGTCTTTATCTCATGGCTATTCCCAACCTTGTGTTGTTCGGCATTACAAGGAAGCAAAATGGGATGACCTGCAAAATTTCTTTTCTTCTTTTCCTATGTCGGACTACTGTTTCAAAACTTCTGATGTCAACGTTTGCTCAGATCCTGTCAGTGAAATTATTCTTGCAGGAATGGAATCCTCTATCCCACACTCCACTTTAAAATCTTTTCCTTTATCTAAACCTTGGTTTTCCAAATAATGTGCTAAGGCCATTCAAGAGAAGAATGTTGCATATTGTAATTGGCTTGTTTCCAATTCTTCAGTTTAATTTTCTGCCTACACCAATGCTCTCAACAATTGTAAAGCAGTTATTAATCAGTCCAAACTAGATTTTGGACAGGCTAAGAGTAGAAAACTTGCTTCTTGCCCTAATGGTAGCCAAGCATTCTGGTCTCTTGACAAAGCTATTGGCCGCAGCGTTTGCCCATCTCTGCTTCCACCTCTGTCAAAACCAGATCGTTCTGTTGTCACTTTGGCCAAGGATAAAGCTGAATTGCTAGCATCCCATTTTCCTTCCAACTCATGTATTAATGATCTTGATAAAACACCTCCCACCATCCCAATATGCTCCATTCAACGCCTCCTGTGGTCTTATGTCAGAAGGATTTTGACAAATCTTGATACTAAAAAAGCTCCAGGTCCTGATGGTATTTCTCCACTTGTTCTCAAAACCTGTGCTTCTGAATTTACTCCTGTTCTTTGCTGCCTTTTTTCACTTTGTTATTCCAAAGATGCTTTTTCCTTCTGCTTGGAAATTTGCTCATATCAAGCCAGTTTCTAAAAAGGGTGACAAACCCCTCCCATCCAGTTATCGTCCCATTGCAATTACTTCTACTCTTTCTAAAGTAATGGAGAAATCAATTAACTGCCAACTCTTAAACTACCTAGAAACCTTCCGCTTGATCAATGATCGGCGGTATGGATTCCGTCAGTGTCGATCCACTGGTGATATTCTGGCTTATGTTACCCATTTATGGACAAATTCAATGGAAAAGTTTGGTAAAACACAAGCAGTTACTCTTGACATCTCAAAGGCTTTTGATCATGTTTGAAATAAAGGTCTTCTAAACAAGCTTCCATCTTATGGTCTGCCAACTGTTTTTTGTAATTGGTTATTCGGTTTCTCTCTCATCGCTCACTGAGGGTGATGGTAGATGGCTTTCTGTCTTCTAACTTCTCCACTAATGCTGGTGTCCCCCAAGGTTCAGATCTTTCCTCCACTCTTTTCCTCTTATATGTTAATGACCTTCTTCCATTGACTGAAAATCCTATCCATAGTTTTGCCGATGATAGCACATTGCATTCCACTTTCCATTTTGAGAAACCTTGCCCTGCTCAATCAGCTTCAAATTCTCGAATATCCGCTACCAATTCTTTAAATGCCGATCTCCAAGTAATTCTCCAGTGGGGCAAAGACAACTTAGTTGATTTCAGTGGCGTAGATGCCATGTAGGCAGGCAAGGCAATTGCCTCTGGGCCCAGGCTTTTTAGGGTCCAGCGTGTTTAGCTGTGCCCTCTTTTTGCAATTTTCATTAATTAAGTAGGGGCCCGAACATGTTCTTTGCCTCTGGGCCCGAAAAAGTGTAGCTACACTACTGGTTGATTTCAATCCTTCTAAAACTCAATCTTGTCTTATATCTTGCAAAAAGGATGCTTCTGCTCCTATGGTTATATTTGGTGACACTCTGATTTCTAGGCAAGTTGATATATCTCTTGTGGGGATTACCCTGACTCCTAATCGCCCTTGTCACAAGCACATTACAAATACTGCTTCCTCTGCATCTAAAAAACTTGGTTGTTTCTTTCGCTCGCGGTATCACTTTTCTTCCAAACAGCTGTTCACTCTGTACAAATTGCAAATCTGCCCTACCATGGAACACTGTTCCCACATTCGAAGCGGTGCCCCCAAAGCCTATCTCAAGTTTCTAGATTCCATTCAGAAGAGGACAGTTAGGTTAATTGATGACTCATCTCTAACAGAGTCTCTCCACTCACTGTGTTATAGACGTACCATTTCTGCTGGATGCCTTTTCTACCGATACTTCCATGAGCACTGTTCTTCTGAATTGGCTTCTATAATTCCCTCTCTCTCTTTCAAAACAGTCCGAACACGTGCTGCCACCAGCCAACATCCATTTACTGTCCAACTTCAAACTCACAGAACCAACTTTTCATCTTCCTCTTTTATTCATTGAACTGCTGTTTTCTGGAACAACCTTCCTTCATATGTCTTTCCTGAAAATTACAATCTACAGAAGTTCAAGTCTAATGTCAACAAATATCCTCCCTCGTTTTGTCAACCTCCAACCCAAGCATGGTACTAAGTACTATAGGTTCTAATAATTCTCATGTTTCGGGTTTTCATAAAAAAAAAAACAACACAGATATAAGGAATGCAGAATTGGAATTTGGGGAGTACACTGGGTACAAAAAAGGATAAACAGGATAGGAAGGGAGGAGGGGTTATGCTGTTTGTTAAGAAACACATTAAATTTAACAAAGTGCATCCAGTTGACATAGATGAGCAGTGCAATGTTGAGTCAGTTTGGTGTGACATAACACTGAGAAAGCAAAATTGAGAGTAGGAGTGTGTTATAGGCCTAATAACTCTGATGAATATAATCAGATTGTCTTATAATGGGGGATTTTAACTTCCCAGATATTGACTCAACCTTGTGGGTTGGTCACTCGCACACTAGTAAGGCTTTTGTGGATTTATTGGAAGATTGTTTTCTACAGCAGCATGTTCAAGAAGCAACCAGATGGAGTAATATTCTAAATCTGATTATCAGTAGTGATTCTTCATGCATTAAGAAACTGCAGATAAAGGAACGACAAGGTGGCAGTGATCACAGTGTGCTGATGTGGGATTTACTCAAATATGTAACTACCATCAGAGGTAAAGGGAAGGGTTTTTGCTTTCATAAAGGTGACTATGGCAGTCTTAGACAGTTTTTAAATTCAATACAGTGGGATCAACTGATGATGTTACCAACAGCAAATTCTAAATGGGAAGAATTCAAAGAATTAATCTTGGAAGCTACTAGGCTTTTCATACCAAATAAGAAATACTGTTCAAGGTTTAGGCCTAAATGGATGTGAGATGAACTAATGAGACATGTAGCAGAGAAGAAAAATGCATAGGATACATATAAATTAACGGGCGACACAGAAGCCTACGTTAGATATAAGCTGGTCTGTAATGAAGTCACAAAGGAGGTTAGGCAGGCAAAGGAAGATTAAGAGAAATCTTTGGCAAAGGATGCAAAGAAAATGGGCAAAGAGTTCTTGACTTATGTAAACTCTAGATGGAAGGGGGAATGATCAGATTAGTCCATTTGATATCAATAAGTCAAGTGTTGGTCTTGTCAGGTAGCTGACAAAATGAATGAGTATTTTGCATCTACATTTACACGAGGAGTTATCCATGGAGGGGAATGCCAGAGGTTTATTAAACTCTGGCAGTGAACTAGATGATTTTGTAATAACTGAGAGCAAAGTAGAGGAGAAATTGTTGAAGTTAAACATAAGAAAGGCACCTGGGGTGGATGGAATCTATTCAGTTATATTAAAGGAAGGAAGCAAACTCTTAGCCATAATTATGAGAGCATCCTTGGACTCAGGGGAAGTCCCCACGGAGGAAGTGCTCATGAGGATCCTTTGATCCTTGCATATTTCTATGACGTTCTGTAAGTTATTGGTGCATTGGGTGGAACCTTCGTGTAATTAGGGTTTATCCCATGGTGTTCAGAGAATGGATTAAACAATGACAAGGAAGAGTAAAATGTCTACTTCAGTCACCCTAAAATTAGCAGGTCTCGATCACACAAGTTGTCTGTCCAACATGTCACTCCAAAGCATGATTTTTCATTAAATTTATGGTTTTGAGGTCATTTGCCATTTTCACAACAGTGTTCTACCCTTGTCTATTGCTTTCTTTCTATACAACCAACAAGACTGGAATTTGTTGCTTTTAAAAAAAAACATTTTTATTATTATAATTATTATTATTATTAATATCCATATGATGCAAGGAAGCCAGAGGCTTATGCTGCACCAGGAAAAAAAAAAAGTTCCCGAGTAACCCTGATAGAGAGATACCTGTTTTATATGTATCTGTTCTGTTTTTGCTTGTGGTGGGAAAATTGTCGCAAAGTTACTTGAAGGAGAAACTGGGGAAACAAAACAAAAAAATTCAGCCAATCAGATATTTTCATTTTGTTTTATTGGCAAAGAAATAAAGTTCTGCAGCTCTTATCAAGCATCATTGTATTATTCTGAGATTCTAAATTTTCCAGTGTAGTGATTTGCACGAAAAAAATTCACCAATTATCATTACAGCCATTATTTTCTAACCCATGATAGAAAGGCTGAAAATGTAAGTAAATTTATTATTCCAGTTTTCATGATGGACTATTCTCAAATTTTGAATGATTCATGATGTCAGCAATTGTCAAACGTTACTCACTGCTGTAGATTTATTATTATTATTTTATTATTATATTTTTTTACTATTGTTTGCATTTTGTTACAAATTGACAGAACAATCTGTAATTTTGTTACTCTGGTGTCAGAGTAACAAATTTTTTTTTTTTTTTTTTTTAAATTTAAAAACTGTTGATGGATCATTTACAGATTAGAGAAAGATGTAATAGGAATTTTAAAAAGTTATTTTCTTGTCCTCACTTTGTTTTCTTCCTTTTGCACTCACTAAACAATGAGTTTCTTTTTAAGTAACTCACATCACTATCTGTTGGGCAACCACAAAAAACACTTTCCTTCAAATATCTCTACAAGAAAGTTATTTCAGTGAGGCTGGGGAACCTTGGTGGCTATGCAATGCCACTTACCTAGCAGATAATAAGGTGAGTTACTTAAAAATAAGCTCTTGCTATTTTTAATATTACAGCAGCTTTAGTTCTTAAAAACTTAGTTGGGTAAGTTATGCAGCTTTCCAATCTTCTCTTTTAATTCAACAAAATATGAAGAACAATCACAAAAAACTCTTTCCTTCAGATATCTCCACAAGAAAAGTCATTTCACAGAGGCTGAGAAACATTGGAGGCCATGCAACCAAATCTTGAAATAACATGATTGAGATTTATAGCACTTACTGAGATTTGTGGCACTGGAAGTGTAGGTTGTTGTGCCATCTTCTTAGAAATAAATGTCTACTCTGTTCCTATTCTGATATTGTAAAATAATTCATTAACTGATTTTGTAAAATGTCCTCAACAAATGAATGACTCATCCTGAATTAATGTAATTGTTTGACCTCTTGCTGCTCCTCCTTCTCATAAACGATGGTCTGATATGATTCTGAATGATGCAACTTCACACCATATTGTAACAATCATTTTTCCATACCGTGAAATTGTACTGAAAAAGAAAAACAACTAGTCCACTGTGCCACACCCTGTACGTAAATTATTACACAATTCAGCCTACATAAGTTAATTGCTCCCAAGTTCTGTGAGCAAACTGCTTTTCCAAAGATGGCTCACTGGCCACTTTGACAGGAGTTGCTAATCAATTAATTGCTTTGATGCATGATTTTATTCATTGACGTTATTTTAGAATGGAAAGTGAAAGTGGGAATACCTTGACCTAACCTGATATCATAAATAAAAAACTGCCTATTTCGCAAACAGTTAAGTCATGAATTGTGATTGAACTTCTCAAATTTCCTTACCCTATACTAAAACTGACAATACATACACTCAGTGATCTCTGAATTATGACTACCTACCTAATACTGCATTGGACCACCATTTTGCATGGATAATAGCCACTATTCGCCTAGGCACTGACTTCATTAGATGTCTGAATATGTCCATATGGATCTGCAGCTATGCTGCCTATAATGCTTTCCACAGTTTTGGAATAGATGACATTTGCCTATCAATAGCATTAGCATTAGTAGAGGCATATGATGCAAGAAAGCAAGCTTATGCAGGATCAGCAAAAAAAAAAAAAAAAAAAACCCGCTCCCATTTCACCCCTCTGTTCGTCTCAAATACCAGTCCAGCTGAGCCTTAAATTTATTTAGGCTATCAACAAGGGATGGAATCTGTTCCACCAACCAACTACCCGCTTACTAAAGGCATATTTCCGCACATCTATCCTACATCTGTCTTTCATCAATTTGGATTTATGCTCTCTCATGTGATTATTCTGAGCAAGAGGAAGAATCCCATTGGCATTAAGCATGCTCAAACCATTCAAGGCTTTATGCACCTCTATCAGATCACCTCGCCGGTGCCTAGTCTCCAGACATTGTAATTTGCAAAACTTAAGCCTTTCTTCATAAGAGCAACCCTTTGTTCCATTCACTAATATTGTTGCCCTTCTCTGTACTCGTTCCAGCAGCCCTACATCCTTCTTGAAATGAGGCCTCCAGACCTGTATACAGTACTCAAGGTGTGGCCTGACCATTGCCTTATACAAGAGAATAATCACCTCCTTATCCCTGTTAGAAAAATTCCTGGATATCATTGACAAGACACCATGAGCTACTCTTGCAGCCAGTCTGCACTGCTCAGAGAACATCATATCTGCCTGCACAATTACCCCCAGGTCCTTTTCATTCTCTACCACTGTCAGTGTAGTACCACAGAGTTGATACGTTGCTGTGGGGTTACTGATTCCCATATGTAGTACTTTTCATTTGTCAATGTTAAACTTCATTTTCCATCTCTCAGCCCATCTGCTCAACCTTTCCAGATCCTGTTGCAACAGCATAGCGTCAGTAGTGTCCTTAACAACCCTGCCAACCTTTGTATCGTCTGCAAACTTGGACATTAAGACTGATATACCATCATCATTATCATTTATAAATACAGAAAACAACAATGGACCCAACACTGAACCCTGAGGGACTCCACTAATAACATTAGTCCACGATGAGCAGTGTCCATTGATTACCACTCTCTGTCTTCTCCCACTCAACCATCTCTTTATCCATAGCAGCAATTTGCCTTCAATGTCACACTGCTCCAATTTGTGCAGCAGTCTTCCATGTGCAACAGAATCAAAAGCCTTTCTAAGATCCAAATATATAATATCAAAGTTATTCCCTGCATCCAGTTCTTTTGTAACTGCATCATAGTATCCGATCAAATTGGTCAGGCAAGACTTTTCCTTAACAAAACCATGCTGTGTCTGAGCTATAACTGAAGTCTTGTCTAGATGATCCTGCACTGCTTCTTTAACCAGTGCCTCCATTAATTTTCCTGGAAAAGAAGTTAAACTCACAGATCTATAATTACTTGTGTCAGCCTTTGATCCTTTCTTGTGAATTGGGGTCACATTTTCACATCTCCAGTCTATGGGTACCTCCCCTGAGTCCAAAGAAGTTCTAATAATTATGGCTAAGGGTTTGCTTACTTCCTTTGCTGCCTCCTTCAATATAACTGGATAGATCCCATCCACCCCAGGTGCCTTTTTTATGTTTATCCTCAACAATTTCTCCTCCACTTTCCTCTCAGTTATTACAAAATCATTTAGCTCACTGCCAGAGTTTACTCCACCTCTGGCATTCCCCTTCCTGAATAACTCCCAGTGTGTGAATGTAGATGCAAAATACTCATTTAGTTTGTTAACCACCTGAGCAGGATCTTCAACTGTTGAACCATCAATATCCAGTAGACCAATCTGATTAATCCCTTTCCTTCTTGAGTTTACATAGTTAAAGAACTCGTTTCTGTTTTTCTTTGTATCCTTTGCCAAGGATTTCTCATAATCTGCCTTTGCCTGCCTAATCTCCTTTGTGACTTGGTTACAGACCAGCTTATATTTATCATAGGCTTCCATATCACCCATTAATTTTATATGTATTCCATGCATTTTTCTTCTGTGCCATATGTCTCATTAGTTCATCTGACATCCATTTAGGCCTAAACCTTGAACAATATTTCTTAGTTGGTATGTAAAGCCTAGTAGATAAGTTCTTTGAATGCTTCCCATTTTGAATTTGCTGTTGGTAACATCATCACTTGGTCCCACTGTATAGAATTTAAATACTGTCTCAGACCATCGTAGTCACCTTTAAGAAAGCAAAAACCCTTCCCTTTACCCATCATGGTAGTTACCTCTTTGAGTAAATCCCACTTCAGCACACTGTGATCACTGCCACCTAGTGGTTCCTTTATCTGCAGATTCTTAATGCATGAAGAATCACTACTGATAAACAGATCAAGAGTATTACTCCCTCTAGTTGCCTCCCGAACATGCTGATGTAGAAAACAATCATCCAATAAATCCACAAAAGCCTTGCTAGTGTGTGAGTGACCAACCTACATCTGGAAAATTAAAATCCCCCATTATAAGACTCTCTGATTTACTGGCCCACTCTATTTCGCTGTACAGTTTCTTATTATATTCATCAGAGTCATTAGGCCTATAGCACACTCCTACTCTCAATTTTGATCTCCCAATGCTTAGGTCACACCAAACTGACTCGACACCCTTCCTCCCTTCTTATCCTGTCTATCCTTTCTGTACACATTGTACTCCCCAAATTCCAGTTCTGCATTCCTTATATCTGTGTGACACCACGTCTCTGATATCCCAACAATATCTGCCTTTGATGTTTTGAGCAACAGCTCAAATTCATCAAATTTATTTACCAAACTCTTAGCATTGGTGTACACACAAGTATACATGCACCTGTTCTTTTTCTTAGCTACCCTAACACAACCCATGTGTTTACTTGTACCGCAATGACTCCCAGCAGTCTCTGAAATATCCTGCATCTTGTTTTCCAGGCTGCTGCTCATTCCAATAGAAGCAGTGCAAGAATCACTTTCACCTCTGCCAGTGGCTACTGTTAATCTTTTAGTCCTTGTATCTCCCCAAGCTAGCAGTTTTCCGACCCACCTAACACTGCCTCGATAGCATCAGCAAATATTCTTGCACTCTTTCTATTTAAGTGTATCCCATTCCTGTATAAGCAGTCTCTCCTGTTAACAAGTATAGACCAGGCTGAAAAGAATTCTACCCCTTGAGTCTCGCACAATCTTTCCAGGGCTGAATTGATCGACAAGGCTCTCATCATATACTCCCTACTATCGTGTCTGGGCAGAATTGCGGACACTTTCAAATTCAACCCTAATTCATGGCTTTTTTTTAACAGTGACCTGTACTTGTTAAGTAATTCCGGCGGTCTCCTACTCTTAATATCATTAGTGCCAATGTGTACAACTATATCAACTTTTATGCTCATAAAAGATGATATCTGCTCTACAACATCATCAACCTTTGCCCCTTGCAGACATACCCTGGTCCTGTTCCACCTATCCTTTTTTAGAAAGCATGTTCTCCATTTCCCTGACAATTGAGTCACCAAAAACTACTAGTTTCTGTGGGACCAGTGCATTCAGATATGCTCACTTTCCATTCCAAAACATCCCACAAGTATTCAAATGGATTGAGATCAGGTAAATTTGGAGGCCAATCAAGATGGGTGATATCTTGACTGTGTTCCTCACACTTGTGTACAGTGTGAGCCTGATGACAACAGCACATTATTGTCTTTGAAGATCCCAACTCTGTCAGGAAAAAAATGCAATGTGGCAGGGTGCACATGGTCTTGTAAGAGTGGCTGGTAGACCTCTCCAGTGAAATGTTGATCCATATGCACCAGGGGGGGTCCTAGTTCTTGCCAGCAAAACATGCCCATATTAAGCAATCACTGCCAATTCCCTGCCACACATGATGGGTCCATGAACTTGTGTTACTTGAGGTACACACAAAGTCATTTTTCAGTGTGTTGCACCAGGTATTTGGCTCATCTGACTAGCAAACCAGATGTATGATCAGACATATGGGGTTCTGCTGTGGAACACCATATGTCTGAATGCGTGCCGCAATGTCATTTGGGATATTGTTTTTGCATTTCTTATATTGTATTGCAATGTCAACTGTTGTACAGTGACCTCTTGAGCACTACACCCTTCACTTACCACGAAGTCCCACCTTGCATAATCCTTTACAATTCTTTCAGCGGGAGGTGGTTTGACCCATTCGACACCATTCTTTGTATGGCTTAATCACACTGGACCATGAGCAACCAACACGACATGCTGTTTCCAATATGAAAGCACAGCATGCACAAGCTCCCACAATCATGCTCTTTGAAACTCCATGATATCTTTACTACTTCCCATAACTGCTTCTTTATCACTTTGACTTGCACAACCAGATGCAAATTACCACTGCTCTAGTGTATAAAGCTGTTTGGCTTTTTATACTGTGAAGCATAGTCCATTATGGATGGGGTGGTCATAATTCAGTGATCACTGAGTGTATATTTGGATGGATTTAGAAGATAACATGAAAAAGCAAAATTTATTAGTTTCACCAATAAATAAAATACTTTGAAAACGGCCACTAAAAACATTAAAATTTTATTTGAACACATGGAAAATGTACATTGCAGTTATGCAAAGTGTATATGATAATGTTAATATTTTATGTCATATTAATGAATAAACAACACACACTTTATTTATACATATATATATATGTGCAACACCATGAAGGTAATCAATCTATCATATATCTGTTTCCACGATCATTCACAACCGTCATTATTCTTGTTTCTCTCTTGACTGTCACCTTCTTGAGTTTTGGACAGGATTCACCATGAAGTATGCATTCAGCCTGGTTATCGACTTGTTGCTATTCTTTCTGAAATTCCTCAATGATCCTATACACACCAATATATGCACATCCAACTATACATTCCCATCTTCTATGCCAAGCCTCAACACTGTGGTGCATTATAGCCTTAGTTACTAATGCACCAATAAAATCCAAAATAAAAAAAAAAATGCTCAACACTGTTTTGGGTGCATGCAATTTCCAGCTGAATGGAATCGTACACAGACCACACCATTATGCATATCCATCTAATTCTTCCATATACATAAGTATAATTGTCTTCAAGGATATGATGATCCCTGAAGCATTTTTTAGAGGTATACAGCTATTTTCAAAAAATTTTAAAGCACAATTTCTCAACTTGTGGGCTGCACAAAAATTTGCGTGGATCACAAAATTTTAAATAAAGCACTAGAACAACATTAAAAATAAAATTACATGAGATGATTACCAAACAACTGCAGCTATTAGCATTAGCATTTGTAGAGGCATACAATGCAAGAAAGCAAAGCTTATGCTGCATCAGCCAAAGGAAAAAAAAAAAAAAAAACCCCTCCCATTTCACCCTTCCATTCGTTCCAAATGCCTGTCCAGCTCAGCATTAAATTTATTTAGGCTATCAACTTCCACAACAGAAGATGGAAGTCTGTTCCACCAATCAACCACCCGGTGGCTAAAGGCAAACTTCCGTACATCTATTCTACAACTGTCTTTCTTCAATTTGAATCTATGCCCCCTCAGGTTCTTAAGCTGAACAATCCCATCAGCATTCAGCTGATGGGATTGTTCAAGGCCGTATACACCTCAATCAGATCACCTCGCAGGTGCCTACTCTCCAGGCACTGCAATTTGCAGAACTTAAGCCTTTCTTGGTACGAGCCTTAAGCCTTTCTTCCTTTATTCCCCTCACCAATCTTGTTGCCCTTCTTTGTATTCGTTCTAGCAGCTCTACATCCTTCTTAAAATGAGGCCTCCAGACCTGTACATGGTACTCTCTAGGTGTGGCCTGACCATTGCCTTGTACAACTGGATAATCACCTCCCTGTCCCTGCTAGCAAACTTCCTTTATATCATTTACAAGACTTCGTGATCTGCCCTCCAGTCTGCACTGCTCAGAGAACTGCATATTTGACTGCACAATTACCCCCAGGTCTCTTTCACTTTCATCTTCCCTGTGTATAGTACCACATAGCTGGTATATTTCTCTTGGATTATTGCTACCCATATGCAGTACTTTGCATTTGTCAATGTTAAACTTAAGTTGCCACTTCTCAGTCCATTTGCCCAACTTGTCTAGATCCAGTTGGAGTAGTATACTGTCTTTACTATCATTAACAACCCCACCAACCTTTGAATCATCTGCAAACTTGGACATTAATCCTGATATACCTTCATCAATATCATTGATGAATACACAAACCAATAATGGGCCCAGCACCGAAACCTGTGGAACTCCACTAATAACATTAGTTCACGAAGAGCAGCGCCCATTGATTACCACCTTCTGTCTTCTCCCACTCAACCACCCTTTTATCCATTGTAGCAACTTACCCTTAATACCATTCTGCTCCAATTTGTATAGTAGTCTTCCATGTGCAACAGTGTCAAAAGCTTTCCTGAAATCCAAGTATATGATATCAAAATTATTTTTTTGCATATCATATACTTGGATTTCAGTTCCTTTGAAACCACATCATAGTATCCAATCAAATTTGTCAGACAAGACCTCCCTTTAAAAACCCATTCTGTGTCTTAACTATTACTGCAGTCTTGTCTAGATGATCCTGCAATGCTTCTTTAAGCAGTGACTCCATTATTTTCCCCAGAACACAAGTTAAACTTGTGTTTAACTTGTGTTTTGAATGAATGGAGGGGTGAAATGGGAGTGGTTTTTTTTTTTTTTTTTTTTGGCTGATGCTGCATAAGCTTGCTTTCTTGCATCATATGCCTCTACTAATGCTAAACTAACAGATCTATAGTTATTGTGTCACCTTTTGAATCCCCTTTGTGAATTGGTGATGCATTTGAACACATCCAGTCCATGGGGATCTCCCCTGAGTCCACGGAAGTTCTCATAATTATGGCTAAAGGTTTGCTTACTTCCCTTGCTGACTCCTTTAATATAACTAGATTGATCCTGTCCACCCCAGGTGCCTTGCTTAGGTTTAACTTCAACAATTTCTCCTCCACTTTGCACTCAGTTATTACCAAATCACTTAGCTCCCTGTTATAGTTTAATAAATTTCTGGCAATCCCCTCACTGAATAACTCCTCATGTCTGAATGTAGAAGTAAAATACTCATTCAGTTTATCAGCTACCTGAGCATGATCATCAATAGTCAACCCATCTTTGTTAAGTGGTCCAATTTGATTCATCCCTTCCCTTCTAGAGTTTACATAAGTAAAGAACTCTTTGCTGTTTTTCTTTGTATCCTTTGCCAAAGATTTCACATAATCTGCCTTCACCTGCCTAACCTCCTTTGTGACTTGATTACAGACAAGCTTCTTTGTCATCTGATAATTTTTATGCACCCCCACACATTTTTCTTCACTGCCACGAGCCTCATTAATTCATTTGACATCCATTTAGGCCTGAAACTTGAACAGTATTTCTTAGTTGGAATGAAAGCCTAGTAGCCTCCAAGATTAAGTCCCTGAAGGCTGCCCATCTAGAATTCAACATTAGTAACATCATCAGTTGATCCCAATGTACAGAATTTAAAAACTGTCTGAGACCACTGTAGTCACCTTTAAGAAAGCAAAAGCCCTTCCCTTTAGCCTCGATGGTAGTTACATCTTTAAGTAATTCCCATATCAGTACATTGTGCTCACTGTCACCCAGTGGTTCCTTTATCTGCAAATTCTTAATGCATGAATAATCAGATCAAGAGTATTACTCGCTGTGGTTCCTTCTCGAACATGCTGCTGTAGAAAACAGTCATCCAATTAATTCAAAAAAGTCTTGCTACTGTGCAAATGACCAACCCACAAGTTCCAGTCAATATCTGGAAAGTTAAAATCCCCCATTATAAGACACTCTGATTTACTGGCCCATTCTATTTCTCCGGACAATTGCTCATTATACTCATCAGATTTATTAGGCCTATAACACACCCACTCTCATTTTTCCTTTCCCAGTGCTCATGTCTCACCAAACAGACTCTACATTGCATTGTCCACGAACATCAACATCAATTGGATTCACTTCCTTAGATTTTATGTGTTTCTTAACTAATAGCAAAACCCCCTCCTCCCTTCCTATCCTTCCTGTACACATTGTACTCCCCAAATTCCATTTCTGTATTCCTTATATCTGTGTGACACCACATCTCTGATATCCCAACAATATCTGCCCTTGATGTCTTGACTAGCACTTCAAGCTCATCAAATTTATTAACTATACTCCTAGTATTGGTGTACATGCAAGTATACATGCACCTATTTCTACTCTTAGTTACCCTAACACAGCCCATGTATTTATTTGTTCCACTATGACTCCTGAAAATCTCCACTGCCTTGCTTCCCATGCTACTGCTCATTCCAATAGACGCAGTCCAATAATCACTTTTGCCTCTGCCTGTGGCCACTGCTAACCTTTTAGTCTGTGTCTCCCCCCCCCCCCAAGCTAGCAGTTTATCGACCCACCCAACACTGCCTCTATAGCATCCGCAAATATTCTTCCACCATTTCTATTTAAGTAAACTCCATCCCTGTAGAAGCAGTCTCTCCTGCCAAGAAGCACAGACCACGCTGAAAAAAATTTTACCCCTTGAGCCTTGCGCAATTTCTCCAGGGGTGAATTGATCGACAAGGCTCTTATCATATACTCCCGCCTATTGTGTCTGGGCAGAATTGCAGACACTCATATTCAACCCTAACTCGTGACTTTTTTTCGACACCTGCTCTACAATGTCATCAACTTTTGTCCCTGGCAGACATACCCTTGTCCTGTTCCACCTATCCTTCTTGCATAGTATATTCCCCATCTCCCCGACAATAGAGTCATCCACAATAACTAGTTCCTTTGGGACCAGCACATTCTGCCTTGGAGATTGCCTCTGTGTTGCCTGATGCACAGGAGTCAGCTGTGCCATTGAGCTGGGCAGCTGAGAGCTTGATGGGCTCCTCATATTAATTTCTTCAAGGGTATTTACCATACGCCTCATGCTCTCGTAATGCCCATCAGAAAGCTGAGTTGATGCCTAATTTCTTGACACTCTAGGCATCTAGCACACACAAAAACATCCTCCTTGGCTAGATCATGTCCCGTTTTAGAAAGTTTAGCAAACATTCCACATTTCGCACATTTTTTGAGACTGTGATGCACTGGAGAATCATCCCCTACATTTTCCCCCTGAGTCATAGCACTCACTCTGGTTTGTGATCGTTGCTTCGCAGCTCTAGTCTGGATCATAATTTCTGTTTAAATACAGTTTAATTAACAATGAAATTTAATAAGATTAATAAATACTTTTGATTAATTTATAATACTATACTAAGCTAACAGATTCCTAATACTGTACAGTGCTTCGTATTATGTTATCTAGATTTACGCTATACCTTACACTATTAGTTCAAGATATATACGTTTCGCTATTTCTTATCGATTACAATGTGGCGGCTAGTTCAACAATACTGGCGCCAACACCGGGAGTCATAACTTCCAAAAACCACAAGTTAAATTCAAAATAAGAAGCTAATGCCTGCTACTAATACCTTTTTAATATCTTTGTAAAACACAATGCAGTATGTTAATTAATGAAGAATACAGTAAAAGCATCAAAATACTTATCATTTTACACAGCCAAAAATCCATCGACTGTTCCCTATGATTAGGGAAGCAATTCCATTCCTTTCATAGTGTTTCTCACTTCATGTCTCCCCCCCCCCATGTTGGGTGCTAATCCCAATACGGGCTTGCAAGAAGTCTGTGTTCTCTGGCAAATTTCATGTTTTAAAAACAAAAAAAAAATGTTCCCTCCACCCAAGATTGGCCAGCTAACAGCCCTGACTAAAAGAGCCTGAAGAATTATTATTATTATTATTATTATTATTGCTCTTATATTATTTCTCCCTGATTGGGGATTCCACCTCATGACGGGTATTGCTACCAAGTACACAAGGCGGTTGTTGTTATGTTGGGTGTTACTGTTGGTTGAGGAACTCTCTGATTATCCTACAGGTGTTCAGGATTGCGACTTTCTTGACTTCCTTGTAGGTGTTTGCTGGGAGATCTATTGCTGCTAGGCTGTTATGTAGGGTCTTTCGCACCATACCTGTGGTTGACACGATGATTGGGATTGCCGTTACTTGTTGCATATGTCACATCTCTTTGATTTCTTGTCTTAGGTTCGTGTACTTCCTGATTTTTTCCCCGTGGGTTTTCTGCAAGTTGCCAGTGTTGGGTACCGCTATGTTAATCAGATAGGTAGTTAATCAGATAGGTAGCCTTTTCCTTCTTGTTCAAAAGGGTTATGTCCAGTGTGTTGTGCAGAATTGTCCTATCCGTTATTATGGCGCGGTCTCAGTACAGCTTGTGGGTGGTTGGGTCTCTAGTACTGCCAGGATTCATACTTGTAGTAAAGTACACTTTCTTCGATCAACTGGTATTTCCTTGCTAGCTTCTGATGTATTATCATGGTTACCTGATCGGCTGTATGAGTGTACTCAGTCTGGGTGATCACTTTGCATCCCGCAGTGATGTGTTGTTATCGTTTCTGAGGCCAGGTGGCACTATCAACATGTATCATCAAACACTCTGGGTTCCTTGGTAATGTATTTTCTATAGTTCCTGGTGTTGATTACCCGGTCGTGGATGGCGAGAATGAATCCTTCAGTCTCGGAGAAGAGCTTCCCGCTTGTGAGCCATGCATTGAAAGCAATTTTATCCATGTGATCTAGATGGAGATCATTGTAGTGTCTGCCCTGGAGTGTCTTCTTTGCCCATCTTTCTAGCTTCATTTGTGCCTCCTGGTTGGGGGGGGGGACTCCTCGCTTAGGTTGAGTGGGGTATATAACTTGTCTATCTTGCTTATGGCCTGGTGGAGTGCTGCTGTGTCTTTCTGGAAGTAATCCTTCAGGTTAACTATTGCTGTCTTCTGTTGCTCAATGAGGTCTATCAGGCCCCTTCCTTCTTCTTTCCAGGCAATTGTCAGTCTCTCCACGGCAGATTTCCGGTAGTGTTGGGGGCTCTTGGTCAACATTGTCCTTGTCTTTCCCATGATATCCTCCTGCTCGGTGTTAGTCCAATCATAGATTGGACTAACACTGAAGGAGTATGTTAGCACTGGGACTTCATAGGTGTTTATGGCTTTAACTGTGTTCCCTCCATTAAGTTTGCTTTCAACAGGCTTCTGAGTCTCTGATGATATTTTTTGGTCAGGCAGGTCTTAATTTCCTTGTGCTGTAACTGCCGAGCCTGCATCATCCCCAAGTATTTGTAGTCCTCTCCCTCTGCGGATTTCTTTACCAGTCTGCAACTGGTAGTTTCGGTTGACTAATTTTTCCTGGTGCAATCCTTGGGTCTTTATATAGACCAAATTCCATCCAAATATCATTGCTGAATTCTTCGGTGATCTGGAGTAGCTGCTGCAGGTGCTTCTCGGTTCTCGCATAGAGATTGATGCCATCCATGTACATCAGGTGTGGTGAGAGTATACAGGTTCTTCCTTCCTTCTTTGATGTTATATCCATACTTGCTACTGTTGAGCATGGTGGTTAGCAGGTTAAGTTCTAGACAAAACCACAATGAGCTCCGGGCATCTCTCTGAAAGATTCCTCTCCTGATGGGGATTGGCCTTGTTGCGATGTTTTCGACCTTAATGGTGGTACTCCATTTCACTACCGTTTCTCCTAGGAAGTTTTTCACTATCAGATTGACTTTGTAGATGTTCAGCGCTTCTATTAGCCAGCTATGAGGAGTCGAAGGCCTTGTGGTAATCAATGTAGGCTGTGTACATGTTGCAGCGTTTCTTGTAGGCTTGTTCCATAACCGCAGCATCTATGGTTAATTGCTCTTGCATCCTTTCTACTGTTCAGCCATTATGTTCTGGCTCTCTAAATGTTATGAAATCTTCCTGGTTATGCAGCTGGTCAAGATCTTGTACATTGTTGGGAGGCAAGTGATTGGCCTATATTTCCCAGGGTTTCTTGTATCTTCATCTTTAGGCTTCAGATATGTGATTCCTTGAGTGAGAAGCTTCGGGATTGTCTCTGGGTGCCTTATCATTCGGGAGAACTGCTCTGCCAAGTGCTTGTGTGTGTAAGTGAGCTTCTTGTACCAGTAGTTGTGGATGTTATCTATTCCTGGAGTTTGCCAGTTGTGAGAGTTCTTGATCGTCTATTTTACTTCTTCCCGAATCTCCCACCCTCTTATTTCTTGCACATCCTTGGTTTTCTTGTGTTCTAGTTCTCTCCAGGGGGCTCGGCTGTTATGTCTTACTTCCCTGCTCCATATGTTCCCCCAGAACTCCTCAATTGTCTTCTGCTCGGTTGGTTCATTTCCCTTCTTTTCTGTCTTCTCCGAGACTCCTGTAGAAGCCTCTTTGGTCCTCATTGAAGATTTGGTTGTTTATTTTCCTCTGCCAGCTCTCTATGTATCGGCGTAGTCTCTTGCTGAGTGCAAGGAGGTTCTGCTTCAATGTGTCTAAGTACTCTCCCATTCTCTGATATTTTTTGTCTCATGTTTGCTGTGGAAGCTGTCTCTCTGGAGGATGCTCTTCACTTTTCCAATTAATTTCTTACTCCTATTGCCCCATTGGTACTGGGTCAATTGGCTATCTTGACTCTTAATTATTGTATCTTCTGCTGAAACCTTCTTTCCCAAACTGGCTGTTCCTTTTGTTTTTGGTTCTTCTGCTGCTGGTCTCTCGTTTTTCTTCCATTAATCCTCTTGGCTGCTACCACAGCACAATACACAGCTGTTTGGATGACCTCCAGCGTTGCACAATTTCTGTCGAGGTAATGCAGTATTATGTGCCAACTGAGGTGGTCTGTGACTCTCCACAAGGTTCTATTCGGCCTCTGCTTTGGTATCACGTGAGACTGTGGGATCCATTCCTTTGAATTCTGTTAGGGCCTTCTTCCACTCATCCTCTATTCTGGATATCATGACCTCGTCTATTTCCACTTCGGCTGCAGTGGATTGTATTTCTTCTTGCTCTTCCTCCTCTGGTTCTGTATTCTTTATCCTATGTAGCTGATCGCTCACGTCCTGCTTGATTTTTTCCAAGATTGCAGGAGCTATCAGGTTCTTCATGACGATGGTCCTTCTCTGGTCCACTATTTGCTGTTCGGTGACCTGAATATCTGGGAATTATTCCAGCCACTTGGTATGTAGTCTCGTCCTGTAAGTTGTCATATCGATCTCTGGCTTCGCTTGCATGATGTACGTATTCATTTCGATGCTCCACTTCATGTGTTTGCATTTTCTCCCTTCCTGGATGGTCACCAGTGCGGTTGCGCAGGAAGCACTTCAGTTGGTAGGGCTGGATGGTCTTGCACTTATCTTGTGGTAGCCAAATGGGGGGGGGCAGTGCCACTTGCTCCAGTGTCTTCCTCGGGAATCCGTCTCTGATTTTTCGAACCGACCCCTCTGCCTAAGGCCTGAATGTGAGTGACTTTATCCTGCACCACACTCGATGCAGTATGATTAATATTTCTCTGCAACATCATCCACCTATGGAGGTGGACCTGTTTAGCTTATGTCCAGTGGTAGTTCTCAGGAGGGACACCAGATGGCACCACAATCTGCCTTACCCGCCACTCCAGTAATTTATTAATTTTTATTACTATTAATTTATTTATTATTATTCTAATTTATTACTATTATTATACTGGTCTCCCAGCATGATGGAGCCGCGTTCGTTTCTGCCAGGGAGGTACTCGAACCTGGGCCCATCAGGCTGCTAGTCCAGTGTTGTAACCGCTGAGCCATCGCACCCCTTTATTATTATTATTGTTGTTGTTGTTGTTGCTCTTATATTATTTCTCCCTGATTAGGGGATTCCACTCCGTGACAGGTACTGCTACCAAGTACACAGGGTGGTTGTAATGTCTGGTGTTACTGTCGGTCGAGGAAATCTCTGACTATCCTACAGGTGTTCAAGATTACGACTTTCTGGAGTTCCTTGTAGGTGTTCTCTGGGAGACCTATTGCTGTTAGGCTGCTATATCGAGTCTTTGGTACCATACCGGTTGTTGACACGATGATTGGGAAGGTTGATACTTTTTGCATATGCCACATCTCCTTTATCTCATATCTCAGGTTCGTGTACTTCCTAATTTTTTCTTCATGGATTTTCTAGATATTGCTAGTGTTCGGCACCAATATATCAATCAGGTAGGTAGGTAGCCTTTTCCATCTTGTCCACAAGAGTTATGTCCGGTCTGTCGTGCAGGATGCTCTTATCTGTTATTATGGCGTGCTCCCTGTACAGCTTGTGGGTTCGGGTCTCTAGTACTGCCTGGGGTTCGTACTTGTAGTATGGTACACTTTCTTTGGTGAACTGGTATTTCCTCACTAGCTTCTGATGAATTATACTGGCTATCTGGTCATGTCTATGAGTGTACTCAGTCTGGGTGATCACCTTGCACCCTGCAGTGATGTGTTGGATCGTTTCTGAGGCTAGGTCGCATCGTCGACATGTGTCATCTGACATTCCGGGCTCCTTTGCGATGTATTTTCTATAGTTTCTGGTGTTGATTACCTGGTCTTGGATGGCCAGCATGAATCCTTCAGTCTCGGTTAAGAGTGTCCTGCTTGTGAGCCATGCGTTGGAAGCAATGTTATCGATGTGATCTTGATGGAGGTCACTGTAGTGTCTGCCATGAAGTGTCTTCTTTGCCCATCTTTGTTTCTTGTACCGTTTGGGTGGGAGGGGTTTCCTCGCTTAGGTTGAGTGGGGTATACCACTTATTTATGTTTATTGTGGGCTGGTGGTGCTGTGTTGTTCTCGAAGTAATCCTTCAGCTTAAACATCACTGTTTTCTGTTGTTCTGTCAGGTCTATCAGGCCCCTTCCTCCCTCTTTCCGAGGTATTGTTATTCTCTCCACCGCTGACTTTGGGTGGTGTTGGCGACTCTTGGTCATCACTGTCCTTGTCTTTCTAGGCGCCTCCGTAGCCAAGTGGGAAGGAGCAGCAGTACATAGCACACGCTTCTTGATTAGACCGGGGTTCGAGCCCGTCACCACTAAATATGGAGGATGCGGAAAGGTTAGGGAATGACCACCGCATATCCCGGAGCAAATGGCCTTAGTTGCTAATGCTCCTAAAAACCAAATAACAAACAAACAAACAAACCTTGTCTTTCTCGTGTATCTTCTAGCTCGGTGTTAGTCCAATCTATGACCCCGAATGTGTATGTTATTACTGGAGCTGCATAAGTGTTTATGGCTTTAACTCTGTTCCCTCCGCTCAATTTTGCTTTCAGCCGGCTTCTGTGTCTCTGATGATATTTTTCGGACAGGCACTTCTTGATTTCTTTGTGTTCCAACTGCTCAGCCTGCATCATCCCTAGGTATTTGTAGGTCTCTCCTTCTGTCATAGCTTCAATCTCTTTTTCTAGACCAAATTCCATCCTTATGTCCTTGCTGAATTCTTCGGTGATCCGGAGTAGTTGCTGGAGTTGCTTCTCGGTTGCCACGTAGAGCTTGATGTCATCCATGTATATCAGGTGGGTGAGGGTGTACAGGTTCTTTCTTCCTTCTTCTTCTGATTATTATTATTATTAGCCATATGGTGCAAGGAAGCCTGAGGCTTATGCTGCACCAGCCAAAAAAAAAAAAAAAATTGAATTACCCTGAGAGAGAGAAAAGTAGAAAGGAATCACCAAGAAAGAGAAGAATGATGATATCCAGCTCAGGACCCTGGGTTTGCCAAGTCCATACTCACCAGATGTGAGCCCCTGCGGTTCCTCTAGAAGCAGGTGGGAATCAAATCAGAGCTTTCCAAAAGAAAAGTGGCAGGTGGCAATATATTGTGCTCTCTAAGCTGCCACAGTACTTTCTTCTGCAGCATCTAGATTTCGTATGTCTTTTGCTCTCTTTAAAAAATCAGTAATCTGGGTTTTTTGTTTGCTTTTGCTTGATAGATATTTGTAAATTTCTTGGTATGGAGCTAAACATGTTTGAAGCTCCCTTTTGAACTTTGTGCTCCTTTCAGTAGAAGGATCTGCATTCAAAAAATAAGATTTTAATTGGTCGGCTAACTTCATGCCTTCCCTTATGCTTTTTAGTGTAAAATTTAGAAGTTTAGAATTTTCATCTGCACTATCATCCTCTGAATTGATTTGGTTTACCTCCGATGCCATTTCCACCAAATCCGCTTCGCCAGCCTCTTTTTCTACCAATAATTCGTGAACATCTTCAGTAGTCGTATCATCAAAACCTCCTACCGACTTAGCAAGTACTACTATCGCACCGATTCCGTTTGCTGTCGGTTCGACCATATTTCCTGAATGAACTGACTCTGACAATACATTTTTCCAACACTCAGTTTGCAAAAATGTATTGCCAGTCGGTTGGTTTTACTTTGAGCGATAAAGATATGATTCTGATACAGTCCACAATTAAAATGTTTCCATGCCTCCATCACTTCAATAGATTCGGAATCTATTTTATCCAAAATCCATTGTAATGATTTTCTGATGTAATGAGTTAAAGGTAGATATAATGCCTGAAGTTCTATTAGATGGTAGGAACATTATTTCAACGTTTACATGACTTAAACCTTTTGGATGGCCTGGCGCGTTATCCAATAGTAATAAAAGTTTGAAATCTAGATTTTTAAATAACAAAGAACATGGCACGCACAAGTTGCAACAAACACGATATGCGCAAATGAGACACGGAATAACGAGTTAATAAAAATGTATTTATGTTTTTTATATGATTGAATATTTCACCATAATAATGTGAAACCCACAGAATTCCAGCTATCAGTGCTATAGAAAATGCAAGAAGATCGAGTTTACTACCCCTTTATAATTGATTGCACTAACAGAAGAGACCAATAAACTTAAAACTGCAAATTGTTTTGATTGTTTTATGGTAATGACCTCCAGAAATGTGCTTTAGAAAAATAGCACGAAGGCAATAACGACAAGCGAGTCAACAGCAGGGATTCACAAAAGAAAAAAAAAAAAAAAAGAGGAATGGAAACGTTGAAAAATTACATCTAACATAATAGCAGGATTTTCCCAGCACAAAAGCTCAAAAATACCATTTTATGTGCGGTTTCTCGCAATTCTCTAACTGTGTTAGAGCGAAACCATGTTATATAAGTACCGTGCTGTACGAGGATTACCGTAATATATCAATCGTGTTAGAGCGAAACCGTGTTGTAGAAGTACCGTGTTATACGGGGGTTGCCTGTATAGTGTTTCTGTACTTTCTAGGTAAACAGGTAATCGTGAATATAGTGATTTATAATTTAAATAAAACAACAAAAGCCCAATTAATTTTAGACATGCTACCATCGTAATCCATTCGTTATATGGAAAATTTTCCTAGTTCTACTGAAACTATTTTAAATAGGGGAATTCAAAAAACTCACTAAATAGAAAAATTCTCTATAAAAAAGTTTGTTAAACAGAGGTTCGACTGTACTTATTACTATTTATTATGATTTTACCAATTATCGAATAAAGGCACATAGCCACGAATTGGCCAATGGCGCCAAAAACCTAGCTACGCCTCTGACTGACCCTGCCAACCTTGTATCATCTGCAAACTTCGACATTAAGTCTGATATACCTTCATCAATATCATTGATAAATATGCAAAACAATAATAGACCCAACACCGAACTCTGGGGGACTCCACTAATAACATTAGTCCACGAAAAGCGGCGTCCATTGATTACCAACTCTCTGTCTTCTCCCACTCAACTACCACTCTCCCACTTATATTTTGGTTGTGAAAAACTGAGAGAAGCCCTTTAAAGGGATAAATTCTCTTCTATGTCTGTAAATATAACTTATAAAATCATGGATCACGGGTTTTTTTTAAGAGCAAAAACCAATGACTCTTATGCATGAACCGAGAAAATTTCGTTTCTATGCACATTGCCCATTCGTTCCTGGAACCAGCATAATGCAACACACTGGTGTGCAAAACTTAAAGACCAACACTATTTCTAAAGGTTACAACCACAAAATCAAACGAAACAGCCTGTGGCAATTTGCATAACTGTGACCGTTCAGCAGAAAGCTAGTGCACATGCAAAAATTTGAATCATGATAAGAGGGCTCACATAAACAGATACTCGTTATCTGTTAAAGGTACTCTTTACTGATGAGAGTAGATTCAGTCTCGGCAACGATTCTGAAAGTCTGTTAATCTGGCAAGAGGTTGGCACACGGTATCACCCCGCAAAACATCACTGAAAGGAATCGATATGGCGGTCAAGGTGTTCTCTTCTGAGGAGGCGTTTTCTTGGATAGACGTACATAACTCCAGAAACTGGAAGGCGATACTGTAACCAGTGCATGCTACTGTACTGAGGTAATCCTTCCCCATGTGCGTCTGTTCCGAGGTGCCGTTGGCCCCGAGTTCGTGTTAATGGATGATAACGCCACACCCGTGATATGCTTTTGGAAAGTGAGGACATTGTTCGTATGGATTGGCCTGCCTGTTTCCCCAGACCGATCTAAATCCAATCGAACACATATGGGACGCTCTGGGGAGACGCCTAGTGGCACGTCCACACCCACCAGAAAATGTTCACCAGCTGAAGATGGTGCTGACAGAGGAATGGACGATGTTACTGCAAGAAATTATCAAAAACATTGTTCTAAGTATGGACAGGGGGTGCAAAGCCTGCATCGACATTAGGGGTGGCCATATCTCCTACTGAGGACCACCTCTTCTCTTTGTTCCATCTTTGGCAGTGATGCATCTGTATCATGGCAGTAAGTGCTATGTTGCCATTTTTGAATAAAGTCCCTCTATACCGTTTTGTTTCCGTTATCGTGTCGGTGATGTTTCCTTTATCATTTCTGTACCTCACGAGGTTCCTTTGGTATGCTTTTCCCATATCCAGCCCACTCCTATGAGAAGCTACAGGTGAAAAAACCTGACTGGTCCTTAAGTTTTGCACACCAGTGTATAATATACAGTGATTCAGCTACAGTATATGGATAGCTCCTGTTATATGTATGTAAAAATAATAATACTAATTGCCAGATTTCTATTGGTCCGATTTTAATGAAATTTGGGATGGCTAAACAAATATTTCGAAAAGGCCAAAAGATAAAATGTCGTAAAAATCAATCCACTAGGAATCGCGTTATTACATGAGACGGAAAACAAACGAAATAATAATTTCTATTTAGTCCAATTTTAATGAAATTTGGAATTGCTTAACAAATATTTTTACAAGGCCAAAATAAAAATTCATGAAAATCTCTCGCAGGAGTCGTGTTGTTACAAGCGGACGAACATGGTGAAGACAATAGGCGTATTACGCATATATGCTAAAGCGCCTAAATAGGGCGAGAAATACTGTTTTAAGATACAGCAATTTTCAAAATGTTTAAGGGATACGATGGTTTTGGAACGTGTTATCTTCAAAAAAGTCTTAATGCGGTCTAACCCAAAATATACCAACATTACGGCTGGAAAATCCATTCAGTAAGAGAAATACAGTTTTTTTTGGACAATGAGGCTGAACAGCATGATTTAACACACCCTAAATATATGTCTCTAGTTAATAGTCAACTTTTCTCCAGATGATACATTTTGATGTAAAATTACTGGACTGTCACCATACGGTAAGCCGCGTTGGTTTCCTACCGAAAACAGTTACTGAAAGAATACGCCGAATACGTCTCGAAACCAGCTTTTGTAAACTTCCATTGATTTTTTCTCCTTGTACCCCTCCAGGATTTTTCTCTAGGTTTTTGCCGGGCCAATTAAACTGATGTGTAGCGCGTACCAATGCAAGATGCGGGCGGCAAGTGTCACCGCCAGCCTGCCCAGCATGCAACCAGCAGCATTTGTGCCTCGATAACTCTCTCTCTCTCTCTCTCTCTCTCTTGTCTGTCGGATGCTGAGAAGTCTGGGCCTCTTTAATCGATCGCTGCTGGTAAATGCATTAAAAAATGAATTGTTTTCGACTTCCTAAATTTAGCAACTAATTCTTATGTTGCATTATCAAAGCATATTAAATCGGTATTTTATTATGGAGTTCCGGCGACGTAGCCTGTAATTTCTCTCTCACACACATGTTACCAGATGTTATCATTTCGATATGTTTTTATACACAAAACACATTTTCATCACACTAATTCTTATACTATGCACACGCAGAGAATATCTCTTTAATGATAACTGAGAATTTCTACATATTACTAACCATGAATTGAATACCTCATAATGCTAAGGAATAAAATAAATAATGCTGTTAAGTAAGGTTAGATTTATCTAAAAGCGGTTTTAAGAAAACAACTTACAACGTCATACGTAACTTATTGCCTCTTAAATTTTCACTTCCTGAAATTTCTGGTTTGCCGATATACAGTAAATAAAAATCCAACTATGATGTTATTGGGCGATTTAGTGTTAATCAAACTTTGTGATGCATGTTTCTCATTCGTTGCCACTAATCATGACTAATAATTACCATCAATCAGAATGCACTTTCAGTAACCTAGCGTAATGTAATGAAACTTGCAAATTTGCAAATAATTGAATAGGAATTAGTTGCGAGTGTCAACTACTAAGAAAATAAAGACTATAGCAAATAACACGTCCTAACATCTTTTATTTATAATCAATAATAAAGGCATATTAAAGAAACGTATTATAATTTTTTTGGTACGTACGTATGAAAGATAACCGTAGTTTTAAAAAAAACCAATACTTTTTTTTTTAATTTTAAGCAACCTACCCCCATTTTACAAACGAATGCTAATACTATTACTACATACTATGAAGTACACTTATTTGTTTGTAAAAGAAGATTAAGTTACCTAAATTTAGAAGGAGTATTGGCTTTTTACAACTAGGTTCATCACATTCTAAAATGTCAAAAGTTTGGTTTTAGCGTCTATATGACATGCAGTTTGATTAATAGTAACTGAGAAACCAATGAGAAATCAGCATGGCTGAGTTTGATTGCCAACGAAACACCCAATAATATATAATTTCGACAGATATGAAATATGCATTTCTGGAAGCGAAAACTTGGGGTCGAATATTCCCTTGCAAAGCATGTAAAATTTGATTTGCGGTAGCTGTCAGTGTTGACACTTAAACAACAGTCGCGGTCAACAGAAACCAATGGGAGTGAACGTTATGCAATGAAATTGTCAAGCTATCGACCCATCGCACGGAACCTACTGGAAAGTTACCAATAGAAGTTCCATTGTCTCTTTTTTTTACCATTGACAAAAAGATTTAATTTCATAATCACAGTTTACCTTTAGCTTATTCCCAAAATGAACTTTAAAGCTACAGTAAGTCTCGTTTGCACATCTTCTGTGCATACCATTTCCGTTATCCCCAGCCAAACTGCGGCTTACAAAGAAACCTCTGAATCCATAACTAATTTCAAGACCATACTTTTTTTTTTATTTGTTTCCAAGATAACTGAAATAAAATATGGAACATGAAAGTATATGTGTACGTTCTAACCTTCCGAGTACCTATTGAGGATCCATGGTGCTTAAAATTGTCCTCAGCACTCATTCGGACATCCGTTCTGAAGAACAGGGGTAACTTCCAACCTTTTTATTCATTATTCCCCATTTTTAGTGATTTATTTTATTTTTTTAAAATTTCCTTTCATCTCTTGGCAACTAGATGGAGAGAAGGTGCAAAGTGTGTCGGTGTGCGGTAAGGACTTTGCTATACTTTTTCCTCTCTGGTTGAACCCCAGGGGCCCACATCTGGTGAATATGGGCTTGGCACACCCAGGGTCCTGAGTTGGAGATCATCATTCCTCTCTTTTTTTTTTTTGGTGATTTCCTCCTACTTCTCTCTCTCTCTCTCTCTCTCTCTCTCTCTCTCTCTCTCTCTCTCTCTCTCTCTCTCTCAGTGTGACTCAGAAAAAAAATTTTTGGCTGGTGCAGCATAAGCCTCAGGCTTCCTTGCACCATATGGCTCATAATAATAATAATAACAATAATTCATAATGATGTCATCCATGATAAGTACTGACAATAACAATGTCAGTACTTATCATGGATGACAAGTACTGACAATTATGTGTTGCACTCACTAGTGCAGAGGCAAAACTATAAATTCTGCCCCTTTCCGCCAGATTGCCGAACGACCCCCAGTGAAATAAACCGAACCAGCCGTCAAGCGATTACTTGCGATCAAGCGAACCAGCCGTTAGTGTTTCTTCTCGAATTCAAACCTTCATCACCTGCGTAATGCTGCAAAAATCATTATTCTTGTTAATACAATATCTTTTAAAATACGATTTTATTGAAAAATAATTTAAGGAATGTGTTGTACTGGTAAGTATTAGGAGTTAATACAACAGTTATAAGTTTAGGATTCTTAAAAAATAAATAAATAAAATAAGGCAGTACATGTATCTTATCTGGGTTAGGACAGCTTGTTTTGAGATCTCGTTATCCCGTCCTCGTTAGCACAGTTTGTATAATCATCGACCGCCACACGCCATCTTACACCAGGTGGAAAACATCTGAGTTCAATCCACTCAGGAATTCGAACGTGAGGAATTTTTCACAACGTGACTGAGTTAGTCAGTCTCAGGAGAGGACAGCATGGTTCTCCTCCCGGAAACTAGAGTTTTTTCGTCCAGCAAGCAGCAAATCGGCCACAGAATATACGCAATTTACACACTTATTATACGTATATGGTGCAATATGGACTGTTGCCGATGCGCCTAAAACCCTACAATGTTATCTGTGTTCATTTATTGATTATTAATTTATTTATTAGTTTAGTAATTTCTTTGGATAATTTAACTGTACTTGTAAAATTTGCCTCCAGAATTTAGACTAGATCTTACGCAGAGGAGCGATTAACGTCCACCCCATTAAAATCAGCAAGCTTCTGTTCTAATAAATTCATAAAGCTATCAAAAAAGATAAGGCAACTTCTTGTTCTTCTTTATACTCCGGGCTCCGGCATGACCGCCAGGTCAGAAAAATTTTAAATAAATCATAAATACAATTGTTAATCGTATTTAGCTGTCAGGAGCTTGAAACCCGGTCAAAGAGCGTGTACTACTGCACTCTCGCTCCTGACTACTCGGCTACATCCTTAATAACTTTGCATTTACGGCTCATTTTCTGAGTTATACACCAACTATTCAATTCGTGGCTGCAATGCCACTGCACTACAGTATAAAACACTGCAGTGTAATGTTCTGCAAGTTCAAGGTTTATTTTTTTCATTGTTAATGAAATTTTTATCTTTCTGGTTGAATTGCAATTTTTTTTTTATCTAGGAAGGGAAGGAAAAAAGAAGAGAAACTGGGATTCCTATCTAAACCTGATATATTTGTCATGTATGCGACGTCTGAATTGATTTTACACGTCAAAGATAAGATAATGTGTAGCTAACTTGCTAACACGCAACTTCAAGACCGATTTGGACTATTATGTAATGTTGCAGTTACCACGACATTGTTCCATCTAAAAATATCAGACTGAGAAGGAGTGAATTTTTTTCGTGAAGAAAAAATTGATAATCCACCTAATAAAGTTAAATATGTGCGGTCTGAAACATGGAAAGGTGCGAACCAGGTTTCACCGTTAGACACCCCATAGTCGGTGAAGGTGAGTTGGAGAGTTTAAAATTGTAATATGGCATAAGTGTAAGTAAAGACTTGTGATCGGTAGGCATTGTTATTACAAACCATATCAGGACTCATGTTTAACTAAATCCAATCGTGTTCCCTGTGAACACGTGACTGAGGCTGCTGATTTTGTTCAGAGCAGATAGAACCACTAATGCTTGTTGAGTAGTAATCCTATTCTAGGATAAAATGATGAGGCTTCTTTTCGGGAGCGTTTATTCTGCCTGACATACGTTTAGAGAAGATAATTGCATTTTCAGTGGTGATGATTTGTTTTCAAGGGTCATTCCATGCAGCATATATGAATAGGCCTAGAGATAAGGGGAAGGGGGGGTTCTCTGGAGGTTGAAAATCGTAGAAACCAATACTTAAATCCCAAGAACTTCCGTAAGCATGTTGGGGCAGATGACAAAACCTCTAATGCATAGAGAGCCACTATCAGACAGGTTTGAACTAATTTAATGACTACTTTGTTGTTGCTAAAATCTCATAGCTCCTATCGTGTAGACTAAAGGGCAGCGAAGAGATTATTTTTTTGCTTCCTTGAAATGTCACTGAAATGACAAGTTCCCATCCTACATCAAACCGAGATCCTCGTAGGAGATGATATTTTAAATTTGAAATCCATTTGAGATAGGCATTGGATTAATTCTATTTCTCTTCGTAACCATCATCTGGACCGATTTTTCAGCATTTAGTTCAAGCCCAATCAGTTGAACGAACATGTTGATATGAGAAATGCTGCATTGCGCTTTGGATTGATGACGCTTGCTCAAGCTGATCTGAATGGTGAAAAGCTTAAAATCACTAGCGTACAAAATGATGTTTTGGAATCTTGCAATAAAACTAATCACATGGTTTTATGAACATCGACTAACTCGAGCTACGTTGTAGAAAAGTGCCCATAAAAATTCATCACGTCACTGACGGGACTCGAACTTAGATCTTTTCCACGCGGTGTGGGGAGGATGGTGATCCTACCAAATGTGCTACCCCCGAGTGCAATATAAGTGAAGAACATGAAAATATAAAATAAAGTATACAATTAAGAAAAAATAATGATAATCCACCTGCTAAAATCTGTATTTAGATTTTGAAATCGGAACTGGAAATTGGGAGGAGGGGATAAGGGTGGATGCAGTGCCCCACTGTGCTTAATCATTTTAACCAACCAGGCAGTGGCGCGTTATGCCTTAATGGGGCCAAAGGCAAAAAAGTGGAATTTGGGGGGCCCCATCTAAAGAAACAACTAATAAATATAAAATTTCATCAAAATCGATAAAACGATTTTTGAACAGCAATGAGTTTTTGAAACAGTGATTTTGGAGCCCCCTCTGATTGGGGTCCTAGGCAGATGTCTTTTTCGCCTATAGGACAGCGCGCCACTGCAACCGGGTCATTGACAGGTAACCACAAAGACGACTGAAAGATCTTAGTTTTACTGGTTGCTTTGTGCAAAAGCATTGCTGCATTCGCTTTAGTACCGCGTGTGCGACTGGGGTATGCAGTTATGTCCAGTCTTTGTCAAGTACATTTCTCCCCTCTGTTAGAGACTGGGATTGATTTGATTCTTGCCATCCCTGCTAATTGCACAGCAAGCGAAAATGTTTTCTACATCTGGATTTCTAATCCAAGAAAGGAGAATATAGCTGAACCTGGAAACTCTTGATATCCTCTTTTCACATAGGCGCTTAACAAAAAAAAAAAAATTGTAAAATTAATTATATTATGAATGTTTCACATTCTTGCTTTTTAATTCAATTGTTTGGTTATTTTTATGTATTATATACAATAAAATACTGGATTAATATTATTGATCTTTTTTAATTTAAAGCTAACTATTGCATTATTAATAACGTGCAGAAAATGTAATATAATTTTTTTTTTTTTAATCGTTTCATTTCTTTTTTGCGATGGTCCGGTTCGGAAAAGATGTTGGAAAAGAAATAAGTAATTTTTTTACAATTCCCCACAATGCAGGATAATGGTCAGGGATTTTCTTTTGTAACCAAAATTCCTGATATGAATTTTGAAATTTTGGCTTCAGTTCAACTTCATTTTGTAACTCAATCAATTCTTCTACAAAACGTTCACCATCGTCATTATTTAAAAAAAGATTTATAAGCCAATCTGGAATTTTCAAATTAAGGAGATCTTCGAACCTTTCCTGCATATCTCTGTGCAACATTTCTAGATGATTACAAAAAGTTAGTAGACTTTCATCAGCTATTTTTTCTTTTTTCTCTATTTCCAACAGATTTGGAAATTGATACAATTCACGAGGTCCTACGTTGCGCATAAAAAGCTTTAATTTTGAAATAAATGCTGAAATTTGAGTTTTCGCCTTAGTAAGAGTTACATCTTGTCCTTGTAAATGTAAGTTCATTAAGTTGAATCTAGTAAATAAATCTGCAAGATAAGCAATATCAGTTTTCATTTTCTTGAGGTCATTACTAAGGTTGTTGTTCCTATCTTCAAAAAACTCGACAACAGTATCACAGAGTTCATAAAATCTGTTCAGACAGTTGCCTTTTGACAGCCACCGAACCTCGGAGTGAAATAGCAATCGTTCAAAATCTTCACTGTTTTGATCACAAAGTTTTCGAAATATAAGATCATTCAAAGAATGTGCTTTAATTTTGTTTATAGCAGTAATAACTGTAGAGAATTGTGCAGTTGATCACCAAGTTTTTTCGCAACTAAATGCTGACATTGAATGACACAATGAACAGTAATAATATTTGGCACAGCATTTTTTAAAGAAGCCATAAAACCCTTGTAACGGCCAATCATTGATGGGGCTCCATCCTCCCCCTGTCGCTCCCTTTCATGCCTAACGCCCCCATGGATAATTCAAACGCTCCCCAGGGGGCGATATCGCCCACTTTTAGAAGCACTGATTTAGATGATTTGCTGTGTTGTCGTTGTCTAACTTTATCAACAAGCACAACAAGAGCGCATACGAGTATCCAGTATACAGAGACTACCTGAGTTCATGGTTGAAAAGTGCAAGTCCGAAATCATCTAAAGTGCAAAGGAATTTGCAATTTAGCGCGTAATGTAATGGTGCAGTAAATAATGACAATAAAAAAACAGCGGTAT
Organism: Mastigoproctus giganteus; assembly: GCF_048544385.1. NCBI lineage: Eukaryota > Metazoa > Arthropoda > Arachnida > Uropygi > Thelyphonidae > Mastigoproctus > Mastigoproctus giganteus. The sequence continues at coordinate 180,041,179 of NC_143582.1, forward strand.
GGTGAAAAATACTGAAGAAAACAAATCTGCTATTTGGAATTACTGTTTTCGCTCATCGTAAGCACTGGCATAAGGCAGTAAAAGGGAAGTGGTAAAGACTGTTAATGTTATTAAAACCGGCTGTTTGAATTTTTATTCAAAAACAGAAGCTAGTCACACGCACTTATTACAACACACCGAAGTCCGGAGCTGACAAGAGGGTATGAACTCTGAAGACCATCGCGCCTAACAGAGTGGTTATAACACCGTCCTCGCACACTGGGTGAAAAAAGGCTTGAGTTCGAATTTATTACGCGAGAGATTTTTAAAGTTTTTTTTTTTTTTTTTTTTTTTGCCCACAACGTGGCTCAGGCGACGGTTGCATGTTTTTCCTTTCGGAACTAGGGTTTTTCGAGTAGTAAACTGACTAAGGGACACGTAATTAAAGGCATAATGTACTGATGCCTCATAGCCTTAGTTGCATTGGCGCTTAACTGTTTTGATCACAAATTTGCATATTCAGTATGAATATGCATATTTTTCTAGTTGATTAAAAAATAAATGAACATCTGATTTGCCAAAAGTACTCTGATGATGTTTAGGTGATGAGATTGTCATATTTAGCCGTGAGCCGTTTTTAGTTTTTTGTGTTCCCCCTCCCCCACTTTTAAACGAAGTAAAATTGAGTTCGAAAGTTCAAAGATAATAAATAAGACATTTTCTATTTATACTCCAGGAAGAGCACATAAGGTCAAGGAGTTCACAAGATAAAAAACCAAATTATTTATTAGGTTCCCCCGTAACTGATTACATCTGGTTGAAGACATGTAGACATCTACTCATGTGTTTTGTATCTGTAAATTGCGTGTGTTCTCTGGTCGATTTGCCTGTTTTGCTGGACCAAAAACCCCAGATTCTGGGGAAAACACCTTGCTATCTACCCCTGAGACCGACTAACTCATCCACGGAGTGAAAAAAGCCCATTAAAGTTCCTCGGGTCATCGACGGGATTCGAACCCGGGCCTTTTCCACCCGATATGGGGGAGGATGGTGAAAATACCACTGTGCTACTACACGCGCAGAATTCACAAGACATGTAGATATGTGTAGACGTATATTATCTTGGGAAGGACGGCACCAGAACGTCAGTTCATCTCCGTCTTGGTACACTGTGATGGATACGGAACTTTGTAAAAGGCCAGAAATGTGTGTAGCGTTATGTTTGTGCAATGTGTGTATTATGTTGTGTAGTTGTTTCTGGCCTCTTTGTCACCAGGAAGGTGATCACCTGGAAAGCCTGCCCAATGTCCGTCTATACCGCGGGAAGGTGGGCCACAACTGCGCATGTGCTGTGGCGGACCAGTTCACAAGACAGAATAAAATAAATTACCATATTTAGCAGTCACGTGAGCTTCAACCACGGTCACTCAAATGCGCCTATACTCTTGCATCCTCGCGCGTGACACTCGGCTACGAAATTGTCCGATTGTGCAACAACAGCAGAGGTTCTCAAATGTGAGTCGCGAGCAATTTAGAGGGAGGTCTTTTTTTATTATTATTATTATTATTATTTTGCTTTTAAATTTGCCTGTTTTTTTTTATTTTCAATGAAGTAGTTTTATTTTACAAAGCTGTGAGGTTCTGTTACTGTTTTATTTTATTATACATATTAAAATTTAATTATTTAAAGTGCGTGGTATATGTATTTATTGCTCAACTCTTAACTCAAATGAATCATTTAGTTTTATTCATTTCGATATCGATATCCTGACCTTCTAAATATCTTTATAACTTTGGAAATACGACATAAAGATATTGCCCAAGATTTGGCGCCTCCGTAGCCAGGTGGGAAGGAGCAGCAGTGCGTAGCACACGCTTCTTGATTAGACCGGGGTTCGAGCCACCAAATACGGAGAATGCGGAAAGGTCAGGGAATGACCACCGCATATTACCGGAGCAATATGGCCTTAGTTGCTAATGCTCCTAAAAAAAAAAAAAATAAAAAAATAACAATAGCCCAAGCTATATGTTTTTAGCGGCGATGAAAATTCCCGGCAAAGAATAGCATCACTGAAATAAAACTGCTTGATTTCAAATGTTCTTCTGTACTAGGGGTTCTCAAACTTTGCAATATTTCAACTCTCTAAAATGATAAATGATTTTGTGCAACTCTAAAAAGAAACAACGAATCTGTGCGATTTTCCCCATAAATAAAACTGATTTTATTTTGGTTAAAGTTGGATAAGAAATAAATATACCACTTGACTTTTAATAATTAAATTATGGGCGTATGGCTATGTCAATGTGGAAAGTCCGTCTTTTCTAGGTCCAGAAAGCAGGAAAATCTCGATCAAACGGGAAGATCATGTGATTACTGTATTTATATATATATATATATATATATATTGAATCACATGGCATTTTTCATTATGAATTTGTCCCACATGGTCAAATAGTAAACCAGGAAAACACCAAAACAATTATACAAAGATGGGGCGACGCTGTTCGAAGAAAAGGGCCTGGAAAAGTGGGCTTTGGGAAATTTGTGTATCACGACAACACTCTTGCATACTCGCGCTTTCTATTCAAGAATTTCTTGCGAAGCACTCATCATAACTGTCCCTCATCCACCATACTTATCGGATTTAGTTCCCCGTGATTTTTTATTTGTTTGTTTCTCAATCTGAAAGTCCCCTTGAAACAGATTTGCAACGAGTCAGGAAATTATGAAAAAGAGCGTTTCAAGAATACCTCCAAAACGTGCAGAAGCGTTCGAAATGCTGTATAGGGTCAAGTAGACTACTTCGTAGATCTACCTGAATCACCATTTCACAAATATTAGTGTGTTACCCTGAACTTTTCGATGACACCTCGTATTGTACAAAACAGCAGACGCATTTTCACTTCAAGTTTCACTTAGCAGAATATAATGCTAATAAGAGATGGGTATTAAACAAGCAACAACAAAAAGAAAAGATCCGTACGGTGTTACCTAATCGCCCTGAATCAGTTGAACCGTTTAAAAGCAGACTTCATGTAATCTATCTTCGATAAACTATCTGCAGAATCCTTTTTTTTTTTCTTTTCCCTTAATGGCACTGCACATCCTCGACGTTGTTTCCATTAAACTTATTGATTAATAAGCAGATAGTTACATTTAAACTGATGATAGCGCAAAAATGCCAAGGATGCTTTCGTATTGGCACGGAAATACAGGAGTTTAATTAGTAAGAAAAACGATAATTAAAAGGAAACTAATTCATGCTTTATCTAGTAGCTAAACTATCTATTGCCTAAATGACAAAAGACTTGATCAAGTTGGAGTAATGCTGTCTAATGGATTTTGAATTACTGAGGTTGTTTTAGAATACTCAATAATGGTGGCACAGTTACGTGGAAAAACGCATAGCATTTCCATATTTCATCTTTATTTCATGTAATTTTTGCAATATATCTTTAGACAGCTGCATTGTGAGAACAGTTCTTGAATTAAAATAATAAAACAAAAATCATTAAAAAATAAAACGGTAATGAACCTTTAGGCGACTGTCACGAAAGAAAGAAAAAGCGGAGATAAAAATAAACATGGTTAATTCTCGAAATTTCGAGTGGAACTAGTTGCACCTGTCTGGGCAAGGCTGAATGGCCACGATCCAGGAAGCATTGGATCACACACACGCATACAGGCACGCGCGTCACTCACAATATGATGTCCTTGTGAGTGGGAAAATTTAACACTGTTTATTCATCATACCCGGTTAAAATACCGACTGAATTTCCTCGTACGATGCTGTGTCCACACACACTATATTCAGAATACTTATAAAGTTAGGTCACCCACCAATTATTTCATGTGAGCACTAGTTATGGTGTAATAGAGTGGAAATAGAAGTTCAGCTGGGTGAAAGTACAATACTCATGTTAAATATGGTGAAAACAAAATTTCCATTACGGCCAATAACAAAAATATTTATATACACACTGCCTTTGCCGGATAAATAAATTTTCTGTTTATACGCCAGACAACCACGCGGTCAGAGTTCACAAGATAAGAGAATACAAGAAACAGCACCGTATTTAATAGTCACGCGAGCTTGAACCATGGTCACCTAATAGCTCGTGTACTTATGTACCTTCGCGCTTGACCACTCTGCTATGTCCGCCATCAAGATGCACCTAGACTTGGAGGGGGAATAATACATCTATATCATGAAGGCCTCTCCAGTAACTTTCCAGTTCCTTCTGTTTTGTGCAATGGCCATCCATTTACTGCCCATGAACTCTTGAATTTCATCTGTCCATCTCTGTTGCTCTCTTCCAGGTTTTTTTTTTTGGCTCCTCTTGGGTAGCATTTTGTTATTTTCTTAGTTCATCTGTCATCATATCTTCGAGCTGTGTTCTGCCCAAGTCATTTCAGTTTTTTAGTTTTAATAAGAATGCCTTTTACTTTAGTTTGCTGTCCATATGTTTCTCTTCTTATCCAACAGTTTGGTTCCTAATATAATTCGTTCCATTCTTCGCTGTGTAGTTTTCAGCTTGATACATCTACACTGGGTGACCACTGAATTATGACCACCCCTATGAAAACTGAATGCGACCCGTTGACCACGTGAGATACAAGAGTGTGCACTTAATCGACCTACTTAGCATAGATAAGGTGTCAGTGGTTCAGTATGTAGTAAAATTCCGAGCGTGATGGGTAAAACGAAAGATTTATCGGACTTTGATAAAGGGCAGATTATGGGAGCTCGATGAGTTGGTGCCTCGATTTCCCAAACGGCTGAACTGGTGGGGTTTTCGAGAGCCGCCGTTGTTAAAGTGCACCAGGACTGGCATCAAAATGGTCAAACAACGACCAGACGGCAAAATGCAAAGGTCAGCGAAAGGTTGATGTTAGAGGTGAGCGCCGGGTCCGACGACTCGTACAGGCGCAGCACTGTTGAAGAGGTGACTACCCAATACAACATGGGCCAACCCTGAACAATATCTGCCATGACCATGCGTCGCACGCATGGGCTATACCAGCAGACGACCCCTACGGCATCCTCTCCTAACCAAGGTTCATCGGCGTAAAAGACACGCCTGGTGCAAAGAGCATGCAAGTTGGACGTTAGAAGACTGGAAGAAGGTGTGCTGGTCGAATGAGTCACGTTATTTACTCCACACCGTGGATGGTCGTGTACGGATTTGGCGTCAACAACATGAGGCTCTTCATCCATCATGCATGGTATCAAAAGTGCAGGCCCTTGGAGGCGGTTGTATGGTGTGGGGCATGTTTCAATGGCAGAAACTTGGACCCCTGGTGCATGTAAGGCAACGTATCGTCAACTGCTATCGTCAACTGCTTGCTGACTGTGTACATCCCGCTATGTTACACTTTTTCCAGAATGGTCATAGTGTCTTCCAAGATGACAATGCGCTGAGTCATAGGGCACTTGATGTGCAGGAATGGTTTGAGGAACACAGTTCTGACTTCCAGCATATAGATTGGCCTCTGAACTCCACCGATATCAATCCCATAGAGCACTTGTGGGACACTATGGAAAGGCATATCAGGCGTCTGGATACACCAATCACCTCCACACCTGCACTGCTAGCCACATTACACACAGCTTGATTGGCCATACATCCAGAACGCTTCCGTCATCTTGTCGAATCAATGCCAGGTCGGATAGCTGCTGTACTAAGGGCAAAATGAGGACCTATGAAGTATTAGGTAGGTGGTCATAATTCAATGATCACTCAATGTATATATACTGCACATTTGAAATACAACGTCACAAGAATGTCTTTCAGTTGTCCTGCTACCATGTTCTTTGGCATAATTTAACGCCTTCCCTTTGAAGGCAACAGTGCACAAAAACTTCTGCTTGTACCCATTTCGTCAGGACTAAAAATTTATAACAAATTAAAACTACCATAGTGCACGAAACACTGAAACATGAGCTACTAAAAAAATGTTTGTCTCCCCCACCACTGGTGACTCATTGATATACAGAAAGGATTACTCACTGGTGGGCCCACTGATTTATAGAAAGAATTATTGATTCTTGAAGGTCAAGGATAAGGCGTTAAGCAAATGATTAGTAAAGGCTGTCCTATATGCTCAAACTAAGATTTCAAACTTGTGATTAACACTTTCGTCCCAGTTAGGGTGTGCGCATATTCTGAAGCAATTAAGTGACCAAGTTGGTCAGGCAAGAACTTATAAACAGCATAATAAATAAATTTTCAATGTACCGAGATATGTTAAATATCGACGTATTGGCTGCGATAAGATTGCCACAAGATTACTTAATTGCTTTAGGGTATGCACACCCTAACTGGGACGAAAGTGTTAATCACAAGTTTGAATCGTTGGTTTAAGCATGTAGGGCGGCCTTTTTTCAGTGAAAAGTAGAATCAGATGTGAGATACAGGCAAAGTGGTCTGTGGACCACTTGCCTTGTTTCTCAAACTTTCGTTGCAGGAGAGATAGGGTGGATGTTCCGCAGACCACCTTCCCACCTTTCCTGTCAGTTTATGCAAAGTTTCAGAAACACTACCTCAGATCAATCAAGAAATCCTCCTGCACTCTAACATTTCTGAACTCTGAGTATTACCCGGTCAATTTGTATTTGTTAACGCCAATTTTATTCATTATCATATTTTGTAGTACCTTAGAAAATCAATCCCAAGTTCAGATGTAATTTTCTTACTCCTAATCTGAATTCCTCAACTAGCACAATTTTGTGTTTTGTAAACTTCAAATTTATAACGCAATTAATTCACAACCGCACACTGATTACACTAGCCAACACGATTTTTACCTGCAAAAACTTAAAATTAATCGATTTTTATGCGTAGATTGCGAAAATCACCATGATAGTTTCACATAACGTTACAGTTATATGAGGGAGTTTTACCAAAATAAGGCCAATTTAACATAATCTAACCACTAATGTATGATATACTGATTTATTATAACAGATATAAGCTAATTCTCTTAATTTTAGTAATCGATTCTGGCCTGCGTTTTCTTGTGATAAACATCAGACTTCTACCTATGGTTCTTAGGTTCAAATTCCGATGCGATAATTTACAATTTGAAAAGAGCACACTTAGCGTTTTTGGTGAGGATTTTTGTAGGCTGCGCCAAGGTTTTTCAAGTATTAACTGATCGTGACATGTTCTCAGGGTTGTAAATCTATCCTCCAAACATAAACAGCCCCTCGAAGTAGGATTGTGCGACCCTATCAGCCAGTACGTTCAGGTTGTGAGGTACATTTAATCAAACAAGATGAGTTGAATGATTAGGTTCTAGGTTACAGTAGTGGAATATACTCGCAGCAGGAAAAAACATTCCAGTGTTTCTAAAAAAGACAAGAAAAGTTTTCGAAATATTTTGCTACGTAGGACAGTATGTGTTTTTGCAAAGTTATCATCGGACTTGTGAAAGAACTAGGTGTCCTACATAAGTCAGATGAATGGCGTTTATTCATAGATGCCTCAAAATTAAGTTTAAAAGCAGTTTTGCTTCATAATAGCAAAGAAATTTCAACAGTTCCTGTGTTTCATTCAGTTTGACTTAAAGAAAGTCATGAAAGCATTTCTAAGGTTCTACATGCTAAAAAATACCAGGATTATGTTTGAAACATATGCAGTGATCTTAAGGTTATTGGTTTGCTTGTTGTTTGCAGGGGGGTTTCACAAAATATTGTTGTTTTTTTGTTTGTGGGACGCCATGCGACAGAATAACATCATGTTGTAAAACACTGGGACAAGTGGGACGAGTTCATACCAGAACAATGTAATTTAAAATATATTCCTTTAGCGCAATCAAACAAGGTTCTTCTTCCACCCCTGCACATCAAACTTGAATTGATGAAAAATTTCGTGAAAGGACTAGATAAAGACGGTAATGGATTTGGATACTTGAGAAGTGTGTTTCCTAATTTAGCATATGCTAAACTTAAGGAAGGAATTTTCGTAGGACCCAAAATTAGGAAACTCCTGAAAGACGCCGTGTTTGAAACCTAGTTAAAGAAGGTTGGATTGGCAGCTAGATGATCATTTAAGGCGTAGTACATGGTTTTTTTGGGTAATAGGAAAGAAGAAAACTATGAAATGTTGGTAGCAAACATTTTTTAAGGACAATTAAGGGTATGCTGATTATATATTATTGAAATGTAACTATTTCGCTATGTTTATGATATTTATGGAAGTTAAATGAGTTATAGAGAACGTATAATATTTTTTTACACGTATTACAAACTTGAGTTATACATATATATCCCTTTATTTTAACATTAAAAGTTCGTACATCTTTTGATGTAGACATGATAGACTTTTTATAGTGATTTGCAGAATCAGCGTGTTTATTTCTTCCACAATCACATATTTTCATTCCGGAGGTATGACTTTTTTTGTTGTTGTTGTGTAGTGATTGTTGATCTGTTGGGGGTAATCGATAATCAATGTGCACTGTTCATACATTTCATAATATATATATATATATACATATATATATATATATATATATATTATAAAATTAAAAACCTTATACTACACTGGTGTGCAAAATTTAAGGACCAGTCAGGTTTTCACCTGTAGCTTCTCATAGGAGTGGCCTGGATATGAGAAAAGCATACCAAAGGAACCTCGTGAGGTACAGAAATGATGAAGGAAACATCACCGACACAATAACGGAAACAAAACGGTACAGGGGGGGGGGACTTTATATTCAAAAATGGCAACATAGCACTGGCTGCCATGATACAGATGCATCACTGCCAAAGATGGAACAAGGGGAAGAGGTGGTCCTCAGTAGGAGATATGGCCACCCCTAATGTCGATACAAGCTTTGCACCGCCTGTCCATACTTAGAACAATGTTATTGATAAGTTCTTACGGTAACGTCGTCCATTCCTCTGTCAGCGCCATCTTCAGCTGGTGAATATTTTCTGGTGGGTGTGGACGTGCCACTAGGCGTCTCCCCAGAGCGTCCCATATGTGTTCGATGGGATTTAGATCGGTCTGGAGAAACGGGCAGGCCAATCCATACGAACAATGTCCTCACTTTCCAAAAGCATATCAACAGCTGCCAATGGCCAATGGCACCTCGGAACAGACGCACATGGAGAAGGATTACCTCAGTACAGTACCGCCTTTCAGTATCTAGAGTTGTGTACGTCCATCCAAGATAACGCTTCCCCAGACGAGAACACCTCGACCGCCATATCGATCCCTTTCAGTGATGTTTACGGGGTGATACCGTGTGCCAACCTCATGCCAGATTAGCTGACGTTCAGAATCGCTGCTGAGACTGAATCTACTCTCATTAGTAAAGAGTACCTTAAGTAAAGGTTTTGTGGTTGTAACCTTTAGAAATAGTGTTGGTCCTTAACTTTTGCACACCAGTATAGTACTTAACCTTTAAGTCCTATTAATATATTGGTAACACTTATCGTTGCATATCGATTATTACAGAAACAAACCAAAGTATTATTTTTAGGACATCCGAATAACTAAATTTATCTGCCGTGCATTGTGTATTATGTCCGTAAATTGCGTGTGTTCTCTGGTCGATTTGCCTGTTTTGCTGGACGAAAAACACGTGTTGCCGGGGGAAAAACCTTGCTATGTATGCCTGAGCCCGACTAACTCAGCCACGGAGTGAAAAAGCCCATTAAAGTTCCTAGCGTCATCGACAGGATTCGAACCCGGGCCTTTTCCACCCGGTGTGGGGAGGACCGTGACGATACCACTGTGCTACCGCGCAGACGTATTACAGAAAGAGAAAAATAGTTGTTTTTCCTTTCAATCTGGGTGGCTGACCCCTGGAAAAGTCACCCAGATTGTAGGTATACAACAATACTGTCGCCAGTAGAAGACATTCCGGTGCCTTGGGGAAAATGGAGCAAACCATTTTGCAGAAGGGTAAGGTAAATAGGCACCTGACTAAGCAATATATATGTAGTATATACTGTTGTCACAATATAGTACAATATATATTACAGTATATTACAATATAGCTATAAAGAGAAATAACTACTAATTACTAAAACGTGTTATTAATTTTTTTAAATTATGACTGTTGTTACAAACAGTTATAATAAAACGAGTTATTCATTTGTTGCACCAGACTGGTCACGAAGAAACTATATTGCCAAACCTAGGCTGACTTCTTTGATTCCAGTTACTTTATTGATAACCTACAGCGTTTATTCTTATTCTCTTGGCGCCTCTGTAGCCAGGTGGGCAGGAGCAGCAGTGCGTAGCACACGCTTCTTGATCAGACCGGGGTTCGAGCCCGTGACCACCAAATACGGAGGATGCGGAAAGGTCATGAAATGACCACCGCATATCCCCGGAGCAATATGGCCTTAGTTGCTAATGCTCTTAAAAAAAGAACCAAACTTATTCTCTTTTACAACTCATGATTACTGGTGACAAAATCTGGTCTCTCTACAATAATGATTTAATAACAAAGTAGAAAATGATAACCAGTGGAAATTTGCTGTTTTCGCATCCACTTACACTTAATATACTATATGTATAGTGTTGTATGTGGTTTAAGATGATTATGACAAGGCAAGAATTAAGCAAATAATATCAGCACCCGAGTGTGATTTATACAAGTATCAATAACAAATGCAACAATTATTGGGCATACTAAAAATATAAACGCTACGTATCAAAAACCTAAGTTTTCAGAAATGCAGTGAAGTCAGTTCAACTGAAGGATTTCTTATGATTCCTGCTAAGGACAGTCCAGTAATTATAACTAGAGACTGTTCTTTAGAACAGATTATATCAAACAGACTGTGGAATAATTTCCACAGTCTGTTTAATCTAGTAAAATACTAAGACAAAATGATGTGAAATGGAAGAGTTCACCCACCTGCTTTCAGATCGTGGCTAAACAAGTTGATATAATATATAAGAGAATATAAAAGGATGAATTCCAGTTTTTTTCTTTTTTTTTTTAAATTTATCCTCAGAAAAGATGCATTGATCTCCAATAATAGTGCATGAAAATTTTTATAAATACAACTCAATAAAATAGAAAAAACTTTAAAGACGTACAAAGACGAGTTTTTAAAAAAGTAATGGAGGCGACTGATACGGGACCGAATTTAAGCATAAGCCTAACTATTCGTGCCCCCCCCCGGTTTCCTTTTATGCAGATAAAAATGTAATTATATATTCTGTAGCTTTTCAAATGCTTTGGCTTGGGCCTCTATGTCTAAACCGAGCTCTACTCTGGCACTATTAGCAGCCTGTGTTTCTTGAAGAGTGGCAGGGAGCACATTACTGTTAGCAGTATGTTTTGTGTTGTACAAAATTTTGAATTGATCTCTGAGTGACCCTAGCTTATGCAACAAATCGAAAACGGAAGTACACGCGGCAGGAGAATGTGGGAACAGTTGGGACAAGAATTTGCATTGCACCACTGCAGTAACGCTTTCACAGCATCAGCCACATGACACCGAAAGAGCAATCATGCCTACATGCCCTATGCACACCGTGAAAACATTCTTTTGCATTTCTTCCCTGTGTGATGTGACTTCACTATTTATGACTGCTAATCTGGTGTTGCAGTTAAAACTTTTGTAAACGCATCTCTTCTTTTGTCTTCGAAATTCGAGTTCGAAGAAAAAACCATACAACCGTTCTCCAATATAAAATATTTTTTTGCCTTACGCTGGCGAAGAGAATCGAACCCACGCTTTCAGTGCACGATAAGAGGGAGAGAGGGGGGAGGCAGCGATGCTATACTTGAGGGTGGTGGATAGCATCCAGAACCTTGGGGTCTATTACACAAAATGTCTTGAAATAAAGTTTTTTCAGGAGATATCTATTATAGTGTAAGTGACAGCTCAAGTGAACTCACATTAGATTGGACCTCTACAGTTTCTGTAATAGTGAACAGTCTTTATAAGTTGGATAACATTAGACAGGACACGGATGAAGTCTAGAATAAGAATGGAAAACAGTTCATATAATACATCTATTGAAACTGAATTTAATATGCTTGAGTAATCAGTTATTAAACAGGTTAAGTTAAAAAAATAAACTCTACTAAATTCCTGGTTGGAATTTAGTAGAATATACAGTTACAGTTAAGATGTTTGAAATCAACCCTGAAATATTATTAAATATGTTTAATAAATGTCTATTAGAATTTGTTTTTCCAGGAATATGGAAGTTTGTAATTTTAAAAATGATTCTGAAACCAGTGAGGAATCCTTTGGAACCCAGAGCATATCGCCCTATATCTTTATTGGCTAATCTAGGAAAGATATATGAGCGACTTTTATCCATTAGAATAAATGAATTATAGAAGTTAGCTATACAGTTGGAACTAATCAATACGGATTTACACAGGGAAAGTTTGCTGAAGACTTTGGAAGTGTTTATAGACTTAGAGGGGGGGGGGGGGGGAACCTTGATTCACTGTAGTGGGAGAGTGTATTAAATGTGTTAGTTAAGATGAATTGTTCAGATAAATTATACAATACGAATCTTGTGTTAGATCATGTGGCTCTCTCGGGGTATTGAACACTGCCATGCTATAGCATACGCTGATGATTTGTCTGGGGTTCAAAAAATATTGGAGGATTTAATTCAACGGGTTTCATTAAATAAGCTTAGTATCAGCATCACGAAATCTAAGTTGGTGGTTTTGTTTTAAAGGGACTTTGAATTACGATCGTCCCCCGACTCTGCGTATTTAGGATTAATAACAGATGACATTAGGATTAATAACAGAAAGTGAACATGGAAGAGTCCAAATGGATTAACTACTAATGAAATCGACTTCATCCTCACTAACAGAAGATATATTGTGAATGATGTTACCGTCCTGAATAAGGTAAAAGTTGGAAGTGATCACAGAATGGTAAGATGTACACTTGATATAGATGTAGGAAAGGAAAGGAAAAAACTGACTCGAGTAAATAATAGAAAGGTCTTTGAGATAACAGAGGAGGAGAAAAAGCAGTATGTACTGGAACTTAAGAACAAGTTTGAGCTTCTGCAGACTGCTGAGGACCAAGATATCGACGAGGAATATACAACTTTTTGAAAGTGATAAAGCCCAAGAAACCTATCGGAAAAAGAAATCCAAAGAAGAAAAAATTAGTCAAGAAACACTTGTCATGATGAACCGAAGACGACAAATGAAAAGCAAGAAAAACACTGACAGGGAGAAAATTGAGTATACTGAGTTATGCAAAGCCATTAGAAAGAGACTCAGAGAGGACATAAGAAGATTTAACACAAGAAAAGTAGAACAAGCATTAAGGGAAAACAAAGGATTTAAATCAGCAGCCATGAGCAGTAATACAGAAAGACAAATGATACTGAAACTGAAGAATAGCAATGGTGTACTTATAAACAGCAGAGAAGGCATAATTCAAATAGCAGAAGACTACTATACAGAATTATACAAGGAGCAGGGGAATGATGCCAGCAGTGGGGAAGATGGATTGAAAAGTAGCAACACATACGACATACCCGATATTCTTCCTGATGAGGTAGAACATGCATTGAAGAAAATGAAGAATCGGAAAGCCCCGGGGGAAGATGAAGTTACTGTAGAGTTGTTAAAATTGGGAGGAAGAGACATAACACAAAAACTGGCAAGGCTCTTCACAAAGTGCATTAGAAAAGGTGACGCCTAAGCAGTGGAATAACGCAATCATAGTTTTGCTGCATAAGAAAGGAGATAAATCAGAAATTGGAAATAATAGACCAATTAGCTTGTTATCCCACATCTACAAGTTGTTCACAAGGGTCATTACTAACAGATTAGAAAGAATACTTGATGAGAATTAACCGAAAGAGCAAGCTGGCTTTAGGACAGGATTCTCAACTATGGATCACCTTCACGTAATATCACAGCTAATGGAGAAAGCAAATGAATATAAAACACTATTATGTCTGGCATTTGTGGATTATGAAAAGGCATTTGACTTCATACAGCATAAGGCAATGTTTCGGGCACTGGAAAGACAAGGCATTGATACCCCATATATTATGATTTTGAAGAAAATATATGAGAGTGCTACCTCCTTTATTAGACTAGACAAAGACAGTAGCAAATTTAAAATTGAGAAAGGAGTTCGACAAGGAGACACAATATCTCCGAAGCTGTTTACTGTTGCCCTTGAGGAAGCTTTCAGAAGATTAGACTGGTCGCAGAAAGGAGTCAATGTGAACGGAGAGTACCTAAACCATTTACGATTTGCAGATGACATTGTGGTCATAAGCCACGATCTCAAAGAATTAGAGGAAAATCTTAATCAGTTATGCACAGTTAGTAAGGATTTTGGACTAAAGATGAATATGGCTAAAACAAAAGTAATGATGAACAAGTATGCCACGGAAAGGGAAATAATGACTGAAGGAGCAGTAATTGAAAAGGTGGAGTCATATACTTATCTGGGACAAGTTATTAGCTGTAATAATGATAAATGGCTGGAAGTCAAGAGAAGAATAAATTTTTGATGGATAGCATTCAGGAAATATAGTCACATACTGAAGAGCAATATCCCAGTTTGTCTGAAACGTAAAATAATGAACCAATGTATACTCCCCACCATGACTTATGGAAGTGAAACTTGGGCACTCACCAAAAGAATGGAAGAGAAGCTGAGAACTACACAGCGAAGAATGGAACGAATTATATTGGGAATCAGACTGTTAGATAAGAAGAGAAACACATGGATTAGGCAACAAACTCAAGTAAAGGACATTCTTATCAAAACTAAAGAACTAAAATGGTCTTGGGCAGGACACATAGCTCGAAGACATGATGACAGATGGACTAAGAAAATAACAGAATGGTATCCAAGAGGAGCTAGAAGAAAACCTGGAAGACAAAGGCGGAGATGGATAGATGAAATTCATGAGTTTGTGGGTAGTAAATGGATGGCCAGTGCTCAAAACAGAAGGAACTGGAAAGTTGCTGGAGAGGCCTTCATCCTGCAGTGGATTGAAAATGACTGATGATGATGATGATGAACAGATGACAAAAATTTTGCAGGACATTTAGAAGAGCTAGCTTATAAAATAAGAACTCTTAGTGCTGCCTTAATAAGTATAACAAGAACTGAATGGGGGTTAAATAAAAAAAAAAAAAAAAACCTTAGATTGTATTATAAGGCTGTTTTTCTGCCAAATGTTTCATACTCGGCTCATATTTCGTACAGGATGATAAATAATGAGAAAATAAAAAAAAAACAAATTTAACTCAATACAGAGGTTGATTTTACTAGCAATAAGTCGAGTATGTAGGACGGTATCGACAAACGGCCTCAGGTGATAGCTGGGGGTGTTACCCCTGGATTTGTATGTAGCATATAAAGGGATGGTATACCATTTAAAGAAGGATAGGGCTGTTAGTTTTATGGAAATAACTACTAATACATCTGTTAATGTGAACACTGAGAAGAAAAGAATTTTCAATTAATTATTTAGTATATGGCAATGTACGTGGAATGATAGTACGACTAGTTTAGTAACTAACATTTTTTTTCCAGATGTTCATTATTTGTCATTAACTAATAAATCAATGTGGTTCTTTCTAGCTATGATGACATCTTTTATATTGACAGGTAATGGGTCATTAAATGCAAAATTGTTTCAGTTAGGATTAGTGGAGATAGTTCTTGTATTTGTGGGTTTGACGAAGATTGGAAAAATATATTACTGGAATATAACCTGTATACTGAAGAAAGATCACGGTTGTTACAAACAGTTATAATAAGTGATGTCAGTGAATTAATTAAACCTTCTTGTTTCAGAGAGAGGTATATTTAATGCTTTCCAGCATTTTTGTTTATGTTTTTAGAAAAAGAAGGCAACTGCTGCACGTCATTCAGTAGTGTCTTACTCTTGTCCATGTGACCCCCCCCACACACAGTTCGAGTTTCCCCACCCCTTCGGTTTTTTTTTTTTTTTTTTTGCTGATACCCAGGCTTGGACAACCTGGGTACGGGATTGCTGGCATCCACTAGACTAGCATTCCTCTCAGTGGATGCGGGATTTGTGCATTTTTGCTCAGTAAAGGGACACAGGCCCGGCTACCGTAGGACAGCCACAAAGCAGCAGCTGCCCACGTGTTCGCTGCTCCCTGGTGGCAAAGTGGCCTGAGACAAACAACATATACTGCAGAACTCACATATACACTTTGGTCAGGCACGTTTTACAGAGTTCTGTAGTTCATCACAGTGATACTAGGTGAAGATAAGAGTTAAATCTGGGAGCTACCTCAGACAGGGTATACATACATATATCCTCGAGGCTACCATCGTAACCTATGAAACAATTTAATTACGGTAAACAATTTCTGATTATCAAGATTTGAAGACGTCACGGGATCCAGCAGTAACCTCGATCACATATTCAATCATGACAAACAGAACTCTCCGACAACTATCACCATATCAAAGCACCAAATCTTGACAGTCTTGAATTGAACCCCGTTCTCTACAACTATGGATGCTGATGGAATACCGCAGTTCATGTTGAGGTGCCTGGGACCATATACACCGATGAGCCAAAACATTATGACCAGCGAGTCGTTATGCAAATCGAATCAACTGCAGTTGAACTACGCCGCGTGCTGGACGACCAGGGTTCATCGATGCACGAGGTGAGCGAAGGCTCTCCCGGACGGTACATGGCAACAGAAGGGCGACTGTAGCGCAATTCACCGGAATTGGAATGCTGGTGACATGAGTAATGTGTCACAGCACACAGCATATCGAAACCTGCTGAAAATGGGACGCTGCATAGCTGCAGGCCGTTCCGAGTACCCATGCTAACCACGGTTCACCGGCGACAACGCCTATAACGGGCACGCGAGCATCGAAACTGGACCTTGAGTGATTGGAAGAAGGTCGTCTGGTCAAATGAATCACGTTTCCTGTTGCACCATGTGGACGGGTACGTTTACCTGGGGAAGTGATGGTGCCTGGATGCACCGTGGGACAAAAACAAGCTGGTGGTAGCGTTTTCAAGCTTTGGGCGAAGTTCTGCTGGGATATCCTGGGTCCAGTTATCCATGTGCCAGACACTCTGACGTCTACCACCTACCTAAACATCACTGCTGACCAGGTACACCCTTTCATGGCAACGGTCTTTCACTCTGGCGGTGCCGTCTTTCAGCAGGATAATGCACCATGCCACACTGCCCGGATTGTTCGAGACTGGTTCGCAGATCATGAGGAAGACTTCCAGGTATTGCCCTGGCCTCCAAATTCCCTAGACATCAATCCCATCGAGCATAGCATCTGTGGTTGTAAATAGAACAACAGATCAATATAATAATGACAGACCTCCAAGACTGTACTACTCAGCATAAGCTACAGATCTCTCCACTCAAGACAGTACATATGCTCCTCAAGGGGTTATTAGACCCAGTAAGGCCACCCACGGTTAGGTACAATGGCCACTCCATTAAAAGCGTGGCCAGCACAAAATACCATGGAGTAATCTTTGATTGCAGGCTCTCTTTTTTCCAACATGTCAAGTATGTCAAAGAAAGAGTCAAGACATATATAAGGATTATTAATATTACTAAGAAGGAGTGGGGCCTTAAACCACAAACACTAAATCTAAACTACAATTGTATTGTGCTTCCAATAATAACATATGGAGCAGGGACATGGGGGCACAGAGTCAACATATAGGCTGTGAGAAATCAACTACTACAGGCCCAAAGGGCTGCCCTGCTAGCAACGACCAGGACATGCAGAACAACCTCCACCTTTGCACTCTAGGTCCTTACCAGCAAGGTTCTTCATGATATGGAAGTTGTTTATCACCAGATGAAGTTTCTCCGTAAAAGGAACATACAGGACAATGCTCACAACTTCCAGATAGACCTCACCATTCCAGCTAAACAAGATATGAATAGAATAAGAATGCCGTTAGTCTCCAGGTGGCAGGAGAAATGGAACAACACACAGCATGGAGCAATCACCCGTAAATTCCTACCAAAGGTAGCTGAGAACAGCAAAAACCACACTAAATGATTCACTCCAGGATTCCATGCCCTATTCTAATAACAAGCCATGGTCGCTTCAACGAAAAACTTCACAGCATGGGCCTCACAGACACCCCAAATTCCATCTGAGGAAACAGGGAATCTTGGGGCCACCTGATGTATGATTGTCACCTGTATGTGGACATCCGGACACAACTTGAAATTGAGACTGGCTGCTACACCTAAGATGAAGCGCCGGAATTAATTGCAACTCAGGCTAACTATGCAGCCTTCTGTAGGTATGCTAATGCTCTCTTCAAGTGCAGGACAACTATTACTCAAGGACAGCGCCAACGATGTGTAAACTCTAACAAGATCAGATTGATCAGACACATTAATGCGACCAATCCTTCGACTGTAACTAATCTAACTTCATTCATAGTTATATTTAGTGAGCCGCAGAAAACACTGCAAACCCTGATCTTCCAAGGATGAGATCCTCTGTGCTGATCACTGCCTGGGGCAGGATCTATGCTGCTGACCCCACCTAAGTTGGGATCTTCACTGCTGACCCCCACCTGGGGGTAGGATCTTCACTGCCTGCTGACCCCTACTGCGAGGTGGGATCTTCGCTGCAGACCCCTACTGAGGGGTGGGATCTTTGCTGCTGAACCCTACCTGGGGGTAGGATCTTCACTGCCTGCTGACCCCTACTGCGGGGTGGGATCTTCGCTGCAGACCCCTACTGAGGGGTGGGATCTTTGCTGCTGAACCCTACCTGGGGTGGATCTCACTGCCTGCTGACCCCTATTGAGGGGTAGGATCTTCACTGCTGACCCTTACTGAGGGGTAGGATCTTTGCTACTGACCCCTACCTGGGGTGGAACTTCACTGCCTGTTGCCCCTACTGAGGGATGGGATTTCAGCTGCTAACCCCACTTGGGGGGTGAGATCTTTGCTGCCTGCTGACCCGTACAGAGGGGTGATCCTCAAAGATCACCCCTCTGTACGGGTGATCACCCCTCACGCCTGCTGACCCCTACTGAACGGTGGGATCTTCGCAGCTGACCCCTACTGAGGGGTGGATCTGCACTGTCTACTGCCCCTACTGAGGGTGTGGGAATTCAGCTACTGATCCCCACCTAGGGGTGCAGTCTGCACTGCTGAACCCTACTAAGGGGTGGGATTCCTGGACATACTGTCTAGTGCTCTGCTCTATCACCTTAACTAACAACTCCTCTTTCCCATTTCTATGTGGATGCCTCTAACTATCATCTCCATCTTTCTATCACTATATATTCCCCAATCCCTCCTTCCCCATCTTCTCCCTGCTATATATGCACTCTCCTTTCCTATATTTCCACGGGCTTCCCCAGACCATCAGTTCTGGGGATGCCCAGCAGGAACTAAAAGATGAATCTGGCCTGCCTCTGCACAGCTAGAGATGTGAAACAGGGGGCAATCAAACTCGTGTTTGTTGCCCCCCCCGGTTGATAAATCGCCTGACACCGGCCACTCAACACAAAAAAAAAAAAAAAAAATTACAACTTCCAACACTACGCACAAACGGCCGGCGATGGTGCTTCCTCACCACAAGCGACAAAGCAGCGAATGGGGGAATCCTTGAATCCGCAAAAAAAACCACTAATAATAATAATTGGAACAGCAACCCCGATCTGCGGCATCTCAACCATAGACCTTACAGAAGTTCAAGGATCTGCTGGGTACGTGTTGGTACCAGATACCACAAGACACATTTAGAAATCTTGTAGCGTCCATGCCTCGCCGGGTACGAGCTGTTTTGGTTGCACGTGGAGGACCAACATCATATTACGTAGGTGGTCATAATGTTTTGGCTCATCGGTGTATCATCCAGCCCCTTGTTAGCATCTGCAGTTTTGACCAGAAGCATCTTCCCCATCAATGGAATGCATATCTGGTAAGGCCACACCCGAAAATAAGAACGCCGTCATTGGAAAAGCACTTCAGACACATCCCCAATTCCACACATCTCCTGAAACTACTAGAAAGAGCCCTCCTCCCAACTATGATAACTCACATACTTCCAGATGCCCTACCACAAATTCATTCATTACCAAATGGGTCCTTCATTACCAATCTGCTTGCCACCACCCCTCACAGTATCCTTACAGCATTTGAGAGAAAAGAAAAACTCCTCATAACATACAGCGACATCGAAGCAGCTTTTGATGCCAATCAGGTACCTGCCCTCCTACAACTGGTTGAAGACCACTACTCTATAGGCGGGGATGCATGGCACTTCCTCTCATCTTAAACTATCATACTCCATCATTCAAAAAAAAAAAAAAAACCTATACCAAGCAAATATCTACAGGAGTACCACAAGGAGGTGTCCTTTCTGGTCTCCTCTTTACTGCCATTATCTCCCCTTTCATAAGCCAGAGACCTGATGTATTGTCTTACGTGAATGATTTAAAAATACTGACCACCATCCAAGCAAAAACTCTAGAATCACAGAAGAAATTAACAGTGCTTTCCTCGCACTAGCGAGCTACCTTAAACAACTTGGCCTTAACATTAACCCAGCGAAGTCTAAGTGCATACTCTACTCCCTAAAGAAAGAAACAATGATCACATCATCCAACTGTATCATTTAGATTTGGGGGTTGTCTTTGACACAAAACTCAGATTCAGTAAGGACTCAGACTGACAAACTCATCAGTCGTGAGCCACACCTGAAATGGAGAGCGAAACAACACCTGCATTACATTTCAGACAGGGTTAAAGCGACAAACTATGTCAGGACCATTATAAACTCCCCACTACTTTATGCACTGAAATTTGGATGTCAGCAGCACCTACGATCAAAAACTCATTGGGCAGCAGAATATTGGCTCCTCAAATGGGTAATCTAAAAGCACAGGTTACAACTCCATGTTCATATAACTGAAATGGCCCAGGCCCTGGGAATCCCCAGGCTGCCCTCTCTCATTGATGAAAAAATACTGGTAATCACAGTAAAGTTGTTGACCGGTCTGATCACATCTCCTTAGTTCTGGGATCTCTGTGGCTGGAGGATTCCACCTACCCAGCTCAGAGCCATTCCAACTATCTGCCCTCTTCATTCATGCCTCCACCTATCAGATCGTTTCCTACCATACCAGATGTTCGGAAGAATCCAGGACATCGACGCCGACCTTAAGAAATTTGCCGTTAAACGACGATATAGACGTGGGATACTCGGCCCAACACACTCCATAGACCATGAACTATCAGCTGCATCTGCCAATCACCAACCTCTTAACTAATACAGGGGACGTCGCGCCATCATCTCTTGACAAAGCGTTGCAACCCATCGCAACCGTCTAGACCAGTGGTTTCCAAACTACTGAGATCTACGGATCCTTTCAAAAATCCAAAAAAGTTCGCGGAGCCCTTCAGATATTCAAAAAAGTTTGCGGATCCCTATATATAACATATGCATATATATATATATGGTCGACCACCGTTTCGCGGATCCCGTGGAATTGGTCCGCGGACCCCAGTTTGGGAAATGCTGGTCTAGACGGAAGTGAAACTGCCCCGGTTCGAAACCCTTGTGAATTAATTAGTGAGCATAACGGGAAGTGAGCCTGACAGTGCTCTTGCTGCTCTCTCCCATGAACTGTGAGGACAACAGTCACTACTGTAAACCGTATATGTATTTGTCATTTCGTTTTATCCCTATATCATTTAATGTAATCTTGTTTTTGTTCTTTAATGTCTTATGGTATTTAATGTTTTTAATATTTTTGTAATACCTCTTAGCTGTAAACCCCTGGCCTTTTGGCCGTGAAGGGAAAGTTGCAACACTTAACCTTGTAATCAGTTACAATCAAATGTTGCAATAAAGACTCTCTCTCTCTCTCTCTCTCAGTTTTATTATTTTAAACTGGTTAGAAAGAGCCAATTCTTTTTAATGCATTTCGCTTATAAAATACGATATTTGGTAATCGGATAAAACATAAACACAAGACAGTGCAACGTTGGAAGCAATGGTATCCAGGCGCAGCTCTAGGCGACAGCATAATATTAATGGAACCTTTTCGTGTAATGGGCATGGGTAGCATTTTCATGTTTGGATCTGTATATTTTAGTCTCAGCAAGGTTCTGTATGAACATAACCATACAAGTAGCAACGAAGAAGTTCAAGCAGGAAAAATCCTTCGTAGTGGTTTTGATAAATATGAGTTGATTCAATGATGAATAACCATTGCACGGTTCTCGAACAAGGTGGCCCCGACATATCCAGCCAACTTACCTGTCAACAACATCCCTACGCATATTCTCGCCACCGTTAGCATCACCAGGAAGCAGCTTATAACTGCTATAAATGGATTGCCACCCACCGCAACCGCAGGCCCTGACCTCGTGCCACAATTCATGATCAAGTGTCTCAGCACGTTTATCATCGATCCACTACTCTCAATTTTTAACCGTATCTTAACGCAGCACTACTTCCCCCCTCTCTGGAACAGATATGCTGTGAGACCACATCCTAAATGCCAATCTGCATCCCTCATTAAACAGTTCAGGCCAATCTCTCGCTCTTCCAGCCTCTTGAAACTTATGGAGAAGGCATTACTTTCAACCATCACAAATCAAATCATGCCTCACAAACCCCCACAAATTCACTATGCCATTCCCGGAAGATCCACAGTCACCAATTTAACTTCCATAACCAGCACCATTCTCAGTGCACTAGAAGCAAAAGCAGAACTTGCCGTTACGTATGTCGACCTGGAAGCCGCCTTCGACTCAATCAACATTCCCTCACTCGTTCACCTCCTAGAAAATTACTTCCATATAAAAGGTGACTTGTTGTGGTTTATAACAACCCTGCTATCAGATAGAATCATTGTTCTTACAGCAGAACAAGAGATAATCTCAAGAAAAATCACTGCAGGAGTTCCCCAAGGCGGAGTCCTCTCCGGAGCATTATTTACTGCAGTCATTATTCCGTTTGTTCAAGAGAGAGAAGATATAATTTGCTATGCTGACGATATTAAGTTACACACCCAGATTAACCCGGGGGAACATATCTCGAAAATTACTGAAAAGATCAATCGAAAGCTACACGATTTAGAATCCTATCTCCATCAATTTGGACTACTTATTAATCCTGCAAAATCAGCCCAAATTGTCTTTTCGTTGAAGCACCAACCCACTGAAGTCCAAGTTTCTCTAAATGGCATTCTCCTTCCAGTGGTAAATACACATACAGACTTGGGAGTAGTTTTCGATTGCAAACTGACCTTCAAGCCCCACATTGACAAGCTCATAACAAAATTCTCCAAAATGCGGTGGATTACCAAACAACAACTACTCCACGTTAAGGATCTGGATGTGACTCGGCGGTACGTATACACCTCTGTATACTCCGTCGTGTTATACGCCTCAGAAATATGGGCATCTGCAGCCCCCACGAATATCAAGCGTGTGTACTCCTCCGAATACTGGCTCCTTCGTTGGGTCACACATAAACATCATCGTCCACCCCAGCAAAGAACAACTGCGATGGCAACCGCACTGAACTTTGCACGACTGCCAAACCTTATAATGGAAAGACGCCTCACCCTAACTGTCAAAATGACCACTGGAATAATCTCAGAGCCAAGCATATGGGAACTGTGCAGCTGGAGGATCCCTCAACCCGGACTGAGATCATCTCCAACACTTATATCCAACCATAACAGACTAGCCCTTAGCGACCGCTTTCTCCCCAAGCAGATGCTTATCACAGTCCAAGCAATCGAAGGCGACCTCTACAAATTTGTCAAGGACCGCAAATACCGGAGGGAGATTCTTGATGACCTACTCTCATCCAGGCAAACTGCACAGTAATGTCGCAATATAATAAATTTAAATAGGATATCTGTATAATATTGTATATAATGTCAAAAATACTGTATAACATTCTTATGAATATTGTGAATAATTTAACTGAAACGTATTATATTATTGGCCCTGGGGGATGAACCCGAACCTCGATGTGGGCCCCGTCCTCAAGGCCTTTGTACACCAGCCAATGTGAAGCCCCTGGCATTCCTGCCGTGAAGGGTAAATTGTATACATTCTTTGTACACAATAAAGATTATATTTATTTATTTATAAAGAGCAAAAAGAATCCCAATGCAAATAACTAAAGAATTTGGTGTCCATATATGTATGAATAAAGCGTAAAGTGTATTTAGTGCCTAGCGGCACCAGAGGTTTCCCCCCATCTCCACGTTGCTTTCATTGTAGGTGTAAACAGTATCCTGTCGAGGCCAGAGATTTAAAAGTGTATGGATATTGTATATGTGTAGTGTTATGTTCTGTTGTTCATCTAGCCATTTAGCCGTTGGGCCCATGACGGGACCCACCGTTGCCTCCACTTAGCCACAAAAGTATGAATATATGAAAAGCAACCTGCATGAAAGAAAGAATCTCATTAACCATTGTTTCATTCTTTGGATAGGCATAAATAACAAACATCATATTGTTATTTATGCTTTATCAGTAGGCGCCTCGGTGGCCAGGAGCAGCAGTGCGTAGCACACGCTTCTTGATTAGACCGGGGTTCGAGCGCGTCACCACCAAATACGGAGGATGCGGAAAGGTCATGGAATGACCACTGCATATCCCCGAGCAATATGGCCTTAGTTGCTAATGCTCCAAAAAAAAAAGCTTTGTCAGTTGCACTGTTTGACAATAATACAGCATTTGCATAAACAAATACAGTATTTATTTATGTAAATGCGGGCGTTGTCGTAATACATTTTTGGGATTTTTATAGATAACCACCTAAATTCTTTATTACACACGTATATTACATTATGACCCAAAATGATATCATGTAACTATGAAATAAAATGTATTATTATGGTGAGCAAAGAAAGTACGAAAGTATTCACGCCGCCTGTTCGAATCCAGGTGATGCCATAATAATAATAACAATAACAATAATAAGGTAATATTCCATGTAGCCTCTATGTTGTAAATTCCTCTAACCCTAAGTGGCTGTTCAAAATATAAACAGATATCTATTATTTAATTTATTTAAATATATTATACCCACCCGGCCCATTTGGTGGGTGGGGGGGGGGGAAGAACCGGAGCTGTACGGGATCCCCAAATTTGGAAAAAGGAAAAGAAATGTCCGAATTTCCAACTTTGCTGTACAACAAAGTTGCGAATTCGGACCTTTCAGTGGACCTGAATGTTATTATAATGTACCCGATAGATTATGCACTTAGAAATTATAAAAAATAAAATAAAAGTATTAAAATAATGTATTATTAGAGAAAAAGAAAAATAAATGAAGTCTTCACTCACTTCCCCTCACCGGAACTTTTCGAAATAAATTTTATTGCCTTGCATTGTACACTGAATGGACAGAGATAATGGGATACCTATATAGGTATATCCGTTACCATAGTAACGGATAGACCTACCTTTCGCCTGGATAAGGGCAGTCACACGGCGAGGCATTGAGTCCTCTAGTTCACGAAAGCATTCCACGGGTATTTCCATCCATGCTTGCATCACCGCTGTCCAAAATTGCGTCGCATTCCTGGGTGGAGAATCCAAAGCTCGAACGGACCTTTCCACAGCACCCCAAAGATGCTCCACAGGGTTCACGTCCGATGAACGGGGAGGTCATTCCATGGTGGTAAAATCTGCAGAATGCTCTTCAAACCATGTTCTAGTCACCGTGGCTCTGTGGGGAGAGGCATTGTCCCGTTGGGAGAGTCCATTGCTCTGTGTGTACACGATGACCACGAAGGCATGCAAATGGTCTGCAAGGATGGACTGGACACGTAATCTAGACCGTTCAGAGATTCGTCTAGACGTACCAGAGGTCCCAAGGTGTGCCATAGTGTGCATAGTGTTGGGGTCGGGCGCCACCTGTAGTTTCGCACAGCTGTGCCATATGTGCACTGTGAAAGAATACAGAACACTGCAAATGCCAGAAAAAGTGTAGTGTGTTGGATGTGTAGTATTGTGTTGGGTTCTATTGTGTGTCCTGGTATTTGGCCGTAGGATCCCTGATGGGACCCCACATTGCCCGCACACACCACTAGGAGGTAGCCAGGCTGCCCATTATTCCCAAGGTGTGCCAGCTGAACACACTCCAGGCTATTACCGACTCCACCTGCAATAGTTCCTTGTTGACATGACGGGTGCATAGCTTCGTGCGATTTCCGCCAGATATGCACCCTCCCGTCCGCTCGAAATAACCGGAAACGGGACACATCAGACCAGGAGACTCGTCTCCAATCATCCAAGGTCCAGTGCCGATGTTCTTTCGCCCAGTTGAGGCGTAGAGTCCTGTGTCGTGGTGTTAGCAATGGGACTGTGGTAGGTCGGTGGCTCCCGATTTCTGGCATCTCCTTCGTTGAAGTCGGCGGTGATTTGTACCACTGTTGCTCTCCGGTTGGCTGAAAAAATGCGAGACAGACGTCGATGGGCACGTTCATTTATCACCTTTCTCCGCCCACAACGCTGTCCACGACGAGATGTTATTCCGGAAATGGTGCATTCCCGATACACTTTTGATACTGTCGAACGGGGATAGTGCAATTTCTGTACCACCTCCGTGATAAGGTGACCCATGGTTCGGGCACCCACTATCATCCCTCTTTCAAAGTCGATTAACTCACGAAGTTTATCCATACTGACATCGAATTACTGTCTACGTGAATGTAGTGATGCAATGTACCTATATACCTGCCAAGCGCTAGGTTCATCCATTAGCGAGAGAGGTGACAGCGTTGCGTTGCCCAGGAACCAGGTATCCCATGAATTTCGTCCTTTCAGTATATATTGAGCTTGTTTTCTCCAAGTAAGCACAAAATGATTACTATGCAAGCAATCTCCGGAGAAAGCATTAATATAAATGCTGAACAACAAATGAGGAATAGTATCGTTTTTGTAGCAATTTCATGTGATCCGAAAAAAAAGAAAAGCAACTATTGTATACATTAAAGAGGTTATTAACCCGTGGCCGATTATTGAGGATAAAGCAAAACCAATAGCGCATTACCAGAAATGAATCACTGTTCGAGAAAGTGTTGTTAAATGTGTGACGCCATCACGCACACCTCCAGTAGAGACCGCAAAGAGTTAAAAGAGTGCGAACAGTTACTTCATACACATGCTCTCCATGTACGCTGCTAACAATAATGGAGTGAATGAATGATCGATACGTAATTAGGACCACGCATGTCAGCGGAAAGGAAGAAAGAGTAATCGGATGGCACGCAAATATTTAGCGACACATTTGAAACAGTTTAGCGGCAAATTAGATAAATAATAAAAGTTTTTTTTTTAGGAAAAAAAGTTAACCGTTGGCAATTCAAAAATAAATGTCACTTTAAAGTGTTACGATAACTTCTAGCAAATATGACTGACAGGTATTTAATCTGTGACTCATATTTCAGGAAGGTAATCATAAAGGATATCGAGCTTTTTAAACCAAATGTGAAACAGTATTCAAGGTTTAGACCGAAATGGATGTCAAATGAACGGATGAGACTAATGACAAAGAAGGAGATAAAGAAGCAAAAGCAGCAGAAGTGGAAAAGAATTCTTCATGTATCTTAACACTACAAGGAAAAGGATGAGTCAGTTGGTCTTAGATATGAATTCCATAAATGCTAATAATCCTGTTCAAATTGTTTTCAAACTATATACTGTATATGTTCACGAGTGTAGAAGGGTTTATGGATGCAGATACCAGAGAAGTAGAAAAAGAGGTGGTCAAACCAATGGCTACGATAGTAAAAGCATTCTTGGATTAAGGGGCAGGTCTCGACAGACTAGAGATGTACAGATGTATCTCATATTCACAAGGGTGGTTCAAAGGATGAATTGGGTAACTACCGACTCCATTACTTTCCTTGTGTGCCAAATAAAATAATGGAGTCAACAGTTGAAGTATTGCGACATCATATTGATAGGACTGGAGATATAAAGCTATCGCAGCATGGATATGTTAAGGGGAGATATTTTCATCTAAAAAGAGGTTAGAGGACCGAGAAGGGAGGCGGATGCTATGGAGGTATTATATTAAGACTCCAGAGCTGCAATTTTATATTTATAAAATATTTATTATCAAAACTAAAATTAGATTAGATAAAATTAAACTAATATTAGATTAGATACATACTGTATGTATGTATCTAATCTAATATATGTATATTTCCTATTATTAAACTATTCACAATCTATTTTTGTATCCGTTTTCGCTCTATGTTATAGTAATTTTAGTTTTGATAATAATGAATCCAGAGCGCACAGGTCTCTTTAATCATAAAATATTTATGTTTAAAATGTATATATAAATACAGTATTCATATATCTCCGTAGGAGCCATGTCATGGTGGACCCCGGAGTTACAAATATTACGAAATCAAGTATAAATAAAGAGAAAAGAATACCAGAAGGCGCGGAGAACCTGGCCATCGGCAGATGTAGCCTATCTGAGACATCAATACCAACTATGCAATGCCTACACTGAAAAAATAAAGAAAAATAAGAAAGCCTCCTGGGAACGACTAGTCTCTACGACCGGAAATGAGTACCCCCGGAGGGGTGGTATACAAAATAACCACAAATAAGCTCCAGAGGGGGGGAGGAATAACGACGGCAACAAAAACGCCTCAAGGATCCTTCACTACAACATGGGATGATTCAATTAATAACATTCTAAATACAATCATTCGAGAACCCCCCAGATATCCTCAGTGAAAAGCAGGAAGAAATCTCCCAAGCGAACGAGGCATACACATCGCAACAAATGGAGTCACCCTTCATCATGGAGGAGCTACAAAATACTGCGGCACAGATGCGAAATATGAAATTCCAGGGACCGGGCCTCCTGGAGCCGGAGCTGATCAAAAAGGCTGTGGAACACATACCTGGCCTCCTGCTCAAACTATTAAACTGCTGCCTGCAAGCGGGGAAATTTCCGACCTCCTGGAAAACTGTAAATCTGAAACTCATCCAGAAGAACCCTAACAAGCCACCAGAACAACCGGATTTCTACCGACCGATCGCTTTACTGACTACCCTGAGTAATATGAAAGGCTGTTGCATAAAAGAATTCTGAGCCACTACAAATATGCAAACCTAGAATCAACAAAACAATATGGATTCAAACCGGGATTATTAACCATAGAAGCAGTCCAAAACCTTATATTCAAAGCAACCCAATGCGACAGGAAGTACTTCCTAGTCATCGCGTTAGGCGCTTCCGTAGCCAGGTGGGAAGGAGCAGCAGTGCGTAGCACACGCTTCTTGATTAGACCGGGGTTCGAGCCCGTCACCACCAAATACGGAGGATGCGGAAAGGTTAGGGAATGACCACCGCATATCCCGGAGCAATATGGCCTTAGTTGCTAATGCTCCTAAAAACCAAATAACAAGCCCTAGTCATCGCAGTGGACTTCGCCGGGGCGTCCGACACCCTGTGGTGGCCGAGAGACCACAAGACTGCAAAGAGCAAGAGGAAATCAAATTGAGCATGGAAGAAGACAATCCCGACTGAAGTGAGGCCACAAACGGATCAAAGGACTCAACAGGACCCTACAAAAATCAAAGAAAATAGCAAAGTGATAAAGAACCTGGTTAGACACAGCCACAGGAACAAACCGACAAAGATGAGTGCATGCAAACAAACCAAGTGACAAAAAACCCGGGATAGACATAAAAGCAGGAACTACCCGCGGTAGGCCATATGGCGGTCTGAATAGGACTCCCTAGTCCTATTCACCTTTAATTCTCAATC
Organism: Mastigoproctus giganteus; assembly: GCF_048544385.1. NCBI lineage: Eukaryota > Metazoa > Arthropoda > Arachnida > Uropygi > Thelyphonidae > Mastigoproctus > Mastigoproctus giganteus. The sequence continues at coordinate 180,070,929 of NC_143582.1, forward strand.
CCCAGGCAGGAGGGAGACGGTTTCCTCACATCCCCCTGCCACCCCCGCTTCTCTACTCCTGGCGGGGCATGGGCCTACACCACTGCTTTTGGGGACACCTACTCTATTGTCCCCATACTTTGGCTTTTCTCCCCAGTCTTCAGTCTCCCTCCCCTACTCTGTCTATACACCAACGCATGTCCTACACAATATCAAACATTAAAACAAACTGCGCACGCAAAACTCTTTCGGCTTAAAATTTTTCAGCGATTATTTCCCCACAATTTTTAAAATTTTTATTTTTTATTTATTTATTTAATTTTTTAGGCCCTAGCCACTGAAATCTCAGGAAACTAGGTGGCAGGGCCTGTCAGAGTAAAATATCAACTACCGGGTACCCTCTCTGCCTCCACGAGGCTAAGTGTGGAGAACGTTGGACCCCAGCAGGGGTCTAGCGGATAAATGGCCAGAAGAACAACGATACACAACACTACACTTACAAAATCCATACACTTTTAAATCTCTGGCCTTTACAGTGAACTGTTACACCTACAATGAAAGCAACGCGGAAATGGGGGAAACCCCTGGTGCCGCTAGACACGAATACACTTTACACTTTATTTATATTTATAATGGAGCAATTGCAACATTACACAGAAATGGACGAAATGAAGGGCGAATCTCGTGTTACCTACACAATATTAGTCGTATCTGATTACAACTTCCGAAAAGGGTCTGTAATCCTACATGATTAGCTGCGTGTGGAGGAAAAAAAAAAAAAACTTCGGAAAGACGAGAAAATGGCACATAAAATGACACACTCTCTCTGTCTTCATAATTACGTTACCCTTTTAATGATCTGTACAGACTTAACTGGAGCTGATGTTCATTGATTCTACTAGTAATTGCAGAACGGGAAAATTGCTGGAATGAAGTGACAATTTAACACCAGAAAAATCACTGTTCACTGAGGCCTTCAATGACAAACAACAAGTAAAGAAAGTTCCGTAAGATTCTATTGTCCTTGCGGGATTTGAGAAAGTATTTTATTGAAGAAACTACACGAACAGCACATCCTTTCCTTTAATACAATAATATACTAGGCAATCAACTTGAAAAAGTGGAAGTATTAAAAATATGACTTAACGTGATCAAACTTAGAGACGGATTTTTAGTTTTCAAAAGATAATATGGAATCACTCATATAACTAAATAAAAGGGTATATAACCTCTCTCTCTAATTAAGTATTTTTTCTCGCTGCTAGTTTTTTTTTTTTTTTTTTTGTAATGAAATTCAGAACTAATAATTCAGAATAAATCAAAACTTCTTTTCTACATTCTAATTTCTAAAATGATTCATCTTGGAAACTCGTATAGTGCCATTTCAGGAAATGGGTCTGACTAAAAATTCTCCATTCTTTTGAATTTCAGCATTTGTTTGTGACAGTCCCTGTCACGAACAAACTGCCAACGCAATAGGCCATATATTTACAGTTATATACGAAGTAAATTCAAAAGGTTTCTGGAAATGACTGTTCTATCATGAATAAATTTCAAAGCAGTAGCCCATATATTTATAGTTACGATATATAAGGCAAATTCAAAAAGTTTCCGGAATACAGGGTCATTATAAAGTCCTTGTACAGTTTTAAAATTTCATAACTTCCGTTCTATACATGATAAAATCAATCTGTAAAAAGGGTAAGGGAAATAATTTATTACAGTTTTATGTGTACACTTATACTTGGAATTGTTAATTCTCAACATGTCTGTCCACCGTCATTACGTACACAAAACTGAGATACGATTCTGAAGTTCTAGGTTTTGTTGAATAAACAATATTCTTAACATGTCCCCATATAAAAAAATCCAATGGGCTCAAATCTGTGAACGTGGTGGCCAAGAAAGCGGTTCGCCTCTTCCAATCCATCTGTTAGGAAAATTTTCATTCAGAAACTACCTAACACTGAGAGCAAAGTGACAAGGTGCACCATCTTGCTGAAACACTGTATCACGTGTCCTAAACGTGTTAGTTCAGGAATAAAGTAATTTTGCAGCATTTCCAAATAACTCTCACTATTAACAACCCATCCTTGGCCTTCCAGATCGTGGTTAATTACTGACGGAACCTGTTTCTTTAAACTTTTTCATCCAGTTAGTTATGGAATTCCTGTGTGGTGCATCTTTGTTGTAATGGGTTCTAAATCTTTTTTGTACTGCGATTACAGACTTTAACTCGGCCAACCACAGCACACAATTTACTTTCTCTTCTATTGAAGCCATTTGGTCAAGCCTAATTCTGCAAAAAGAATAATAATAATAAAAAAAAATTTGCTAAACTAAATAAAATAAATGAATCACTCTTAGTACATGCTAAACTTCACTAAATTACATTTCTAACGTTTTTTTTCAGATTGATTTTATCATGTATAGAACGGAAGTTATGAAAATTTAAAACTACACAAGGACTTTATAATGACCCTGTATATCATAATATATCTTCCGGTGACTGGAAAGGGTGAAACATGTCAAGTTTCTTCAATACGCTTACCTAGAGTGTGCAATTTGACATATTTAGAAGTTGAAGGACAGCTGGTAATCATTGTTACCAAGCGCATGATGAAGATGGGATGAAACATCAAACTGATTTTGTGATTTCCAGTATAACTTGTCCTTTGCTTCTGTATGAATGCAGAAGCCATCGTTCACTTATAATTTGGATCCTAAAGAAGAACTGTAACTAAGCAGGTACATTAAGTGCTTCATGGTCTTAAAGATATGATCAGAATAAGAGCAGAATTATAAGGGTCCAGTTTTTGATTAAATAGTATCTCACCAGATTGACTAGTGAGATACTATTTGCACACCATTCACAAATATTTTGCGACACCATACGATTTTTATCTTTTCGGCTGAAAGGTTATCGTTTCAAAAATGCTAACGAAGTTCTTCTACTTGTTTTTGGGAAATTTTGGCGCATCGACTGTTTGAGATCTAAGGTGCCAGTTCTTATGGTATTCCACTGTTTGAATTATGGCACTCCGCTGTTTGTAACAAGTGTTGTTTGTGCTCATGGGACGATGTGTGGGTTAAAAACTTCTAAACAACTCAATAGAGGGAATCCTATCCCTCGGTCTGAAGAATTCTTTCAGTCTCTGATGAATCAGAACTCAGACTGCTTAAAGCGAGTGACAAGCGACGAAATCATTATGCAGTCTTGGGAAAATTGGTGTGACCAGAGATATTTTTCAGAAAGATAAATTTATTTCATAATTCAATACAAAAAGAAAAAGGGCACTTTTTAATATTTAAAATGATCTTTTCTAGCCTTTATAATCATTTTTACTTGTGTTGGCATAAAATCAATAGTTTTTTTGAAAGTTTCATTTATTTCTGTTTCATGAAATCACATCCCTATCACAGCACAAATCATCTTCTCTTTCGTTGTATATCAATTTTTTGAGCCTGTCCTTACAGATAGCCCATAGATTTTCAATGGGATTGGGTTTTCAATGAGTTTCCAGGCCATTCTAAGCACTTTATATTGTTTCCTCTTAAAAAAATTGCATGAATTTTTTGGATGAATGGTAGGGTGAAAGGTGCAGCTGAAAAATTCATTCCCAGTTGTATCTAGCTCATTCAATTCTGATAACACTTTTATTGCTAAAATTGACATGCATTTGTCGCTATTCATCATCCCATCTATAGGTAAAAGGAATCCAGTATCTTGATATGAAAAAAAAAAACTCCAAAACATTTTTAAATAGGGTGTTTAGTAGTCTGCTGCATATGATTAATAGATAAACTTTCTCTACCTGAACCTCTTACATGCAGATTTCATTCCCTACACCGCTGAGGCAAAAGCTTTAAGACAAAAAAAAATCTTTAGCAACAGCAAAAATATCGTTGGCAATGCTTTACTGACGTTACTACAACATTACTTTAATGATTAACAAAGTTGCTTGATACGTCGATGATAATCTACCAAATTTCACCACCATCATCATCGGCCATTTTCAATCCACTGCAGGATGAAGGCCTCTCCAGCAACTTTCCAGTTCCTTCTGTTTTGAGCACTGGCCATCCATTTACTACCCAAAACCTCATGAATTTCATCTATCCATCTCCGCCTTTGTCTTACAGGTTTTCTTCTAGCTCCTCTTGGGTACCATTCTGTTATTTTCTTAGTCCATCTGTCTTCGAGCTATGTGTCCTGCCCAAGACCATTTTAGTTCTTTAGTTTTGATAAGAATGTCCTTTACTTGAGTTTGCTGCCTAATCCATGTATTTCTCTTCTTATCTAACAGTCTGATTCCCAATATAATTCGTTCCATTCTTCCTGTGTAGTTCTCAGCTTCTCTTCCATTCTTTTGGTGAGTGCCCAAGTTTCACTTCCATAAGTCATGGTGGGGAGTATACATTGATTCATTATTTTACGTTTCAGACAAACTGGGATATTGCTCTTCAGTATGTGACTATATTTCCTGAATGCTATCCATCCAAAATTTATTCTTCTCTTGACTTCCAGCCATTTATCATTATTACAGCTAATAACTTGTCCCATATAAGTATATGACTCCACCTTTTCAATTACTGCGCCTTCAATCATTATTTCCCTTTCCGTGGCATACTTGTTCATCATTACTTTTGTTTTAGCCATATTCATCTTTAGTCCAAAATCCTTACTAACTGTGCATAACTGATTAAGATTTTCCTCTAATTCTTTGGGATCGTGGCTTATGACCACAATATCATCTGCAAATCTTAAATGGTTTAGGTACTCTCCGTTCACATTGACTCCTTTCTGCGACCAGTCTAATCTTCTGAAAGCTTCTTCAAGGGCAGCAGTAAACAACTTCGGAGATATTGTGTCTCCTTGTCGAACTCCTTTCTCGATTTTAAATTTGCTACTGTCTTTGTCTAGTCTAATAAAGGAGGTAGCGCTCTCATATATTTTCTTCAAAATCATAATATATGGGGTATCTATGCCTTGTCTTTCCAGTGCCCGAAACATTGCCTTATGCTGTATGGAATCAAATGCCTTTTCATAATCCACAAATGCCAGGCATAATGGTGTTTTATATTCATTTGCTTTCTCCATTAGCTGTGATATTACGTGAAGGTGATCCATAGTTGAGAATCCTGTCCTAAATCCAGCTTGCTCTTTCGGTTGATTCTCATCAAGTATTCTTTCTAATCTTTTTTTTTTTTTTTTTTTTCAAACAGGCCTCTGAGGTTGGGTATGTTCATATTGTAGTTTTAAATGTTTTTCACCAACCTTATGTAGAAATAAAACACAAAGAAAACGAAAACTGGAATCTTGATAACTATGTATTTATAATAAGTTATATTTTTCTGTATTTACAATAAATTATATTTAACTTTACAACTAAAATATATGAAATATACATATAAAATATACATTAAAATATACTGGGTTAAGAACAATAAAATACATTAAAATATACTAAATTAAAATCGATAAAACCAAAGCTTTCGAAGGCTCCTGCCTTCTTCTTCAGCGGTATTTTCTTTGTTCTGCGGTGCGTCTTTAAATACCAGCAGGTTCACGGTACTCATCACGTGTTTCACACGTGATGAGTTTGAAACACGTGATGAGTACCATGTTTGAAACACGTGATGAGTACCGTGAACCTGCTGGTATTTAAAGACGCACCGCAGAACAAAGAAAATACCGCTGAAGAAGGCAGGAGCCTTCGAAAGCTTTGGTTTTATCGATGTTAATTTAGTATATTTTAATGTATTTTATTGTTCTTAACCCAGTATATTTTAATGTATATTTTATATGTATATTTCATATATTTTAGTTGTAAAGTTAAATATAATTTATTGTAAATACAGACAAATATAACTTATTATAAATACATAGTTATCAAGATTCCAGTTTTCGTTTTCTTTGTGTTTTATTTCTACATAAGGTTGGTGAAAAACATTTAAAACTACAATATTCTTTCTAATCTGTTAGTAATGACCCTTGTGAACAACTTGTAGATGTGGGATAACAAGCTAATTGGTCTATAATTTCCAATTTCTTATTTATCTCCGTTCTTATGCAGCAAAACTATGATTGCATTATTCCACTGCTTAGGCGTCACACCTTTTCTAATGCACTTTGTGAAGAGCCTTGCCAGTTTTTGTGTTATGTCTCTTCCTCCCAATTTTAACAACTCTACAGTAACTTCATCTTCCCCCGGGGCTTTCCGATTGTTCATTTTCTTCAATGCATGTTCTACCTCATCAGGAAGAATATCGGGTATGTCGTATGTGTTGCTACTTTGCAATCCATCCTCCCCACTGCTGGTATAATTCCCTCGCTCCTTGTATAATTCTCTATAATAGTCTTCTGCTATTTGAATTATGCCTTCTCTGCTGTTTATAAGTACACCATCGCTATTCTTCAGTTTCAGTATCATTTGTCTTTCTGTATTACTACTCATGGCTGCTGATTTAAATCCTTTGTTTTCCCTTAATGCTTGTTCTACCTTTCTTGTGTTAAATCTTCTTATGTCCTCTCTGAGTCTCTTTCTAATGGCTTTACATAACTCAGTATACCCAATTTTCTCTTTTTCAGTGTTTATCTTGCTCTTCATTTGTCGCCTTCGGTTAATCATGACAAGTGTTTCTTGACTAATTTTTGTTTCTTTGGATTTCTTTTTTACATATAGGTTTCTTGGGCTTTATCACTTTCAGAAAGTTGTAATATTCCTTGTCGATATCTTGGTCCTGAGCAGTCTGCAAAAGCTCAAACTTGTTCTTAAGTTCCAGTACATACTGCTTTTTCTCCTCCTCTGTTATCTCAAAGACCTTTGTATTATTTACTCGAGTCAGTTTTTTCCTTTCCTTTCCTACATCTATATCAAGTGTACATCTTACCATTCTGTGATCACTTCCAACATTTACCTTATTCAGGACGGTAACATCATTCACAATATATCTTCTGTTAGTGAGGATGAAGTCGATTTCATTAGTTGTTAATCCATTTGGACTCTTCCATGTCCACTTTCTGTTCACCCTTTTCTTGAAAAAAGTGTTCATTACTGACATTCCTTGAGATTCTGCAAATTCCACAAGTCTTTCACCTCTTTTATTTCTTTCACCAATTCCAAAATTTCCTATAGTTCCTCTTTCTGCGCTGTTTTGCCTTTTTCCAACCTTAGCATTGAAGTCCCCCATAATAATAGTGTAGTGGGTTTTCTGCTCATCTAGAAGACTCTCAACTCTCAAGAAACTACATTTCTTCAACCTCTTCATCATCATGGCTCGATGTTGGTGCATAAATCATTATAATCTTTAGCTTGTACCTCTTAGAAATCTTCAATATTAGTCTTGACACCCTTGGCGATGTACTTTTGAATTCCAAAATGTTGTTTTTAAAATCTTTATGGACCAGAAACCCAACTCCACCTTCACTCCTTTCACTCTTTCCATTGGTGTACAGCAGATTTCCACTTGATAAACTTATAAGTGATTCATTCTTCTTCTTGTTTCAGCCAAACCGATGATATTCCAATTCACATTTGCCCCATACTTGATTTCCAAAAAATTCGTGTTTTCCGTCCAGCAAACAGGCAAACCGACACAGAGATACACGCAATTACTGCCCCAGCAGATAGATGCCTCAGCCTTACTTGCGCGGGCGCGCGCGCACAACGACTGTTATAGTTGATAGAATAAATTTTTGGTTCTTCCCTTCATTTCATAAGGTTTCACCAGACACTTTTAAAACTTTATTGTAATATCTGTTGTATATTAAGTTCAGAATTTCCGTTTTGGTAAAATAAAATAAAATCATTCTTAAAACTGTCTGGAATAAAATATTTATTGCATTTTGCTTCCTCGACCAAAATTCTATGTACTTAATGGCTATCACGAATATAAGATTCTTCTGATTCTAAATAGAACAAGTACATATGAATAGGACATAAAAGTATAAACAGATCTGTTTTTACAGAGAAGCTATTTACATTTTTATTTATTTCTCTGAATACGAAAAAATAAAACAAATCCTATCTGCATTGCAACAGTCTATAAGATATCAGTAACTCAAAACAAGTGATATCTCTAAAGCAATTATAAAAAAAAGTCTGAAAGTGAATATCAAAATCTTGACTCAAAGGCATTTATATCTTTCTACAAATAGAGAGAAAGAGAGCGAGAGCAAAATAAGAATTAAAACATGAAGAGATGAGATAGAATGACCATTTCTATTTACCAGAACCGTGGCCCCTCAAAATCATGATAAAGTGCACATTTGGTGCTTGTAGAGCGACATAAGAAACTAAGTAAAACTGCTTTGACGTCACTAGGCATGGTGACTGCCAGCTGATGTGGAACGTTCCTTCAGTAAGTTGAGACATTTCCGGAGGCCAGAAAGAGCCTCAATCAGCGAAGGCTACATTGGTCGAACAGATGATATTATGGATCGGGTGGCTACACTTCTTCGCAGGGTGCTGCATATCGACTCCACTAACCAGAGCCACAAAGCGCAATTCTTAAATATAACATAAGCTGTTTATATTAAAATCAAAATATGTTTATCGAAAAATTTCGTAAACTTAGCAAGCGGCCGCAATAAAGAAAATAAAGAACACTTTAAAAACCACTAGTATGACAGTTAAGGTAATCGTATTAATATGATGAACTGTGATAACAGTGATTGCAGGAAATAAAAGTAACTGCTTGCTAAACTGATCACAAAAGAAACTAACGCGACTGATCTTCGTGACATAATACACTTACCAGGAAACAGAAGAGAGAGAGAGAGAGAGAGCGAATAAAAAATAAATTACAGTATATGCAAAATTATTTGGAATAAAAAACAGGTGGCATGTATGCTTCCTGAAAATTCGATCCAGTAAGCACACATGTACGAAATAAATTTTCGTAAGATACAGAAGAGTGATACTAAAGGAAAAACATACAAGACAATTTAAATATTAGATTGAGGTGTCAAGTCAACTATTGAATAAACTGATAAAAAGTGAATCCAAGTTACTGCATAGTGTTACACTAACACCATAAAAAAAAAAAACAAGTAATAGATAGATAAAAAATGCAATGTTTTGGCACCGTAATGTAGGAACGCTAAGGTATGCTTCTTACCTCAATGGCTATATCGAGATTACTGTATTAAACATAAATAAAATGAAATCGTTGTATATATGTTTTCGGACAGCTGCTCAAGTGCAGCTGTCCGAAATTGAATTAAGCCAGGAATATTTACACGACTTACTCCTGAATGATGCTAGAACACCTAAGCACAAAATTCCCAGCAAGCAGAAGACACGAAAAAAAAGTCGGAAAAAATCGTTAAATTTTCTTGCTTTTCAGATTTTTCGACTGCCACTTCGCTTTTAACTTCAGTTTTTAATTATGTTTTTTTAATTAAACGACTAATAGTGACAATTAATTAATTGCTAGTATTAGTCGTTCTGATTAGAGGCAAACGCTGAAATTTATCTAACATAACCATGCAGACAAGGTCTGTCAGCGGTGTGGGGGAATGAAGGCCATTTGGCCTGCACCTCAAGCTCAAAAGTAGACTCAAATAGTTTTTTCCAATAATTAACGCATTTGCACAGAAAAAAAGCTAAAAATAATTGTTAAATTAAAAAAAAATATATGTACTAATTGTCTCACTATTTTGTGCCTTATGTTTACACAAATTTTCATTTATGACTAGGATCTTCAAAATCTGGAAATGGCCGGGGCTCTCTGGGCTTCTGAGAGTGCCTGCTTACAGGCACTTTCTGCTTTTGTATTACATATTTTAAGCGACAAACTACCCAGGTTCATTTCAACTAACTAATCATCCACTATGGGTCAAACGCATCCCAAGAATTTTTCTAGGGGTGGGGGTAGGGGGGACACCTACATACGTTATGACGGCTAACACCAGTATAATATATTGTTTAAAATACTGGGGAGGTAAGTCTCCCCCCCCCAACTCTTGCAAGTTCTTAATATCCATGAGAGGAGTGTATCGATTCTAGGATAGCCGGAACATATCGATGAAATGGCATTCTGTATTATTTATTTGACTTTTAACGTTAAAATTAACGTACATCAATAATATAGAAACAATTAAAGTGAAATTGAGATGCATGAATATTATATTATTATACAATAATAGAATATTGGTGAATTGCGCAATACGCATCGATCGCGTATTGAGCAATTCACTACAAGTTTCCTTAGTATTGCATTTTAAACAAAAAACACTACTCTAATGGAAGGGTATATTATTATTAATCTAAAATGTATGCCATTTCTCACCTATGAGACCCCATAAAGGAGAAAACCACGATATGGGCAAATACTATACATTTTAAATAAATTTTGGTGTACTGAACGGTTGCATTACATGTACATTGTTCAGCAGCAGCACATCACTTTGGCTACGCCATGGCGTGATATGGTAATAAATAGTCTAATCGCAAAGCAAGGTTCAATATCGTAGCCTTTACGATCTGCTGACCATAGATCTGCCAATTTCTGGCTGTGGGAACACTTAAAGGTTGCAGTTGTTCACTCCCACATTAAGTGACTCGAAAGACACCGCACATGACTAACCTGACCGAGAACACGCTGCGTGCTGCCATTACATTATAAGGCCGTGAGTGATTGATGTTAGTCAGTGGCCATGCTAAATATTGGATGGAACTTCTGCATCGATCGACCTTTCTCTTTAATATGGACCAAGTATATGACGTCTACATAAGAGCAAGCTATTGATCAAGTTTTTTTACTTAGTGAAGAATATTATAAGAGAGCGGGTGTGCATATCTTGTCATTTCTCGTGCTCTGGTTTTCAACTGAAGTGATGTATTCCAAAAATTTATCCTTACTCTTCAGGAAAATACAAGGTGATTACATTTCTGTGTTACTACATATTTAAAACAGCTATTTCAGAGTTAAAACAAACAAACAAACAAGAAAAAGGGCTTTACATATATTAATCAATAACCTTCAGTGGGTGTGGTCGCCTTTAAATTGCTTTACTTCTAAATTTATAAATATTTTCTGTATCTAAATGTCTTGCCATGCCTAAAAACATTGCTGGAAATAATTTTCTAAAATTATTTTTCAGTAGCGCTAGCACACTGCTCTGAATGTCTTCAATTAGTCATCGGGGAAAGTACACTGGTGTTCAAAGAAAGTGATCCACCCATTAAAATTGTAATTGTCATCCAAATAACGTAAGTATATGACAATATTTCTTACAGATTGCACCAGATAAGATTGACACGCGTAGGTGATGACGTAATATTGCATCAGCTGTTACTTTAAACTATATAAGCACGTTCTGCAAGAGTTACAGTCATTCCTTGCTTGTGCCAGGCTGGCGAGTTCCGTGCAGATGACGCCACGAAGAAAATGTGCTATTGTTGCTTTACGTGAGGAAGGATGTTCTTATCGTCATATTGCTTATAGAGTGTCTTGTAATCAGTCGATGAGTAGATTTCTTAACAATACCAAGAATACTGGTTCTGCTGATAGGAAAAAAGGAACCGGACGCAAACGAGTCTCTACGCCAAAACAGGACCGCGTTTTGAAGCGCTTATGCCTTAAAAATCGTAAAGCTTCCGTCTGACCTGAAAAGAGAATGGGAAGGACATACAGGAGTGGTAGCAAGTGCAGTACCAGTCAGAAGACACCTCTTCAAAAATGGACTTGTAGCCCGTTGTCCTAAGAAGAAGCCCCTCCTCACACAAAAAATGAAAAAAGCCGGATTACTTTGGTCTAAGGAGCATGTCAAATGGAACCCCCGAGCAGTGGAAGTCAGTTATTTTCTCGAATGAGAAGAAATTCAACCTGCAATGCTCTGATGGGAGACAAACGATTCACCGTAGACATGGTGAAGAATACCATCCAGACTGTATGGTGTCTACAGTGAAATTCCCTACCAGCCAAATGATATGGGGTGCATTTCGTATCGCGGAGTAGGTCACCTGCAAGTTTATAAAAGGTTCGTTCCGTAAATGCCAATGGATACCTGGCTATATTGGAAGGCAAATTGCTGCCAACCATTAGAGACCATTTCAACCTGCCAAGTAACTGCATCTTTCAGGACGACTCAGCTCCTTGTCATCAGGCGAAAAGTGGAAGTAGGCACTTCTGTAGTTTAACTTCATTTCTGCATTAGAGGTTCGACAGTAATGTATTTATTTTTGTTAAAGGTGAAAAAATGGCTGGATGAACGGTCCCTTACAACTTTTAGTTGGCCAGGAAATAGCCCGGACCTTCCCTTCGTGAACTTCAGGAAGCCATAATTCGTGTTTGGAACCAAGAACTATCAATTGATTATCTTCAGAAATTCATCTTGTCAATTCCTCGACGGTGTGCTGCTGTCATCAGGGCCAGAGGCGGTTCAACTAAATATTAGTTTGCACCTGGTGAACTTTTCATTTTTGTTTTACATTTAAAATGATAAACTGAAGCAAACTGAGGATTTCTGATAACATTTCAGCCATAATTTTCGTGTTTACCAAAACTGTTGTATAAAGGTTACAAATGCTTATTTTGGAATAATTTGACACAGCACCTGTCAAATATTACTTAGCTTTTCCTTAACTATTAATAAATATATTTTGTTTATATTTGTGATGCTAGTCATTAATGTAACATACCATCGCGAAAGGGCCCCCGTAGCTGAGTGTTCAGGAGTGGGAGTGCAGTAGCACACGCTCTTTGAGTAGACCTCGGTTCAAGCTCCTGACTGCTAAATACGGTCGATCTGCCAACCCGAACTGGACGAGCGTGGCAGATTATGGTCCATTTCCCTCAGCATGAGTTGTTGAGGAGGCTTCCATCCTGCAGTGGATTGATAATGGCTGCAGTTTACCTTTTACCATCGCGAAAAAGGGTTAGAAATGTGAAATTCCTAGGTGATGCACTTTCTTTGAAAACAAGTGTATAGTGACCCAAACAAGTTTTCAAAACAAATGACAAGTTTTGCAACTTGTCATTCATTTGGAGAGGTCTGGGTTCGGATACTGGGAGAATTATTAAAGGTTTCTTCACTGAGGAATGTAGTTAGCCGATCTAATGGCGGAAGATGTATGGTTTTAGCCGTGAATTATTATATATTTCAGCCGTCACAGTATGAAAATTGAGGTGTGAACACACTTGTAGAGAATTATACGCTGGCGGGAGCTGTGTATACACTTGTCATTTAATTCAAAATCAGATCCTTTCGAGGCCATAACGAGCTCTGTTAAAATTAGAATACCAGAAACATACTTTTTGAATATGGAATAAAGCGATTTTCCGATTCTTCTTAGACTGTTATCGCCATCTTTTCTCTAAAGTGCGTATATAAGCACGCACGCACAGACACCACAGGGCATTTCTTAAACGGAAATTCAGATAAGAAAATTGAAGAACTATCGGTCAATGCTAGAGATTCGAAATAATCGAGTTCCACTAGCTCGCTGAAGTTGCTCTTCATACGCATGATTGCCATTAAATCAGTGGGTAGTAAAGTGCAACAATGAGGGAAGGAAACAGAACGAATTTGTTACAGATCATGAAACCATCCCCTGATAATACAATGGTTAAACCGACGAAGCAGTGAAATTGCACCAGATAAACAGAATAAGTTGAGTACTGAAATTTTTTATATATAGCTACATTGACACAGGAATGAACCTTCTCTTGTTAATATAGAGAAAACTGGTAAAAATATTCCAACGTTCCAATATTACGTCGGTCATGAACAGACAAGGGAAAACTTCTTTGGTAATTTTACTGATATGCAGTCCGTTGACTTGCTACTCATAGGGCGTGAAACCACGCAAGTATTTTCCACTTGCTCTGAGAAAGAAGTCAAGAGAAACGAAGACGTGACTACTCGATGTTATACATTCTGTGCACCGTTGCGTGTATTCCGGATAAGTAAGGCTTTTCTGTTCGGCTGCAGAATGCGGACCTGTCGACCACTAGCGGCAGCGCGCGACAATCAAAACCTGACGAACAGTCAGCTGCCACCACGCAACCCTCTGGATCTTCTTCCGGGTGGAGAGGATTCCTTGAGGGAGTTTGACCGCCAAGAGTCCTACGATCACGCGACAATATCACCCCGCCCACGGGTGGAGACTACATCCGGGATTTTAACTGGCACGTGAGCAAGTGATTCCAATATGTTTTATGTTGGAGAGAGAGAAAGAGAGAGAGAGCCTGTTCTGCACGAGAAGTGACTTGTGACTCAGACCGATGTCCACGAACGGGCACACACACTGCCTATCACATTAAATAATAAATGAAGCAAGTACGCTCCATTCTTTTCTATAATTGTTTTTTTTTTTTTTTTTTGTTTCAGACTGGAGAAATTAAAAATAAAAAGAACGTTCTACGATATATCGATACCTACTAAATCTATTTAAATCTGTTGATTCTACATCTAAAAAATACTATCACAAAGCAGAAGGCCGACCGGGCTAGCCAGGTGGGTAAAGTGCCTGACTGGCAACCCAAAGGTCGCGGGTTCGAATCCCGCCTCTGGCTTGGATCAGAGTAAAATGCAAAAACTTTGGGAGGTGCATTATGACAACAGAAGCCGATGCGCCAACAACTAACAAAAAAAAAAAAAAAAAAACAACAAAGCCGAAGGGAGAATGTCAGTTTCATCTGATGAAACTGACATTCAGATCCTGTTCGGTCGAATTACGTCGTTCTACTTCTACAACAACCAAATCCTCTGTTTGCATCCGCACAATGGTGGGACTATTAATAACCCTGAGTATGCCCAAAGTACAAGGTGTGAAACACTGCACCTAATACAGGAAGTGACCATTCTAGATGTGAACCAACGTGAGCAGGGATCATTGGTGCTATCCACATCATACAGAAGAATGCCGTCCCCTCCACGTCACCAGGCAATACAAGATGATTGATAATTCCCATCTATCACTTGACTTCTTTGAGGCATGAAGTAGTGAAACCCATGTTTGTCTCCAGAACATGGAATAGCAACTCACCTATTCCAACATGCAGCATAAGTAATGACTTTTAATGTTATGATAGAAATCGTGTCTTCTATCGAGGGTAGAAGTCTAAAACGTTGTTTTCAGGCCGGCCGCTAGACAGTCCACCAGACCGAACCTATTGGAAACTCTCTAGAAGACGTCGGGATCAGCTAGTGTATAAATCTCCATGTCTCTATTCTACATCTGGGCGGCAGCACATCCCCCCCCCCCCAACGAAGTGGGAAAGGCCCAGGTTCGAATCCCACCAATGACGCGGGGAACTTTTATGGGTTTCTTTCCCCCCCCCCCCCACTCCTCACTTCGTAGCTGAGTGAGTCGGTCTCGGCCGTTGGCAGCGAGATTTATCCCCCAGAAAATCGGATTTTTCACCCAGCAAAACAGGCAAATTTAACGGAGAAAACGCACAATTTACGGACAGGTTTTTTTTTTTTTTTGTTTGTTTCTACTCTGCCAGTTATGACTGGAGGGAGTCTGAACGTGTGTATTCGGGGTGGGGGGGGGCATTATCAAGGAGCTGGATATACACTTGCTGTGTGTGTGTGTGTGTTGTTATCGAGTTTTAGGCGCTGTTGTTATTGTTGTTGTTGTAATAGGGTTTTAGGCCTATCAGCGACTAAGGCCATATTGCTCCGTGTATACTCTCTGTAAATTTTCCGTGTTCTATGGTCGATTTTCTGTTTGCTGGACAAAAACCCGTTGTTCCAGGGGAAAAAAACTATGCCACCATTTCCTGAGAACGACTAACTCAGCCAACTTGTGAAAAAGACCTATACAAATTCCTCGATCATCGACGGGATTCGAACTCAGGTCTTTTCCATCCGTTGTGGGAAGAACAGCGATTATATCAACTGTGCTACCCACGAGGGTAGCACAGTTGGTACACTATATTAAAAAATTTCATTCATTCATACAACATATTCTCTCTACCAGAATACCAGACAACTAAAACCACTCAAGCAAACACCCATGATCTTTTTTCTCGCCAACAGTCCTTCCAAGTACACGGTAAATGTTAGTGATCTTCTACGAACTTCAGATCACAAATTCATGGTCTCTTCTCCAATGTTTCCTCTCGCTCATTGTCATCTTCAGCCGCGTGTCATTTGTCATTACAGGAATAATGCGGAACGAGATGGTCTACATAATTTCTATTTTCTTTCCCTTTGTTATATTACCGTTTTAAATCTTCTGATTACAATGTTTGCTCAGATGGTATCAGTGAGATTATTCTTCTAGGGATGAAATTCTTCGTTTCGCATTCTACCCTAAAATCTCGTTCTTTATATAAACCTTAGGTTTCCAATAAATATGCTAAGACTATTCAAGATAAGACTGTAACATATCGCAACTGGCTTGCGTCTAAATCTCCAGCTACATTTTATTCCTACACTAAAGCTCTTAAAAATTGCAAAACAACAATCAGTCCAAAGTCGATTTTAAACGGGCTGAAGCAGAAACCTGCTTCTTGTGCAAATGGTAGTCCAGCATTCTGGGATCTTGCAAAACTATTCGTCGCAACTTGTATCCATCAATACTCCCAACCTCTGTTACAATCTGATCGTTATATTGCATTCTCAGCCAAATACAAAGCTAACTTACTAACATCCGATTTGTCTTCTAACCCTTGAATCGACGCTCTAGGTAAACTTCCTTCTGTCACAGGCAATATATTCCACTCAATGCTTCCCATGGTCTTCTGATAAAAGAATGCTAGAAGAATTCTGATCGATTTAAATGCTAAGACAGCTCCAGGTACTGATGGCATTTCTCCTCTTGTTCTCAAAATCTATGCTCCCGTTCTGTGTCTTCTTTACACTTATTCCATTGATGTTTTGTCTTCTGCTTGGAAATTTGCTCATATCCAGCCAGTTCCTAAAAGGGGCGATAGATCCTTCCCTTTTAATTATCATCCAAGTGCGTGTATAGTATTTCCAAATTAATGGAGATATCCATTAACCGCCAAATCTTAAACAATTTCGAAACCTATCTGATTAATGATTACCAATATTGATTTCGTCATTATGGATTACGTTACTCACCTGTGGACAAATTCAACGGAAAAGTTTGGAGAAACTCAAACAGTTGTTCTTGATATTTCTAAGGCTTTTTATCGCGTTTGGCAAGTCTTCTAAACAAGCTCGATCTTAATGTCTTCATCATTTTTCACAACTGAATATTCAGTTTTCTCCCTGGCCACTCACTTCGAGTAATGGTAAAAGGTTCTGTCCTCTACTTGGTTCACTAATACTGTTATTCCCCAAACGTTCAGTTCTTTCTCACACTCTTTTTGTCGTGTATTAATGACCATCCACTGACTGAAATCATCCTGTTCATAATTTTGCTGATTATAACACACTACAATCCGCCATCCAATTTCAGAAACCTTGTCTTGTACAAATAGCTTCAAATTATTCAGTATCCACTACTGATTAGTTAATGCTGATTCTCGAATAGAGTGGAGAAAACATAGTTAACTCAATCCTTCTAAAACTGTCTTATTTCTCTAAAAACGAGTCTACTGCTCCTAACAAGATCACGTATCTCTATTATGAATTACCGCGACTTATAATCTCTCTCTTGGCATATGCACATCGCATATACTGCTTCTTCTGCCTCAAAACAATTGTTTTTTTTGGGGGGGGATTCCTTTTTTGCTCTCTACGTTACTTTTCTTACAAACGACTGTCCACTCTATATAAATCTCAAATTCGCCCTATCACCTCTCTCAAGTTCTTGACTCCATCTTTTATATGGGCATTGTTCTTCTGATTGGCAACTATAATTTTCCCACTTTCTTCCAAACTAGTCCGAACCCAGCCAGCATCCTTTCATTGACCAACTCCAGACTCGCAGAACCAATTTTCCCCATTCCTCATTTATTCCTTCTACTTTTCTGGAACAACTTTCCTTCACACGTATTTCTAGAAAATTTCAATCTACAGAAATTCAAATCTAAAGGGAACAAATATCTTCTGTTTTTTTAACCTTCAACCGACACACGGTAATAAGTACTATAGGTTCTAATACCCTTCGTGTTTGGGGCTCGGTTTACATAAAAAAAAAAAAAAAAAAAAAATGAAGATAAATTAGCCGATTGTAAGCTCGAGGATTTTTGCTGTTTCGCGTGTGTGTGTTCTCAAGTCAGTTTTAACACACACGTATCTGAGGCACCGTGGCTCGAAGGTATCTTGATACTAATTTACAAGTCACCAACTGGAGAACCGTGATCGCATTCAGACCACCAACGATTTTTCACGAACCGCTAGTGATCTGAAATTAAGTCAATAATTTGTATATAGGCGCCTCCGTAGCCAGGTGGGCAGGAGCAGTAGTGGTGGTTCGAACCCGTGACCACCAAATACGAAGGATGCGGAAAGGTCAGGGAATGAACACCGCATATCCCCAGAGCAATATGGCTTTAGTTGCTAATGCTCCTAAAAACAAAAACAAAAAAAAAAAAAAAAAAAATTGTATATATAAAGTAATTATTTTACTTTTTCATTTTTAAAGTTCCCTTAATTTGACGTGTAGCACATAAAATTAATATACATTGCAGTAAATGTATCTCTCTTTGAGTTCTGTAATAATAAGGAGGTGTTCTGTAATAAAAGGAAATAAAATAAAAATTTGTTATTTATGATATTTATTTGATATTTCATTAATTTTATGTCAAAAAGACATCCGGACCGCAATGATTTAGAATTTTCTAATACGAACCTGCTTACTTAAACCAAGTGAAACGGCAGTCAGAATTACTCCTGCCCATGACAGGACTCACAGGTGAATAAGCCACCATACTGAGAGAGTATTGCACGGAATACTGACACAACTAGAAATACAACAGCTTAATGCCCCCTCCCTCCCCCATCGAGACGTAGCTAGATAAATTAAACCCGAGGAAAATCCGTAGAATTGTGCACCTGTCTAAATTCGCATGAACTTGTGAATGCTGCTTTCGCCCCCTCTAAATTCCCCCAAGCCAGCTTTTCTGTTCCTAAAATCACTGTTCAAAGATCACCTTGAAGTGATGATACATCAGTTAGGCCACTTCAAGCCTCCAATAAGCAAAGTGGTGGTCTTTCAACTGTATTCACTTGTACTCATAAAAGTTATTTACTAAACTACCAATTTAAAAATGTATGAACAATAGCAATGTAACAACAATCAATATAATAAAATATTCGAATATTTTAGTATAATATTTTATTTTCCGAATATTTTTAGATGTTCAATTCAAATTCAAGTTGATAAAATTGTTAAAAACTAAATTTCAAAATTACACATGCGCACATATTTCTGCTTATGAAAATTCCAATTTTGATCACTTTGATTCTTATCTAAGTGTCAGCTACATAGTTTAAAATAAGCTGATACTAGCCTAGTACTTACTAGTACTAGGGCACTAACACTAGGTGGTAGATGATTTTCAATAACCGCTACAATATCACCACTTTGCTTACTGAAGGCTTGAAGTGGTGAAACTCATGTTTAGTCTACAGAGCAAAGTTTCTTGCATCCCATGCACGTAACTACTAGTACTATTAATAATATAATATAACACTAGTAATATAATACTATCATATACTAATAATATAATACTAATAGTTACTAACAACTAGGTGGTAGATGACTCTCATCAACCGGTGCAATACTCTCACTTTGCATATTGGAGGAGGACTGAAATGGTGAAACCCATGTTTACTCTCCAGAGCAAAATTTCCGGTATCCCCCCCTCCATCTCCTGCAACCCATACACAGTACTATGTACTATAGATTTTGATACCTTTCGTGTTTGGGAGTTTCATTAAAAAAAAAAATAATAATAACAATAATAATAAGCTGCACTTCAAACTTACATAAATGTTACGTCTCCGTTTATTTAAAAGGTTAGACACTGGCGATCTCTAACAATTAGAGATCACCAGTGTCTAACTTTTAAACTTTAAATACGTATTTAAATAAAAAACTTTAAACACATACTTTAAATCTTGACAGCCACGAAAATACAATAAAGTAGCAGGAGGGGAAGTCCTCCTACTTTAAATACTTTTGAAAAGGCCAAATCAAGTATTAGCTATTTTATAATCTGGAAGTGACATTTATTAAAATATACGCAATAATTTTTTCCTAATATACAAAACTTATTACTTTGCATTTCTCTTTCTTTGATAATAATAACTTTTTTTTTTTTTTTAATGTAAAACCCAAACACGAGAGGTATTAGAACCTATAGTACTTAGTACCGTGCTTGGGTTGGAGGTTGAGAAGACGAAAGAAGATATTTGTTGACATTGGACTTGAACTTCTGTAGACTGCAATTTTCAGGAAATACGTATGAAGGAAGGTTGTTCCAGAAAACGGCAGTTGAATAAATAAACGAGGAAGATGACAGGTTGGTTCTGTGAGTTTGAAGTTGGACAGTAAATGGATGTTGGCTGGTGGCGGCATGTGTTCGGACGGGTTTGAAAGAGAGAGCGGGAATTATAGAAGCCAATTCAGAAGAACAGTGCCCATGGAAGTATCTGTAGAAGAGGCATGCAGCAGAAACAGTACATCTATGAGACAGCGAATGGAGAGGCTCTGTTAGAGATGAATCATTAATTAACCTAACTGCCCTCTTCTGAATGGAATCAAGAAGCCTGAGAGAGGTTTTGAGGGGACCACCCCAGATGTGGGAACAATATTCCATGGCAGGGCGGATTTGCGATTTATACAGAGTGAGCAGCTGTTTGGGAGAAAAGTAACGCCGAGAGCGAAAGAGAAAACCAAGTTTTTTTTTTTTTTAATGCAGAGGAAGCAATATTTGTAATGTGCTTGTGCCAAGAGAGATTAGAAGTCAGGGTAATCCAAAAATTTAAGCATAGGAGCAGAAGAATCCTTTTTGCGAGATATAAGAGAAGACTGAGTTTTAGAAGGGTTGAAATCAACTAAGTTGTCTTTGCCCCACTGGAAAATTACCTGAAGATCGGCATTTAAGGAATTGGTAGCAGACTTTAGAGACGTTGAAGCTGATTGAGCAGGGCAAGGTTTCTAAAAATGGAAAGTGGGATGCAATGTGCTATCATCGGCAAAACTATGGATAGGATTTCCAGTCAATGGAAGAAGGTCATTAATATACAAGAGGAAAAGAGTGGGGGAAAGAACTGAACCTTGGGAACACCAGCATTAGTGGAGAAGTTAGAAGACAGAGAGCCATCGACCATCACCCTCAGTGAGCGATCAGAGAGAAAACAAACTGGATAACCAATTACAAAAAACAGTTGGCAAACCATAAGATGGAAGCTTGTTTAGAAGACCTTTATGCCAAACACGATCTAAAGCATTTGATATGTCAAGAGCAACTATCTGTGTTTCACTGAACCTTTCCACTGAATTAGTCCATGAATGGGTAACATAAGCCAGAATATCACCAGTGGATCGACACTGACGGAATCCATATTGGCGATCGTTGATCAGACGGAAGGTTTCTAGGTAGATTAACAGTTGGTGGTAAATTGATTTCTCCATTATTTTAGAAAGAGTAGAAGTAAATGCAATGGGACGATAATTGGATGGGAGGGATTTGTCACCCTTTTTAGGAACTGGCTGGATATGAGCAAATTTCCAAGCAGAAGGAAAAACACCTTTGGAATAAGAAAGTGAAAAAAGGCGGCAAAGAATAGGAGTAAGTTCACAGGTTTTGAGAACAAGTGGAGAAATACCATCGGGACCTGGAGCTTTCTTAGCACCAAGATTCGTCAAAATCCTTCTGACATCCTTTTGACGGAAGACCACAGGTGACATTGAATGGAGCGTGTTGGGAATGGTGGGAGGTGTTTTACCAAGATCATTAATACATGAGTTAGAAGAAAAATGGGATGCTAGCAGGTGAGCTTTATCCTTGGCTGAAGTGACAACAGAACCATCTGGTTTGGACAGAGGTGGGAGCAGAGATGGGCAAAAGTTGCGGCCAATAGCTTTGGCAAGAGACCAGAATGCTCGGCTACCATTAGGGCAAGAAGCAAGTTTTCTACTCTTAGCCTGTTCAAACTCTAGTTTAGCCTGATTAATAACTGCTTTACAATTGCTGCGAGCTTTGGTGTAAGCAGAAAATGAAACTGAAGAATTAGAAACAAGCCAATTACGATATGCAACGTTCTTCTCTTGAACAGCCTTAGCACATTTACTGGAAAACCAAGGTTTAGATAAAGGACGAGATTTTGAAATGGAGTGTGGAATAAAGGATTCCATTCTTGCAAGAATAATTTCACTGACACGATCTGATCAAACGTTGACATCACAAGTTTTGAAACAGTAATTCGACCAAGGAAAAGAAGAAAAGAAATCTCGCAGGTCATTCCATTTTGCATTCTTGTAATGCCAAACATCACGTGGTTGGGAATAGCCATAAGATAAAGGCTCCATTGGAGAAGAGACAATCACCAAGTTGTGATCTGAAGTGCCTAAAGGACCTCTCACTTCGACCGTGTACTTAGAACGGTTGTTTGTGAGAAAAAGATCAAGCGTGTTGGCTATATGATTAGGATTGTCTGGTATTCTTGTGGGTAAATGAACAATCTGTGCAAGGTCATCAGTAATTGCAAAGGCCTCAGCATCTCAACCAGCTGGGTCGGTGTGACTAGAAAACGGAAGCCAGCTGGAGTTGTGAACATTAAAATCACCAAGGAAAATTACCTCACTGTTAGGAAAGTTGAACTGGAGAAAGTCAAGTTGCAAAGAGAGGAAGGTTTTTTTTTTTTTTTGGTAGTTGTTGGCCCATCGGCTTCTGTGGCCATAATGCACCTCCCGAGGTTTTTGCAGTACTTTGATCCAAGCCCGAGATGGGATTCAAACCCGCGACCTTTGGGTTGCCAGGCAGGCAACCCAAAGGTCGCGGTTTTACCCACCCGGTTACCCCGGTCAGCAAGAGAGGAAGTCAAAGAGCTCCAAGTGATTAGTGGAGTTGGGAGAACGGTAGAGACAACAGATGAATTTGACAAAATGAGGTAGAGAGATTTTAAGCCAGAGAAGATCGAATAGAGGAGATTCCAAACCGGCAAGTCTCTGGCAGGGAATATCAGAACGGACATATGCACAAGTACCACTTTTGAGGCGAAAGGAATCATACAGCAAATAATTTGGGCATCTGAGATGAGCAGTAGTTGAATCAACCGATAACTGACATTCTGTCAGAAAAAGTACATGGGATTTGGCAGACTGCAAGTGGAAAAGGATATCGTTGAGATTAGAATTGAGACCATGTATATTTGTGAAATAAATTAGGAAGTGTTAGCCCTAACTTGCACTAACTGTGCTTATTCAAAGAATGTACTGATTGTGGAAAAAATTATGAACGTCCAGGGAGATCAATACCACATCTAGTAAATAACAGAACTTAATGTGATGAATTTTCATCTGAAATATCTCTTTAGCAAAACTCAATCACGTTTTAAAATAGGAAGAAAAAAGTGAACTTGAACTGCGTGCTACCCTCCTTATGCATTTTCTTTCAATACCCCAATTCTTAGTAAAAGATCAAAAATTCCGGCAGTAAAACAAAAGGTTTTACTGTCATCAAAATCGTAACCATCAGCACTATTTTAACTGAATTGCCACTTTCGTTTTGGAAAGTCATGGCAGATACAGAAGAATAGAGGTTAATGGTATCTTTGTAAAGGATAGACAAAGATAATGTAAAAGAGTTATTAATTGAGGATACGGAGAACATATTGGGACCACAACAATCAGCTCACTGGATGCTCAAGTTCGTGTTACAGGCCCATAACAACGTATTTGTGTGTGTTGTCGGAAGTAGTTTTCCTAATAGTTTGTTATCTTGCGTATTACTGAAGTGAACGTGCAAGGTTTGCGTACGCTTTACAGCCCTAATGATAAGATGAAATAAGGACAGGTAATCGCCATTATGCAAGATCTGTGAAATGATAAGGAAATCACGTGATATAAAAGCAAACGCAGAAACCAATTTGGACATCAGTCACGCAAGCGAAGCATCAGGAAGCAAATACTGGATATTATGCACTACAGGAGAAAACGTATGTAAATTTCATGACCTAAACAGATTGCAACACCAGCAAGGAGTGCACGTAATTCGCAGCTGAAGAGCAATCATCAAGTAAAAGGAATACAAATGTAAACATCGCAAGAGCAAAAAAAAGGAAACGGAGATGGAAAGAACACTGAATTTTCTGCAATGAATGCGGCAGGATCATAAGATGGATACTAGAAAAGCGGAAACGGAAGAAGCTATAAAGAACACGAAAAATGGGTACGCAGCAGAGAGCAGGGAAAGGGATGATCGAAATGATAAACGCACTAGATAGGTTAAAAGTACAGGGGATGAGTGTGGATTTTACAATAAAATGCGAGACAACGACTGGAAATAAAGTATCCACTATAAATTGAAAGCCAATGTTTTTAAGAATATAAAAACCATTGAGATGCCAAACTAAACGAGAAGTTATTAGCATTAGTATTAATAAAGGCAAGTTGATGTAAGGAAACCAAGATTATTCAGAACCAGCCTTCAAAAAAAACAAAAAAAAAACCGTAACCTAGTTCAGTCGAGGACGTCTGAGAGAATACGACTATTCGGTATATGTACGACAGCGTGATGTATGATAATTCGATGTAGGTGCGCATGCCGCATTATCAACAGGAAATTCAGTGTGCTCTGCTTTACAATGTTCGGGAAAATCGCATATGAACGGGTTAAAAACCCAGCAGAAGTACAGAGAGTAAATGCAGCTCATTATTTTTTTATTATTTTGTGGATGGTTCTCGAATCATATCCAACTGCAGTAGAATTGAAGAGTCAATAATTCGAAAATCTGGTTATAACACAAAATCTACAACATCTTTGACTTCATGATCTTACTTGCCATGGAAACTAAGGTCATGAGATGCCAAGAATACAGTAATACCAGATATGAATGCGCGAGCATTCAACATCGGATATTACTGTACTGTAAAATAAACAATTCGTGCCACTTTCGCTATTACACTGTAATTCAGCGTTTCCCAGACTTTGTAGTCTTTTGTTGTCGTTGTTTTGGCGCACTACTTCGTATTGTGATTATCCTACACACTCAGAACTCGAAGTGGACCGGAGCGTACTGGAACGACGTTCCGGTTCATGACACGATCCGTTAATGTCATGTACGCACTTGATTATTAAAAATAAAATAAAATATCTTATCTTATAATAAAATATTTCATATTATATTATTCGTTGATTTATTATTGTTATAATATTATAATTAAATTTACTATAATATTATAATAAAATATTTAATAAAATATCTTATTATAAGATATTTCATTAAAAATAAATGTCTGACTGTTAAAAATAAGATATTTTATTTTATTTCGTAATTCGTATTAAAAAAGCCGTCCATTGTGCAATTAAACATTTATGATGGGCATAATCGAATGATTTTTCCATAATCGAATGAATCATTCGATTAATATGAGTATATTCGAAATAATCGATTATAAACTCTCGATTATGCCCATCACTACAGTCAGCCCCCCTTAAACTACAGTGCTAACTACCGCCCCAACTGAAGAAGCCTTTAAGAATTTCCCCCACTTCCTGATGGCATTTGAACCACTCCGAATGATTGACAAACAAAAGAACTCGGAGAACATACTACACTGCGGCGGGAACCTTTAGTTTTTTTACATCCCACTAAATTAAGTGGGTATCTTCTGCCAGCCTTTCCTCTTGTTAGGTATTGTAGGTAAATATAAGTATCAAAATAATTTCGTAAACTTCAATTAATGATAGCTTATTTAAATATAAATTACTACGTGTTTCTCTTAAAAATAAGTAACAAATACAAATAATAAAAATTAATTCGTAGAAGAACTCTTTATTATATACAGAAGGCACACATTGTATTTCTTTTATCCTTTAACCTTGTTCTAGCAGTTCTTTTTAAAGTCTTTAAAATACTGTACATTTGAAGTGAGGCGATGTTAGGCGAGGCCTCCGTTTGCTGTAGTCTGCTACTTGTGGTCAAATTACATTTTATTGAGTCTCAAAAAGGTCTACGAATAGTAAGCGTATAGATTCATGTTCCCTCTTTCTATTAAAGTTTTCCACACAGTGAGTCCTTCAAGGGATGTTACCTCCAGGCTTCGTCATTCCCTGCCCAGGTATCCATGACTACATCGTGCTCTACTTGCTGACTCCTGAAACTTCCAGGAATGAGAACACTGCTGACACCAAGGAGCCCCTGCTTGTGGTATCACAAGCAGGGGCTCCTTGGTGTCAGTGTGGTATCACTCAGAAATGGGATATACTGTATTCTTCCCATAACAGGTCTCTCCTCTGAGTTGAATGCCCTCGCAGCCAATCCAATTCTGACTCAATTTTTAGGAGCCTAAAAATTGAGTAAGTTTAAATAGTTAAATAGTTTTAGGAACCCAAAAGGAGATGGGAGACCCTATAGAAGAGCAGAATGGAATAACCCTATAGAAGGGTGGGTTGGGGTATCCCATTCTACCCTTCTATAGGGTCCCCATCTCCTTTTAGGAAATGGGGATTTGCTCCTCCATCCTCCACTTCCTCTCTTCCCTGCTCTTAACCATTCTGTACTATCAACTCCATTCCTGGACCGCCTTTGCTCTGGTTACGGCCGGAAGTAACCAGAACAATACAAACAACACACCAACACACTACTCACATAACCCACACTACCTACACCGACTGGTTTTGCAAAGTTGTGCAGCATCACAGAGTACTTAAGCGCATTAGTGAGGAACCACTTAACAATCATACTATGTATATCCACGATATCCACAATGGCATTATCCAGCAAATAACAAAACTTTTAATAAAAAAATGAATAAATAAATGACAGTAGCATTTTGACGAAGAAATATAGAGTAGGCAAATCACCAATTTCGGACGTTAAAAAAATTAGGAAGATTTTAAAACTGCTTTGTCATTTTATTCGAACAAATCGATTTTCTTACTTTTTTTATATAATGCTTTAAGTTTAAACGTACACATCTGAATCGTCTTTAACAATGTCACCTTACCTATAGTAAAAATACTTGGGCCTAAAATCAAGAATCAGTTTACAAACGTTTCCCTTGTGACATTTCAAATCGATATGAGGAAACTTTTAAATCATAAGGAAAAAGTGAAGTCATGCTTAATAGATACTGCGTTACGATTTGCATTTCCTCTTTATACCTGTGGTAAGTTAAGAAAACGTACGAAATTGCAATTCCTTTTAGTTATAATTAAAACACTTTCTCAATAATCAAGAAGCTCAATTCAAGAACAGACCAAAACAAGAATAAAGGAGCATATGCAGCACATTTATCCAGTGGGAAATCAAAAAGCCTGCGACTACGGCCAATAATATCGATTTTCTGCAGGACAAGAGTAATTCTTCTAGTACGCTGTTATTGTCTGCATTCTTGGGCACTGGCTATATGCTCTAATGTACTTTTGTCGGATATCAGAGGCGGAAGAGAAGTAAGGGGTTTGCCTTCTCTCGCAAGATGCCAATTCTAAAGTTCTTCTCACATAAATCTAGGAAAAGTGCATGTAGTTCAGTTACTTCCAAAGGATACAAAATATATAAAAAAACCCAAAGATGAAAAGCATCGCAAAGAATACGAAGTAAACTTTTCGAAATAAGAGATAACTGCAAATGGAAAGGTGTAATTTAGATGTCCATAACACAGATCATTTCAATGGTCCACTTTGAAGAAGAAAAAAATCACAAAAAAAAAAAAACATGGAAACGTTACTGGTCATAAAACTGAACGTAAATAGGAAAAATTGTATAAAAGAAGTGAAGTTTTTTAGGATTCAGAGGGCTTCCAAAGTTGCATCATTACTATACTTGGACTTTTGAAAGCTCACAAGGATTCATAATACAAAAAAACTTGCATGGCTCAGACAAAATATAAGCAGGATAGTTTGCTAAGAATATAATCAAACTGCAACAGATAAGGACAAAAAAAAAAAAAAAAATTCACCTGCGAATTCTCCAGTAGTTATACAGAGCTAATCTAAGTATCATTATTTTAAATGATATTCTTTTGTTTTGTTTGATTTTAGCTGTTACACATGAACCCGTGCTTACGTAACCGAAGTATATTCACTTATGATAAAGATTATATACTAATGCCTGCGCTTGTTAGACACAAATAAAATGTTCGTAGATGTTTCAATTTTTTAGATGTTCGAATCAGCATCAAGAAAATGTAGGACATGAGGTATTAGTGTGAATACTCTGTATCCTGTGTGCGAAATCCTTTACCTTCTCCTGAGAGCATCTAACTCAGTTTCAATCCAAAAGGCAATAAATTTCTCACGTCATCAACCCGAATTTCGAACCCAAACTTTGTCAAATGAGAAGTGGTATAATCTTTTTCTATAAGAAATGGAAAAGTGGTAACCATATATCTAGTTGGACGGGTAAATTAACTGCATTACTAACAAGTTACTTATTAAGTATTATTCATATTAATTTCTTGATTTCTTATATACAGAGTGTTTATAACTTGTGGGCAGGATCGACTGTAAACAGCTGGAGGGCCATCCATGCCTGTTTGACTTTTAAAAAATGGCTATAGAGTTTTCAATGGTAAAAAAAGAAATAAGAATACGCAAACATGTACCTAGTATGAGTCAGTAACTATTCAAATTCAGATAAAAGTTTATATGAACTTTTCATTATTTTCAGGTACTGAACCGATCTTGAAAGTACGGCCCACATATTATGAAACACCCTGTACATATAAAATGCATTGTTTTAATGATGATAATGGCATCAGGTTTATTCATCTATTAACTAGAGTAATTTGTCGTCAAGGCAGCTGTTTCCGTATATGTTTGAAACATCAAAGCTGATTTTCTTAAAAGCTTATAGGATAAATTTCAAACTCCACTGAATTCAGTAAGTGTATGCAATACCAATATAATTAAGTAATAAACATGGTTATTTAAACTAAAATTATGCATAGAAACCTTATTTTGAAGACTTGGGATTAAGGTGGTATTTTGAAGACTTGGGATTAAGGCTCTGCCAGCAGAAAATTCTGCAGAACGTGTTAATTTCTTCATAACACACAAAGGAAGTGCATTCCAAGGAGCAAATGTGAACAGGCCAGTAAGGCACTAACGCTTCATGCTTCCGTCTTTGAATTGCGGTCTGTACCGAGGGTGCATCACATACATGCCTGCATTCCACTATGCAGGTCTTTTGAAGCAGCAATAAAGCTCCATAAATACCAGCACACAACCAAGTGGAAAACTGGCAGGAAAATGTCAGAGATGATAAATAACTCACTCCACACCTTACCGAGACTTAAATCCCCACAGAGTTAATACCGATGACTAGATACATAAAATAACTTAATAACATAAGCAAACTCAATTCTTCTATGCCACACGATATTTTCAGTACTGCGAATACGGTGATGGATTTATATTTAGTAGAAATCCTAAATTCGCTTAAAAAGTTTTGCATGAAATAGGTACTGGTAAACTAGTTTCTGCTAAATTTCATAAGACAGGCTGATAGCAAAAATAACAGGATACATTGCATAAGTTATGGTCGCATATCTGCAGTTGCTTTGAGACTGGCACTAACCTTTTTTGTAGAGAAAAAGATAGGCAAAATGAAAGTTTGTGTATACGGGACAGCCATACGGTTATGGGAGTGTTAACTTCATTGTAACCCACATACTACCGCGTTATTTTGTCGTGACGTGTAGGAGCGTCGATGGGAAGAGAGAGATAACAGTAAACAGATAAGTACTTCATCGGCCAGTTCAACAGCGTTATCGTAACATCAGTAGCTTTTTTTTTTTTTTTTTGTCGTTTTACTCGATTTTTATAAGACAAATAACATGCTCAATCATAATCATAAAAAGTAAGATCAAGGATTTTTAATCAATGTAAATACTTATTATTATTTTTTTTTAATTCTTCGGTCATATACTATGAAATTAATGAAGAAGGAAGTTAGATTCTTTAGCCTAGACCTAGTCTTTCACAAAGAAAGACTGTTGAGTCTTTAATATAATCCCTCTTTGTGTGTTTCACGAGATCGCAAAGGATATAAATACCACAGCCATCTTTATAATATAAATAAATCTAAAGAAAAATGGGATTATGAGTTTCATTAACATTAACTTTTGGGGAAACTTCTGAAAAGTATGTTACAGTAACGTTACAATAGGATCTAATCGTATTATGAGACCAAGTTCTCATTGGGAAAAGGAAAGGGGTGATTTCCACTCACTCTAGTGGAGCCAGAGTAATCCATACAGACAGTCCGATACTCCAACGACCAGTCCATGAAGGAGTTCCACAGAGTGGCACCCTATCCGGACTCCTCTTTACCGAAATGATGATCCAGTTCTGCGAGAGCAGGAACGATGTATACACGTACACAGATGACATTAAGATCATAACGACCATCCAACCGTCCTTGTCTAATAGTGCAGTGTGTAACCAGATCAATCATAAGCTTATGGATCTATTCATATACTTAGATAAATTTGGCCTGGCCCTAAATCCGGAAAAGACTGTAATGGTGGTGTATTCTCTCAAAAAAATCACCAACGCTCATACATCCAAAACTAAATGGGATGCCTCTCCCAACTGTCACAACTCATAGAGATCTGGGGATAATTTTTGACACCAAACTTACGTTCACGTCGCATATTGATTTACTTGTAAAGAGGATGAACTATCTATGTTGGATATCCAAGCAACACCTTTTGAACGTGAGACAAGCTGCAACAACCGCACGATACATAAGAACAACAGCGTATTCGGCCATATTGTACGGTGCTGAATTGGGGACCCCCGCCACCCCTACCCACATTAGGAGAATATATGGGACTGAATTCTGGCTGCTGAAGTGGGCCAACAATAAGCACCATCTCCCCCATCAGTTAAGAACCAAGCAGCTTGCGGAACAACAAACTACAGCGTTTGCCAGACATCATTGCCTGAAAACGACTCATAACTACAATAAAGATGATGACGGGCGTGATATCCTCAACGTACTCTGGCAGATTTGTGTGGCACATCCCGCCATCTGCCTTAAGAGGCACCAAATCCCTGAGGATCCCAAACAGACTGAAGATGGCTGATAGGTTCATACCAGCCAGGGCGTTGGAATTAGCCTGCTGCTTATCTCAAACTGGAATTAACCTCGAAAGGCTAATAGAAGATCTGAAGTGCAGAAAAAAAACCGCGATATGATTCGCTGAGGCTACGGTCGCCTAACAGATCTGCGGGTTTTTGAACTGTGTTTACTCAATGGTGTGCTTATGTGAACAAGTGTCTATAGTGTTTTCAGTTGTCTATAGTTGCTATACTGAGAACTTGCACGTTAACTGTCAGGAATGTTAACTACACAGAAATGCAGTGTAAATGTAACCGCTCTATATTTTCTATTCCTTTATATTGTATTATATGTAAATCCCCTGGCATTTATTTCCATGAAGGGAATTTGTCACTCACCATTATAACACTTTATTTAGTATGGTAGGACAAATAAAAATGTATTTATTTATTTATTTTCGAATTATTTTATTCTGGCCGCTAAGTTTTTCATACAAAATTCTCCAATTTCCTTATATACAAATACAGAGGAATTCGCCCACCCCGAAATCCTGAAGAGATAAAGCAGAGAAATTTTACCATCTTTCTGTAGTCAGCATCAAGGACAACAAACTTCACCGACAGCGTATTTAACTGAAAATGAACTGCCGGTAAGAGAGAATCAATTTGAGAATCGGTGACCTGCTCAGAAAATAATTTGCTAAAAATATAATTTACTAATTTTTTGACTCTGTATTAGTCAATGCTACGTATGTTCAAAAAAAATTTCTGCTAAGAAGCTAACGCCAAAATGCTAAAAAATCTGCTATGAGACTAAAGCAATGTGCGAAAATAGCTGCTAGGAAACTAATGCGAAAACTCAATTTTGCACTATACTTTCGTCCCGCATATCATAAAGGGACTGAAGGTGAAGGAAAAGGAAAAACAGCAACAGAGTACCAGGAGAATAAAATAAATAAATAAATTGGAAGGGGATTTTTCAGACCTGAAAATCAGCTAAAATCGTGCCACGGTTAACATAACACAGCATATATCCTTTCCTCCTGTCTCTGCAGTATCTAACATTCAATTTATAGTGATCTTTCGCGCAGAACGTTTCTTCCAAATAAGAAATAACATTGCCGCATATATCTGAGCTGATAGGCGTTTCTGGTGCACATTTATGATCACTGAATTTCTGTCGTGTTGGTTCTCAACTGGAAAACGAATTAAATTTAAAAAAGTTTCTGCATTTATGACTCTTAACTTTTCAGTTTTTAAAAGTAATATGCGGCTTCATATTTGGCTACTTCCTTCCTGCAACTCTATGCTGTAATCAACGGCTTAGCAAAAAATCGTGCTCTGCCCCAACAAACCTGTGTCCGTCCTCCCCTTTGGAAAAAATGCTCATTATAATATTAAATATTAGAATGCTCATAGCTCATAAGTGGAGCCCACTATATTTTATATTTCAGAAAAATTACACGATATTTTCAAAGGTATTTTATTTGTATGATATTTATGAAGCTGTTCGGGGGATGGAGGAAGGTGTCACGTATGCCAGGCATACAGGCGCTAGGTCCTGAGGGGCACCGCATCGTCACGGTACGGATAGTGACCATTTAAGTTACTTGCCTTCACAATATGTTTATGTCAAAGTAGCGACCGATTCCGCAACTATAATTCTCAGCAAATATTCACTGACAATCACCGTATTATTAGAGTGTTTACACAGTTGAAAAAAAGTTGCGAACCAAAAGCAACAGTTATGTAATTTTAAAATGTATGAGAATGGCTAATGTTTCTTAGCGGTAGATTTTTGGCATGATGGAATTTATTGGGGTTTTGATTAATTGGCGCAATGGCCACAATCATGGGCGCCGGCAGCATGCTGCAAGTGCACCACCTTCGAATTTCGAAGTAATACACAATTTTTAATATTTTCATTAATTTATTGTTATTGAAACATAAAATACTGCATGTATTCGAAAACTTGGTTAACAAAAAATTAAATTAGCGGAACTGTCCCTGTTGTCTTATTTTTATTTTAATATACTTATAATGAAATTTGATGGTTCTTTTCTTCTTTATTGAGTTGGCTATCTAAGCTTTATTGCGACAGTAAGCATTTTCTAATTTTTGAATTATAAAAGCCGTTTTATTTCCTTTGCTTATTATTACTATTACCTATGAAATGGCGCCTCCGTAGCCAGGTGGGAAGAAGCAGCAGTGCGTAGCACACGCTTCTTGATTAGACCGGGGGTTCGAGCCCGTCACCACCAAATACGAAGGAGGCGGAAAGGTCAGGGAATGACCACCGCATATCCCGGAGCAATATGGCCTTAGTTGCTAATGGTCCTAAAAACCAAACAACAACAACCTATTAAATAATTTTATTAATAAGAGATCCTTTAATAACTAGACGTCTTAACGGACAATCATAAAAAAGAAGAAAGGAAACGAGTTATATCAACAATTAAAGTAAAGTGCAGCCATTATCAACCCACTGCAGGATGGAAGCCTCCTCAACAATTCATGCTGAGGGAAACGGACCATAATCTGCCACGCTGGTCCAGTGCGGGTTGGCAGATCGACCGTATTCAGCAGTCAGGGGCTTGAACCCCGGTCTACTCAAAGAGCGCACACGCTCTTTCGGCTACGGAGGCCTTATCAACAATTACATGTCTTTAATTCAAAGTCCATCGACATTAATTAATGTGACTTGAATGATGAATTT
Source organism: Mastigoproctus giganteus (assembly GCF_048544385.1). Lineage (NCBI taxonomy): Eukaryota > Metazoa > Arthropoda > Arachnida > Uropygi > Thelyphonidae > Mastigoproctus > Mastigoproctus giganteus. The sequence continues at coordinate 180,104,737 of NC_143582.1, forward strand.
CTTGTACTTTTCTAAATATTGCGATTTCTTTACGAATTCTTTTCATTTTTTCTTTGACTACTGCCACTGGAAAACGTTCTTTTTCTAAATTAAAATAAATAAAAAAAAAATCGATTTACAATGTCTCAGAATAGGCTATCAAATTTAGCAATAGCATCTATCGAAAATGAATTATGCGATGACCTTGATCTGCACAAAATTATCATTCAATTTTGATTAGAAGAATCCATAAAATTTGACTTTAAATTTTATTTTAATTTACTTTTGATTTACTTTTGTTTATATTCAGATACATTATTTATATAATTAATTCGTTTTTTATTCCTTTACTGTTGTGTTGTATATTTTGTTTGTTTGTTATTTGGAGCATTAGCAACTAAGGCCATATTGCTCCGGGGATATGCGGTGGTCATTCACTGACCTTACCGCATCCTCCGTATTTGGTGGGCACGGGCTCGAACCCCGGTCTAATCAAGAAGCGTGTGCTACACACTGCTGCTCCTGCCCACCTGGCTACGGAGGCGCCTATATTTTGTATATGCGAGTATATGAAAGTACATTATTATGTAATAACTGTTTTTCAATAATAATTATAATGAATGTGCATTCAATTATTTACGTATTTATTTAATTCACCAGAGTTTTAAATTAAATGTCTTGGATTCGTAGGTTTTAAAATTTGCGAAAAGGAAAGGGGAGCCAAAATTTATTTTGCCGACACGCAAAGAATACTTCGACGCTGACCTGGAAAGGGAAAAGGGAGATGGCTGAATACAGAGCTTCGTCGAAATGCGGGGTCTGTTGGGAACTGCACTACGGCATTGGCTCTTACTGTCATCTACCCAGAATTTATTCTTCTGTCACAAACATATATGGTTTCCATACATTTAAAAATATCTATACTTGAATATAAATATTTTTAAAATATATTCCCCTATATTTTGAAAATTCCAAATATCTCTAGTGGAATTTACAGTTTATAGGAGTTAAGTTACCCACATATGATATCCGGCTTGTCTTGTTACACCAGCTACTTAACATTCAGTATTCCAATATTATTTTCAACTCATTAAGTTGACGTTTTCATCAAAAAGCCGAACCCTGGGGAGCCCGACATATCATCCATAATTCAACAGTAATTTATATCCCAACTGTAGGAAACCGTAGTTATTGTAGAAAGAAAGACTACCTGTTTCATAATATCTGTTACGAAATAAACAACCTATGACACAGAAAACCGGACATCCATTAATACACACAGATATCGAGATTTTTTCGAATTTCTTAGAATTGTGCGTCATTTTACACAGGTACACTTCTAAGAACAATAAGAAATTTCAATATACAGCAGTAGCAGCAAACGAACCAAACAAAAATAGGCATGAAAAGGGAGGAAAAGCGTGTTAAATTGAACTACACAGGTATTTTAGCATTTACAGAAAGTTCTAAGAATAGTATACAATGTACTGACATTCACGAGAACTGTTTAAAAAAAAAACGAACTAATAATTAGACATCGGATAATATGCATTACGATGACATGCAACAAAATATATATGAAAATATGCACCAAAACGCTATTATATGTGGTTTTTTTTTTTTTGACGTGAATACGTCTTTAATTAAATTCGGTCCGGTATAGGCTGGGGGGGGTCTCTACGAAAACTTTAGCGACCAAAAAAATGGCAAGATTAGTCGCGCTTATATCTCGTAAACTATAAATGATAATCTAATGATTTAAATTTTGTTGGATAGAGGGTTTATGTCCGTATCTAAAATGGTGGGTGGTGGGGGTGTGCAGCGGTGATGGGGGAGGTAGTGCTTGCGCGTGAAAGCCCAAAGTTACACTGCCCAAACGCCACTGCCCGAGTGGCGTTTGGGCAGTGTAACTTTGGATTGCGAAGAGACAGGATGTTGAAATTGGTGCCGATTTGTAGAGAATAACAGGATCTACAATATTATTTAGCAATAATAACCGATAAAATAAAATTTGTAAAGTTATAAGCCGATAAGTGTGCTGAGTTGAAGAAAATTTTCGTAATGTCGAAAAAATTGCAAAGCAAATATGAACAGAAATGTAAGAAATGTATATCATTGGAAAGAAAAATTCAAAAGTTCAACGTGAGTTCAATTTGAAGTACATTTCTACATCGCCCACTTCTCTGGGCAACACTTGTATAGCTTTAACCTTTGTAAGAAACATCGATGTAAATACTATGCCATATGTATCTTACTTCTCCTATCATCGGCCTTTGATAAATAAAATTATACTTCACTTATAACCACCAAGGCTTTATTCATTTACATCTTACCCTTCTTCTAATAACACAAAGACGGAGTCAAGCCTTAAACGATTGCGGTTGTGTCCCCGTACACAACCCACCCCAATTTTTTTTGGAGCATTAGCAACTAAGGCTATAATGATTATGATGTGCAATAATACATTTATTATCAATTTATCACAACTGAATTACGATTTCTTTGTATTCAATATTTAAAAATAACAAAACCGTATTACCCAACGGGCACAGTTGGGTAATACGGTTATTTCAAATTATTTTAATCAAAATCATTTTAAAAGCAGAGAACGAACTTTGCACATCGACGGAAGTGACTGGGCTGAGAGCTCAGGAAGCTTCTACACCAAATGAAAGTTCCTATTCATTTCCGTCATTTATTTATTTATTATTATTTTTTTAATGTAAAATCAGGAGTTCTATTTTAAAGCATTATCGGTTTATTTCTTATTTTTTTCTCCTATGTCTTCAGGCACAGTTGAAATTTCTAACTGAAAGGTCTCTACCTCTTTAACCGCACTGATCAAAGAAAGTGCCATGTTCAAGTTCGGTTATAGAATCAGGTAACAAAACAAAACGACTCTCAAAATAGCAAATCCAATGTTTAGGATCACCCTCCTAGAGCGTAGCGGTCCTGGGGTAGTTACTTTGTGGAAATAAACAGATAATAATAATAATTCAGAGCCAGAACAAGACGGCCTACTTCAATCACTGTACTTGCTGCTACTTTACGAAAGAATGGAGCAAGGTTACAGTCTTTTGTATACTAAAATCTTGTAGAAAGAGTCCCCTCAGAGGTTTGCTGACAACGTCACTAAAGCCAACGGGTATCATATTAGATATAAATTTCCCTTTTCTTAGATTTTTTTTTTTTCCATTTAGCGTCTCAATACACGGTGAAGGATAGTATATACATTTTCATATATTTAGACTTGCAGTAACAGTCTTTCACTCAGCCCTTTTGCTTTAAAACATTATAAAATAATATATATATTATTTTTTTAATTATATGTATATATAATTTAACGTGTTTGGCGGCCGTTTCAGTTTATAACACAAAACAATTTTCGTTTAATTTTGGTTTTGGAAAAAAAAAAAAAAAAAAAGGAGGTCCAATAAACACGATATTGAATATTTATTTTATTATAAAAACAATATCTTCTTGAATTTTCATGATTTTATATATTAATGACATTCTGAAACCAACAATTTACTACCACTTTCGTTTCTATGCAATGTTTTATATATAATGCTGACATCTCATAAGGATCATACATGCCATTTTAACCATGTTCATTTATTACATTCATAAACGTTCAATTACAGGATCCTACGTGAACGTAGTAGAACTCAGAAAGTATAGTGGTTCGTAGCTCATCACTCATTTCCAAGCTTTTGTTCATTTCCACGAACAGTGCATAGGGAACTACTTTCTTCAACGTAGTTCCATATATACTTGGCAGTTTCCCAGTATAGGAAACATGTTTATGTAGAGTTTTACGTATAACTTCACGTAGAGCTGCCTAGTTCCCTTGAACAGCAGTACATGAAGTCATTCTCTTCTACGATTGGTAGCATTTCTTGTAACTCATTTACTGATATCGATTTTACAATCCGCTCGACGTACGCTGCCAGACTTCTTCAAAAGACTGAAAATTGTCCCTTTCGGGGAAGTTTTGATAACTGGGAAGGAAGAAAGAAGTTAGATCCAACTAAAAGTAGGGAGGATGTTGAACGTCCTCGCAAACATTTTCGACACCATCTTCGCAAACGTTTTCCATTCAAGGTTCATGGTTAAATTTGACGAACGGCTCCCTTTGTCCATTCCAATTGTTCTGATGGTCATTCTTCGATCGGTATGAACAAGCTCCGCATTTTTTCTATATTTTCATCAGTTTTCGCTGTTGTATGACGGCCAGATGGAGAATCTTCATGGATGTTTTCTCTTCCTTCAGAAATTCGTTTGTGCACTCGAAAACTAATCCCTTGGATATTGCTCACCCTCCACAAACTTCTCATAACAATTCGACATTTTTGGTGGACTCTATCTTCAATTTAAACAAAAATTTCAGGTTTATGCGCTGTTCCAAAATTTTTCAGACATTTTTATGTTTTGAAGCATAAACCACTTTAGTTTAATTTAATACTGTGATACACACAATCAATGCACAGCAGCATTCGACTGCTATTACAAGTGATGAAACTCTGACAGACACACTTTGGCCTTAGTTGCCCTTGTGTCGTAAAACTCATAAAAATGAGAGATGAATAAACACATGTATCGACACAGCTTTGTCACTGGTCGGGCGAACAACACTTCACCATGGCCATTCTTGTAACTTCCTACCACACTTCAATGCTTCCCAACCTCACAGAAACTCCAACCCAGTTCATCCAAGAAACATGGCAATACACTATTTTTCAATATATAATCACTTTCTACCTCTATACATTTATCCCAGCGACTGACAAACTTTTTTGGATTAAATCTGAATTTTCAATGTTGCTCTGGCAGTACGATACATTGACTTGCTGTAGGATTATAGTCTCCTCCTACTGCTAAGGAATCGTGCTCCTCTTTGGACAAATTGCTGGATACATTCAATCCATCACAAACTTCATCCAAACTGATCCATCTTTCCGTCTGAATAAGTTTATCAGCACAGTGAACAATATTAGGCGTTGTTGCTACTCAGAACAGTCAACGAGCAATGTTTAGCAGCGATGCTTGAATAACTATTTCTCAACAGTTCACATAATTTTAAACGCGTTTCGATAATAAACAACTGTCACATTCTGTCCATGCATCCTACAATACATTTCACTTCGGCGTCAACGGAGATACAACTGAAAGAGCGGCTGCAATTTAAGGTGACTACGGCACAATACTGCTAACTTAACATCGCAGAATCTACAAGTATGTACATTTTCAAACATACCGTACTAGTAGAGTATAAAGATTTATTGTGGTAATAAGAGTAAACACCGTCTTGAAAAGTTCTAATGACAATCTACTAGAGTTCCTCGAAAAATCTGCTATCTAGGAGATCACTTAAGTTCATTTTTCGTTAGTAATAATACAATCTGCAAAACTGTAATACAATCTAATAAAGAAGAAAACTCCAACGGTGGATCTCTGATCGCCCTGAGAAATATTTTTTTTGTTCTAACTCCGGGACGACCACGGTCAGAGTTCACAAGATAGAAAGAGAATACGTATAAGAAAACATCACCGTATTTAGCAATCAAGTGGGCTTGAACTATTGATCTTCACAGAGATATTCATATTCCCTGTGAAGACCAAATTCCAGCTTTCCTCATTACGAAGATGAAATCGTCCGTTACATATCATGTTCTGGGATCAGCGAGATAGACAGATCATCGTGGATAATCACAATGATTACCTCAATGATTTCTCAGAATATACCAAATTATTTGGCTTCTCAATAAATCCGCATAAATCGCAATATGTTATTTTCACTCTTCGAATGAGATGTGCTACATCCCACACATGCTGTAAAATTCCTCGGGATAACGCTCGATTGGAAGCCAGCCTTCTGATAACATTTCCAATCGCGATACTCCAAAGCCTTATAAGCATTACAAAGTAAAAAAAAAAAAAAACCCTAGACTTTTATAAAATGCGTAATGAGATGATTTTTATAAAATTCGTAATGAGATGATCATTATAAAATAACACACTGCTGAAGACTGTATCTAAGGTTACTCTGTTCCAATCTTGAATACAATTCACAAACCATGTGCTGAAAATCAAAGCTGTCCTACGCCTGTGCTCGGCCAAACATGATCATATAAAATGCCTGAAACTGGAATTTTATGGGATCATGTAAAATTCACAATGACAACACAAACATCTTCAGGCATTGGATAATAGAATATCCATTCAAGGATAGGATATAAGCCCAACCTAATTCTTTAATGGTCTGAAATGTTTCTTGTTAATGGTGTATACCAAAATTTTTTCTTAACATAACACCCATCCACTTAACGGAACTAGTATTTACGAGTAAATACTGTACTTTATCTTAAAAGTATCACAACTAAATGAGTAAAACAACGCTAACAGTAGTCCTGAAGATACCCAGATCCAATTATCCAAAAAGGGAGAGTGCTTTATGAAAGCAACCGCTGTTTTTAGCTGTCATATCAAATAGCATCTGAAAACCATCACAGATGGTGCTATGTTTAATGGTTAAGCTGTAAACTCGAAACCAAGTAGCCTCTAGATTTTCTTCAACCACGTTCATTGGAATATACTAATTTCATCGAAAGTCTGCCTACGATAACGCATAGCGCACCTATGCATGCCTATCTCTCAATATCTATTGTAAAGAGCTGCCTTCATCGGGTCGATCATGGCATAAACATGTTTATAACAGATTAGTGATTGGTTTGGCTGACAAAATTTTTAGTTTGGGAGTACACTATGACTGAAACTTCTGTGTAATCAAAATGAATTTAGCATGCAATCTGAAGCTATTATTAGTGGAACACACACACACGCACGTACACGGCGATATTATGAGATCGTACAACAGTGAAAACGGCTACAACGATGAAAAATGAAGAAAGGAATGGTGTTCCAAAAACAGCGTAATGACTGGTAATCAATCGAGTAACTTTATTTTTTTTTTAATTTTTTTTTTTTAGGGTTGCCCGTAATTAAATACATTAACCCGTATTTTGTGTCTGTAAATTGCGTATGTTCTAAGGTTGATTTGCCTGTTTTGCTGGACGAAAAAACCTCAGTTACTGGCGAGAAAAACTTTGCTATCTACGCCTGAGACCAACTAACTCAGCCACGGAGTGAAAAAAGTCCATTAAAGTTCCTCTCGTCATCGACGTGATTCGAACCCAGGCCTTTTCCACCCGGTGCGGGGAGGACGGTGACGATACCACTGTGCTACCCGCGCAGACGAGTAACTTTAATTGTCAATATTCTGGCATATTACCAAAGCTATTCTGTCACTGCGTGGTGTAGTGGAAATTATGGCAACCTTCCCCAACAGTCGCCAAGAAAAATAATGGTGACTGAGAGGTAAAAATAAAGTATAACCTCAATTACCATGGCAATAGTTCAGCTCACAAAGCACAGATTACAGGCTATTAAAGAGGAAGGGAAGACTTAAGCAGAAAACGGATTTGTTGTTGTTGAAGGGTTTTAGGGGCATCAGCAACTTAGACCACGTTGCGCCGCCATATACAGGGTGTCTCAAAAATATTGGTACAAACGTTTAGGGGAGGTAGGTAACATCTAAAGGAATGTGAATCGCATAGGAAGCCATAACCGGGAACGTCACCGTAAGTCGGTACAAGGCGCTGTTCATCAGTTCGCGAGAGGGAAAATTTCTGGTTTACTCATTCAAGCAGTAGTCTCCGCACGAAGAGCATGCATCTATATACGAACTGTGAGATTAGCAGAGGGCCCACACGGTGTGCACCCCATGAGGCACAACATCGCTTCGCAATAAATGTGTGGGCAGGTATGGTCGGTAACTGCTTAGTCGGTCCATACCTGTTACCATCCCGCATGAACTCCGCTAAATATCGGATCTTTCTTGAACAAGTTCTACCAGGGTTACTTGACGATGTTCCAGCAAATGTGAGACGCAGCATTTGGTTTCAACATGACGGGGCGCCTGCCTATTATGGAAGTTGTGTTCGTGACCATTTGAACAGGCGTTTTGGGCGTCGATGGACTGGCCTTGGTGGACCCGTTGCCTGGCTCCCACGCTCACCTGATTTATCGAGCCTTTATTTCTTTCTGTGGGGGCCCTCAAATCTATCGTGTATGAATCGCCTGTGGAGACGGAAATGGATCTCGTGGCGAGACTCTGCTACTGCTACTGTCAAAGAAACTTCAGGTGTGTTCGACCGTGTCCGCCAATCCATGCTGCGTTGGGGTCACGCATGCATCGCGTCTCATGGTGGAACCTTCGAGCATCTGTTGTAACATCATGAAATGCATCCATCTCGTCATCATCATCATCAGCACTGGTGATGATGATGATGAGCACTGGCCATCCATTTACTACTCAAAAACTCATGAATTTCATCTATCCATCTCCGCCTTTGTCTTCCAGGTTTTCTTCTAGCTCCTCTTGGGTACCATTCTGTTATTTTCTTAGTCCATCTGTCATCATGTCTTCGAGCTATGTGTCCTGCCCAAGACCATTTTAGTTCTTTAGTTTTGATAAGAATGTCCTTTACTTGAGTTTGCTGCCTAATCCATGTGTTTCTCTTCTTATCTAACATTCTAATTCCCAATATAATTCGTTCCATTCTTCGCTGTGTAGTTCTTAGCTTCTCTTCCATTCTTTTGGTGAGTGCCCAAGTTTCACTTCCATAAGTCATGGTGGGGAGTATACATTGATTCATTATTTTACGTTTCAGACAAACTGGGATATTGCTCTTCAGTATGTGACTATATTTCGTGAATGCTATCCATCCAAAATTTATTCTTCTCTTGACTTCCAGCCATTTATCATTATTACAGCTAATAACTTGTCCCAGATAAGTATATGACTCCACCTTTTCAATTACTGCTCCTTCAATCATTATTTCCCTTTCCGTGGCATACTTGTTCATCATTACTTTTGTTTTAGCCATATTCATCTTTAGTCCAAAATCCTTACTAACTGTGCATAACTGATTAAGATTTTCCTCTAATTCTTTGGGATCGTGGCTTATGACCACAATGTTATCTGCAAATCGTAAATGGTTTAGGTACTCTCCGTTCACATTGACTCCTTTCTGCGACCAGTCTAATCTTCTGAAAGCTTCCTCAAGGGCAGCAGTAAACAGCTTCGGAGATATTGTGTCTCCTTGTCGAACTCCTTTCTCGATTTTAAATTTGCTACTGTCTTTGTCTAGTCTAATAAAGGATGTAGCACTCTCATATATTTTCTTCAAAATCATAATATATGGAGTATCTATGCCTTGTCTTTCCAGTGCCCGAAACATTGCCTTATGCTGTATGGAGTCAAATGCCTTTTCATAATCCACAAATGCCAGGCATAATGGTGTTTTATATTCATTTGCTTTCTCCATTAGCTGTGATATTACGTGAAGGTGATCCATAGTTGAGAATCCTGTCCTAAAGCCAGCTTGCTCTTTCGGTTGATTCTCATCAAGTATTCTTTCTAATCTGTTAGTAATGACCCTTGTGAACAACTTGTAGATAGTGTAAGTGTAAGTGTTTTCAGTGTCAAACGGCACCAGGGGTTTCCCCCATCTCCGCGTTGCTTTTATTGTGGGTGTACCAGTTCACTGGGAAGGCCAGAGATTTAAAAGTGTATGGATTATGGAAGTGTGGTGTTTTGTACCGTTGTTCCTCTGGCCATTTAGCCGCTGGACCTCTTCTGAGGCCCAACGTTGCCCCACTTACGCCCCGTGGAGGCAGACCAGGTACCCGATAGTCTTTAGTTCACTCTGGCAGGTCCTGCCACCTAATTTCCTGAGATTTCAGTGGCTAGGACCTTAAAAAAAAAAAAAAAAAAAAAAAAAGTTTTTTTTTTTTTTTTACACATATATGTATAGATACATGTGTGATATCTCTCGATTGCGTAGGGTGATGTCGCTTGAATAAGGATAGACCGAAATATGGGCGTCAGTTAATTTGGATTCATTGAATTTATGTGTGTGGGGGAATTCGCTTGTGTAAAGATAGAGAAGGGGGAGAGAATGAAGACTGGGGGGTTAAAGGAGGAAGGATAAGGCCAATAGAGTAGGAGGCCTCAATTTGGTGTCAGCAGGGCATGCCCATGCCCTGCCAGAAGGAAGAATGGGGGTGGCGTGGAGGGGAGGAAACAGTATGACCGTCTCCTCCCCCCTACCGGGATGGGATAGAAAGGGCCGGACAAGGGAGCCGGCACAGGTCGCCAATATGGCGTGTGTGCAGCCTGGCTGCAGAGTGGTGGCTAGGCCAGCAGGTTCAGGACAGCATCACAACACTGGCCCCACCAGGAGGTACATACAGGGACAAGGTCTCTACCGACTTGTTCAGAGATCGGTTGAATGCCGGCGTTGGTCATGGGATCAAGGTCTCATCCACTTTGGTCGTGGTCATGGTCCTTCTATTTCCATTTTGGGTGGTCATTCTTGGTATGTGGTCACTTTCACTGTTTGTTCTGTTATCTGGGCGTCGATGCGGTGTTGTCACTCCTGCATATGGTGATTGTCACATTCTAGGGTAGTTCGTTGGGTAAATTACATGCGCTGTCGGTCCAGTTGACAGGGTGTCCGTGTTTGATTGTGATGTTCGTGGGAGCAAAGTCCCGTCCGATATCGTGGTACTTTGAGCTTTCTGGTACAGTTGACAAAGTAATGGCACTCATGAGAGCAGAGTCCCGTCCGATGAGTTGTAGTTGTAGTCAGGTCCTGCATCAAGCCTGGGGAGGTTGGGTCATTACCCTTAGCCGGGTAAACAGCTCATGTGCAAAGCACGAGAGGGCCTTGTAGTGCTCCTCCTCATGTAATATAAGGTGCTCCCGTTCCTTCGGATTAAAGCGTATCTTTGTGATGAAATGACATCTGATGTCCTCAAAGAGGGGACAATCGTGCATTAGGTGTGACCATGTTTGGTTTTCTCCGCAGTGGCATAATGGGGAATCCCTGATGCCGAAAGTTGACAGCTTGGCATTAAAAGAGCCATGCCCTGTTAGAAGAAAGGTGGTGTAGAGCCCCGGTGAGAACCAGTTTGGCTGTTCGGGATACACTTGGGTAATGTCCGGGATGAACTTCCGGGTTATCTCACCTTTAGTTGAGTCCGCCCATCGGGACTGCCAGGTTTGTTGAAGATATTTGGTTAGTCGTTTCTTTTCTGCGTTGCTGTTGTTGGTCGGGTCTGTGGTGAAGCCAATGCAAGTTACACTGTTCCCTCTTGATAGTTGATATAGCATGCCACAGCGGACAATCTCCAGGTCCAAGGGTAGGAGCCCTACAAGGGCCTGCAGTGCGCGTGAGCTGACCGTGCAGCATGCTCTGGAGACAGTGAGTAAGATGCTGCGCTGTATCGTTTCTAGCTTTCTTTTATTGACTGCGGTGGTTGCTTTTTTAAACCAGATCCCTGCTGCATAGCTGATGGCTGGAATGAAGAAAGCCTTGTAAAAGAGGATCAGGGTTCTTTTCCTTAAGCCCCAATCCTTTCGCGAGACTCTTGCTATGAGGGCTGAGTAGTTTTTGATCTTTTTTTGTATATATACGAGGTGTGGGGTGAATGAAAGATTTTTGTCAAGGATGATTCCTAGGTATTTTAATTCCGTGGTCAGTTTTATGGTTTTTCCTTCTATTTTTATCTGAGGTGGCCTCCTGATATCAAGGGAGCCTTTTAAAAGTATTGAGGATGTCTTATAAGGTGATATTCTTAAGTGATGATTTTTTGACCATTCTTGGAGGGTATCTATGGCCCTGTTTGCAATAGCCTCAAGTTGTGCACGATTGTCCGCCTCCAGCATCAGGACCAGGTCATCTGCGAAGGCTTGAGCATCTGCTCCGTTTAGATCCTGGTTGAGGAAGCCGTCCAACACCAAGTTCCAGAAGAGAGGGCCCCAGGACTGATCCCTGTGGGCATCCCCGGAACACCGGCCGGGTGAGTTGGCTATAGGGTGTAGATACTGAGATCCTTCTGTCCGAAAGATAGGTTTTGATGCATTGGTATAAGTTGCTGGGAATGTTTGCCTCCCGGAGTCTGCCGAGGACACTTGGCCACCAAAGTGAGTCAAATGCCCCGGCAAAGTCAATGGAGATAATAAGGAAGTATTTACTATTACTGTGTGTAGCTGCATTTATTATACGTTCCAGGGCATCCACGGTGGAACATCCTCGTCGAAAGCCAAATTGCTTGGGAGAGGGGAGGCCTGCTTCTTGGTAGTGAGCTTGTATCCTGCTGTGTAGTAGGTGTTCATACAATTTACTTAGTACTGGCAGTAGGGCTATGGGTCAGTATGACTCCGGGAGTTCCTGTGGTTTCTTCGGGTTCTTCAGTATTAGTCTAATTCGTGCTGCTCTCCAATCATGGGGAAAATATCCTGCAGATAGGCAGTGGTTATATAAGTTTAATATAGTTGTTGGGATATATTCCACGGTCTTTTTTACAATTTCTGGCTCCAGATAGTCTTCGCCGGGTGTTCGCTTATTTCTTATTTTTGCTGTTGCCAGATGGAGGTCTTCAAGTGTGAACGGGTCCTCCCGATGTGCTGGGCAGTAGTTAGTATTTTCCTCACAGAGCAGAAGTTGCTCAGGAGTGTGGTCTGAGGGCAGTTTCTGGAAGATGGTATTCAGAATATTGTCTATAGATTGGTGCCAGGATGTGGTATAGTGGCCATCGGGTGTCTTTGTTGAAGATATTACTTCTCCTTTTGGTAATTTATTAGTTGCCACTTTGTATACAACCCCCCAGGGGTCCTTATTCCCTGTTGTTGAGACTAGTGTCTCCCATGAACATTTTTTCCGGGTTCTTATTAGGGCTGTGTATTTGTTTCTGACCTCACGGTATTGTTGTCTGAGGACTTCTACCTCTGCCGCCGGCCAGGATCTTCTCGCTCGCTGGAAGCTTTTACGGCGTGTATTTACTTCATTCCGCAGTCTCTGAAGCTCAGGGCACCACCATGGGACTGAACCTGCAGATGGTTTCTTTCTTTTTATAGCTATGTTTGAAGCCTCTGTGATTAGACTTACTATAGCACGCTGGTGCTGGTCTGGGGTGAGGTTTGTGCTATCGAATGCTCCAACAGAGTATGTCAGTGCCTCCCGAAATTGTTCCCAGTTTGCCTTGGCTATAGCAAATCTGTTGAGGATTGTTCTGGGTATGGGTGGTCTATTGAGGGCACGGTGCATCTGGAAAGTTATTACTTTCCAAATTATAACTTGTAGATATGGGATAACAAGCTAATTGGTCTATAATTTCCAATTTCTGATTTATCTCCTTTCTTATGCAGCAAAACTATGATTGCATTATTCCGCCGCTTAGGCATCACACCTTTTCTAATGCACTTTGTGAAGAGCCTTGCCAGTTTTTGTGTTATGTCTCTTCCTCCCAATTTTAACAACTCTACAGTAACTTCATCTTCCCCCGGGGCTTTCCGATTCTTCACTTTCTTCAATGCATGTTCTACCTCATCAGGAAGAATATCGGGTATGTCGTATGTGTTGCTACTTTGCAATCCATCTTCCCCACTGCTGGTATCATTCCCTCGCTCCTTGTATAATTCTCTATAGTAGTCTTCTGCTATTTGAATTATGCCTTCTCTGCTGTTTATAAGTACACCATTGCTATTCTTCAGTTTCAGTATCATTTGTCTTTCTGTATTACTGCTCATGGCTGCTGATTTAAATCCTTTGTTTTCCCTTAATGCTTGTTCTACTTTTCTTGTGTTAAATCTTCTTATGTCCTCTCTGAGTCTCTTTCTAATGGCTTTGCATAACTCAGTATACTCAATTTTCTCCCTGGCAGTGTTTTTCTTGCTCTTCATTTGTCGTCTTTGGTTCATCATGACAAGTGTTTCTTGACTAATTTTTTCTTCTTTGGATTTCTGTTTCCCTATAGGTTTCTTGGGCTTTATCACTTTCAGAAAGTTGTAATATTCCTCGTCGATATCTTGGTCCTGAGCAGTCTGCAGAAGCTCAAACTTGTTCTTAAGTTCCAGTACATACTGCTTTTTCTCCTCCTCTGTTATTTCAAAGACCTTTGTATTATTTACTCGAGTCAGTTTTTTCCTTTCCTTTCCTATGTCTATATCAAGTGTACATCTTACCATTCTGTGATCACTTTCAACATTTATCTTATTCAGGACGGTAACATCATTCACAATATATCTTCTGTTAGTGAGGATGAAGTCGATTTCATTAGTTGTTAATCCATTTGGACTCTTCCATGTCCACTTTCTGTTCACCCTTTTCTTGAAAAAAGTGTTCATTACTGACATTCCTTGAGATTCTGCAAATTCCACAAGTCTTTCACCTGTTTTATTTCTTTCACCAATTCCAAAATTTCCTATAGTTCCTCTTTCTGCACTGTTTTGCCTTTTTCCAACCTTAGCATTGAAGTCCCCCATAATAATAGTGTACTGGGTTTTCTGCTCATCTAGAAGATTCTCAATTTCAGTGTACATGTCTTCAACCTCTTCATCATCATGGCTCGATGTTGGTGATAAATCATTACAATCTTTAGCTTGTACCTCTTAGAAATCTTGAGTATTAGTCTTGACACCCTTGGTGATGTACTTTTGAATTCCAAAATGTTGTTTTTAAAATCTTTATGGACCAGAAACCCAACTCCACCTTCACTCTTTTCACTGTTTCCATTGGTGTACAGCAGATTTCCACTTGATAAACTTATAAGTGATTCATTTCTTCTTCTTGTTTCAGCCAAACCGATGATATTCCAATTCACATTTTCTAATTCCTTTTCCAGCTCTAATATCCTGTCTTCACCGATGAGTGATCGTACGTTATAACAGGCCAAGTTCAATTTCCGTGCATGGCAGCCTGGTCGTACCCAGAGATTCTTAGCACCCTCTGCTTCCACTCTGATCCTCTCGCTGCCGTAAGAGGGAGAGTGAAAGCTGCTGGGGACTGAGGGCCATTTGTATTGTTGTGCTCTCATTGCTGGAGGGATTGGTCTTTTCCTCTTCACGCTGACCAGGCGTCTTGAAGAGAACCACTCTGCACGTTCGTTGCCACCTAAGTGACGTAACAGGGCTCACCATCGAGAAGGCGTGCATGAGTGGATTTTAGGGAGGCAGGCCAACCGGACTTCTCCTAAATCTTCTGTAATGGAGAGATATTGGATCCATCAGTGTTTTAGGCTGAGTGTCTGATAACACACAGGATACCTGTTCCCCTCTAAGCCCCTCTCGTACTCTATTGTTAATATTATGTGAAATAAATGTTTGCCACTAATTACTGTCTTGTGTCATTTCTGCTTCTTGTGCCTTTGCTACTACTTTTCCGTGACGTTTCCGGTTATGGGTTCCTATGCGATTCACATTCCTTTAGATGTTACCTACCTCCCCTAAATGTTTGTACCAATATTTTTGAGACACCCTGTGTCTCAAAAATATTGGTACAAAAATATATGTGAATTATGTGTGTTTGTGGTCGAACTGCTATGTGCTGGAGAAAAACTCGAGTTTCCAACAGAAAAAACCATGTTTTTTCTGTTGTTACCCTCGTCTGAGGGCAACTAACTCAGCCAAGTTGTGAAAAAGAACCATAAAAATTCCTCGTGTCATTGACAGAATTCGAACACCGTCCTTTTCCACCCGATGTGGGGAGGATGGTGCTTATATTCATCGTGCCGGAAGGGCTCTACGTTATTAATAAATTATGCTGAAATGGTATACTGTCCCTACACTGCATTTATAATAAAAATTGCACACTAATCAAAATATACCAAAAATGAAATAAATAAAAGAACGCAGAAATGCGCCCAGTTGATATATCCTACTGCCGTGTGTAAAAATGAAAAAGAACAAGTTAGGCAATGTAAGGAGTAATTAGTTAATTGATTATTCTGATGTATAAAAATAATTGGTTTTATTCAACTATTTGCAATACTTTACATATCTCCTCCAGGATGTTTAATAAAAATTGAAATGGAACACGTATTTCATGATCTTCCGTGGTTTAATAAAATAAACACACAGCAACAAGTACCTCAGATCGTAGTATCAGTCAACGTTTTTGTAACGTACTTTACTTGTTTTTTCCTCGATTTTAATAACATTTGAAATATAGCACGTTATAATGACTCGACGAACATTTATAAAAAAGCTAAATATAAAATTTCATGAAAATCCGTCTACTGGGAGTTGAACTATATGCAGACTAATGACATGAAGACAAAACAGGAGCTTTTCACATATATGCGAACTAATCAAAGACCTACTCATCCAGTTAAGTGCATGTGTACTTGAAAAACCTGTTTGTGAAGAGCTCTGCAATATGTATCCACACACCTCAAAGGTCAATCCAAGAATGTCCTGATTGGGATGAGGGGATGCCAACTGTCTCTGGATCTGCCTCGGATATATTCTGTCCTTTGCTAATTTGGAATGGTCAGCTTCCATGTTTTGGTTGAAAGCTACCATGTGGTTTGGAAGGAATGTTCCTGCGAATGTGATCTCTTGGTGAAGTGTCGGATGGAAAGGCAGTCTGCAAGACTCTTCATCCACAGGAGTCCCATATGTTAGGGAAAAAGATGCTTGCCGAGCATCTGGACAGTAACAATGAACCTCCTTTCGAAGATTAAAAGTGAGCACGCCAGCATTTAAAGCATATTTTACAGTTTGGATTTGCTGCGAGGAGTCGAATTGCGTTACTTGGAGGCGGCTCACCGAAGGGTCGAGTATTCTCCAGCTAGCAGAATATTTGCTACACTATCTTGTAGCCACACTTTCTAGCGACTGGAACGTGAAGCAGATGTTACTTAATTTGGGAGCGCAAACGATACTATATCTTTAGGTGAGTACATTCGACACGGTAACAAAACTATACTTTGGAGTCTAAAGTCCCCGGGTCAGTGTACGTCTGAGAAATGGAGATTGGCCTACCTTAGGGTACGCTGGATCTGACAGTGTTTTCTTTTTTTAAATTAAAACGCAGTTTGTGTCAATTTGGCAAGTTAACTTCCAAATCGACTGGAGATTTATTATTTTATTTTTTTTTATTTTGGGCGTTCGAGCCCGTAAGCTCCCGCAAAAAATGTGCATCTCAATGTTACTGCTGCGCTGTTATGCAGGTTGCAATAAAACAGTTACAATAAAGTTATTAAACTCTCCTGGCCTCGTCCATCCAGAGTACGAACGGATATTTATTTATTTATTATTTATTTATTTATCGTCCAGAGTATAAATTATACCTAAAAGAGAATGCGTTCAATTCAAAAAACATATCGTTTACAGAATCTTACGAATTCGGAACTTTGCAGCTGGACTTCATCCCACGAACTTTCCCCTACTGTATCGTGATATTCTTCCACATAAGCTATAATAATCTGCGCTCTACTTCAGCTCGCATCCAGCGGTCTTTAATTAAAACGGGGGTAAATATTCAAAATAGGTACTTTCGGAATCAGAAAAGCAGCAACAGACTCCAAATAACTGCATAAAATAGTTACTGATGGACTAAAATGTTCGATACATAATCTACTTGTCACCTGATTAAAATCATTTATTCGCCTTTCTAATTCCAGTTTTTCCATCTGCACGAATAATAACTGCCATTAGCTATCCGGTCTGTATAATTAGGTAATTTATTAAGTAATGTGTTTTACAGAATGCGAATGTTCAAGACGTTTCTGAGAGCCGAATGGCACTATTCAGGTTGTGAAAGAAATAAATGGCCTATATAAACTAGCCGATTTCAGTCTTTTTTCGGGCACGAAACCCTTTTGAAAATTTATTAAATTTTTGGCAGAATCCTAATATTCTTAGAAACAGTAGTACGCGTTTGCGAATTAAATAATAATAATAATAATAAATTAAGGACCCTCGGTCCAAGGTTTTAGAGGGTTTAGGGGAAAACAAGTTGAAAGCAACTGATCTATGTGGTTAAAGAAAGAATCACTTTTTAATATGTAAATACACATTAAAATGTTCAAAATTTATTTAATTTATTTTATTATTTTTGCATGTGCCATAAATAAAATATCATAATAAAGAAGATAAAAACAAAATAAAGAACAAAAAACAAAATAAGAAACAAAAAAAAAAAAAAAAAGAAAAAAGAAACAAAAGAACAAAATAAAGAACACAATACTTGGTGATAATTAAGAAAATAAATCAGACATAGTCCATTAAAACATGAACATTTCATACACTGCCATAACGTCAATATAATTAGTCCTAAAAAAGATAAATGTGCCAAACCATAATAACTGCAGTAGAGGGACTTTGCAAATCTCAAACATATATCATCTGGCAACACGCATCTTAGGTTTAAATGATGCGCGACGCTATTGCAAATACACAATTCAGGGTTTTATAAAATGCTTATAATTTATTTGATTTTTGTAAAGCTGAATTAAATTCAAAATACAAAACAAAAGTCCGAACGAGGGAGAAGAGATGGGCACTTTCCCCAAGCTAAACAAAGTCAGGGGTGAATAACAATCTATACAAAAATATAGCTAGAGAAATACCACAATTCGGGAACAGGGAAGTGGGGAGTGACACTTAGAATTTTGTCCTAGGTGAAAAAATACCTACGGCTCTGCTAGGATGTAGTTCTCATCTGAAAATTAGCTCTATTTGCGCAGAAGCCTAATTTTTTGTCTCTTTGAGCTGTCTTGTTAAAAAGTGAATGGCAATATATGTTGTGACGAGATGAGAAATATCAGACTTTTTACACCGCGACCAATATTCTCGTAAACAGCGGGAAAAGGCTACAGTTTTACAACTATCTATTTATTGTATGAAGTACCAATACTTGTGGCAATGTTGAGGCATTCAGCCCGTTTTCAAATCACAATTTTGCGAAACAATCAAACCAACCATTGATGTATGCCTTTACAATCATATTGTTCTTGACAGCTGCCCTTCGTAACAGTACATACAGTATTTTCAAAATTTCTCGGTGAGCCTTTTAACTCGCGGCTAGTCAGCGGGTCTCAGGCAAAGGTAAAGCCCAAATGAGTTTGGTTTGGTTTGTATTGAGGTTTAATGGCGCATGGACTACGCGGGTCATAATGCACCCCGTAATGAGTAGTAATCACTGTCTTCCTTAACACCGGGTGGAAAAGACTTGAGTTCAAATCCTGTCAATAACGCGAGGAATTTGTATGGGTCCTTTTCACAAAGTGGCTGAATTAGGAGGTCTCAGATGAGGGTAGCGTGGTTTTTCCCCCCAGAACCTCGGGTTTTTCGTCCAGCAAACAAACAGCAAATCGACCACAGAAAACACGCAATTTACAGACATATTATAGAGGGTTTTTCAAAAATGATGGTCAATAATTTAAAGGTGAAAAGTACAAACTAAAATAAGCAAAAAAGTCCCAATGAACATCGGGCCGCAAATGAACCGTTTTCGAGATAATGCACATTTTCTGTTGTTTTTCCCCCCAGAACCTCGGGTTTTTCGTCCAGCAAACAAACAGCAAATCGACCACAGAAAACACGCAATTTACAGACATATTATAGAGGGTTTTTCAAAAATGATGGTCAATAATTTAAAGGTGAAAAGTACAAACTAAAATAAGCAAAAAAGTCCCAATGAACATCGGGCCGCAAATGAACCGTTTTCGAGATAATGCACATTTTCTGTTAAGATCCACCACTGACTATGGGAGCACTAGTTTGGAAAAAAGTTGTGAATCCTTTGCTAAGGGTGGTTTCATTAAACATAAGATAACACATTTTTAATTTTTGTTTCAACATCACAGGGTTTTTATACAAAAATCCATAGGATTTAAGTCTGGTCATCTGGAAGGCCACATTACAGGCCTACCTCTACCTATCCACCGTTGACCATACCTTCTAGTTAGATACCGAGTCACAATTCGAACAAAATGTGCCGGTGCGCCATCATGCATAAACCACATGTTCTGGCGTTGCTGAAGTGGAACATTATCATCATCAAGGAGGTCTGGGAGAACATTCTGCAGGAACTGAAGGTACAGCTCGCTCTCCTTTTAGCCTGTTTGGCAGAAAGTGTGGTCCAATTTTTAATGTCTGGGCAGGATTACTAGGACGGTCTCCTAGTATTCCTGCCCAGACATTCAACGAGAAACGTTGCTGATGTCGTGACTAGTGAAATGCATTAGGATTTTCGTCAGACCAAACGTGACAATTATAAAAATTAAAAATACCATCACGAGTAAACCCAGCTTCGTACGTGAACAAAATGTTGTTTAAAAATTGGGAGTTCAGGACACACTGTTGCTGCATCCACTGGCAGAAGTTCACTCTGGGAGGGTAGTTTGTATTTCTGAGACCTTGTACTTGCTGGATATGGTAGGGGTACAGTAATTGGCAATGTAAAATTCGCCACACACTGCTATGACCGTACATGCTCTTGCAGAGCAACCCTCCTTGTCGAAATTCCTGGATTTTGTTCTATTCTTTCTAACACCCTTTCCTCAACATCAGGTGTTATGCTTCTGGCCTACCTGCTGGTACTCCATGTGCGAAGTGCCCGTGCTCTCTAAGGCGTTGATGTACCCTGATGAATGTGCGCCTGTTGGGCTGCCTTCGGCGAGGAAATGCTTCTTGGTACAAACGTGCAGCCCCGAGTGCACTGCCGTTGGCTTTACCATACATGAAGTGCCTGCTACATCTCAGAGCATTGAGAGTCTGCGCGGGTAGCACAGTGGTATCGTCACCGTCCTCCCCACACCGGGTGGAAAAGGCCTGGGTTCGAATCCCGTTGATGACGCGAGGAATTTTAATGGGCTTTTTTCACTCCTTGGCTGAGTTAGTCGGTCTCAGGCGTAGATAGCAAGGTTTTTCTCCCAAGTAACTGGAGTTTTTCGTCCAGAAAAACAGGAAAATCGACCATAGAACATACGCAATTTACAGACACAAATACGGGTTAATGTATTTAATTTAAGGGCAACCCTAAAATAATATTTTTTTAAATAATAATTAGAGCATTGAGAGAGAGGAAAGGGAGAGAATGAGCATAACCTAACCTAAACAAACAAGTCAGTTGTGAAGCCCAACTCTGTACAGTTCACCTTGTTAGTGGTGGATCCCAACTAGAAATGTACAATATCTCGAAAACGATTCACTTAAGGACCCATATTTACTAGGCTTTTTTTGCATATTGTAGTCTGTACAGTTCACCTTTAAATTATTGACCATCACTTTTGAAACACCCTGTATACAGCGGAATATGGCCTTCCGACAACAAATCAACAAAGGTGAAGGATTTTATTCCTAGAAAATCCGGGTTTAATTTTTATTTTTATCAGATCATCTAAAACGCCTGATGGCCTTATTTACCTCTAGTTATGGCTAGTACGTGAGCGATTAGAATCACTGAGCAGGCAGTGAGGATCAACCATCAGTTTGTGAGTTCAGAGGGAAATACAATATTATGAAGTCCATAGACAACGTTGCAGCATCATAATAGGAGAAAATCACTCGAACTACGATGAATGGTGTGCGGCAGAATGGCATTCAGAAACTTACCACTATCGCTGAAATATAATTACAGATTATGGAAATGGCAAATGAGATTGACTTCGAAATCGACATAAGTAAGATTGGAATCCTGCGATGTTCAGCTGATCAAAGAGGATCTGATTGAGCTGGAGCAACAAAGGGTAAGGGTGCAGGAAGAGAAAATGTGCGGCAAGAACCGAAAATAAAACATAGAAAGGATGTCAAAAGTCTTCGGTTTTTTCTAAAAAAGGAGGGCCATTCTCGGTGAACCAAACCTGAACCCAGAGGCCAGTTCAGTTGAGGATTAGGAGATATTTTGCGTTTCTGTAATGAACTCTATAACAGAATAGCAAAATTCTGTTCAGATTTTTATCTTCAGCTTATTAAAAAGTAATAATTTAGTATGACTTATAGCCGGTCTAGTAGACAAGGCCTCTACCGAGTATTGGTTTTTTTAAACAGCCCTCCAGTGAGCATCGGACAATACCGAACTATCCTATTTTCAAATTTGAGCTTTCATTACCATAAAAAGTACATATTCTTTTTTAAAATCGCAAAATACGCAACGATATACCCTCTGGAGTAAATTATCTACTCACTTTGATGAAAACGCCTTAAATTTGTACTCTGTAAGTACTCTTTAACCTCTATGATGTAAGTTTTCGTACAAATGTGATATCTTTAAATGTTAACTGTTTCTTTAGGTGCCTTGCAACTGAAACTTCACTTTACGCCTTCTAGGTGTAATCGTGTTAGTTCTAGGTGCTCAGAAGTGGAATTTTTATGGTGGTTCAGCCTTGATTACATAAATAATTTAAATAAATAAATTAGTCAGGTATTCGCAGAAGAATCATGACTATTGCTGAGGCCAAAAATGGGGCGATAAATATTTATTTCCAACATTTATTTATTTATTTATATATACACATTTCTCACACACAGGGCACACATACTCTAAATAAAGCTGAGAACCCTAAGAGTTACAGAAAATACAAAACTAGAATTAAAATGTATACAAAATTTACTTTAAGAGAACAGAGGAGCAAATTCTTATAGATAGATGGATTAAGAGTAAAATCAATATTGTTAATATTCAATACCTGAAGGAAACGAAACAGAGGACTACCAAGAGAGTGACGAGTACGAGAAACAGGCAGTGAGAAATTAATTTTATAACGAGAATTCAAACGGGGTATAGAGAAAGGTATTTGTTCAAGAATAGATGGAGAGTCGATAATAGAGTTTATGATATTTTAGACAAAAAAAGAGACCCATGGACTTGTCGTCTAGAGTGAAGAGGAATGATTCTGAAGAGCTCACAAAGAGCTCCATAATTCCAACGGTGAAAGGCAATGTGATTTCGATAGCATAAGAATTTAATGAATTTAATTTGAATTATCTCAAGTCTGTGAGAAAGATATTCCTGTTGTGGGGACCAAATAATATCACAATAATCAAAAATGGGACGTATAAGCTGCTTGTAGAGAAGAATTATAATTTTGTCACTCTTGAAAACAGAGGAAGAACACTTGATTAATCCAAGAAGTTTAGAAGTCTGAGATATTACGTGATCAACATGGGAAGAGGAATGAAGGTCAGATCGAAATAGGATACCTAAATTCTTGAATGTATCAGTACTTGCAATTAAAGAGTTTCCAATATAATAATCAATAAGGACGAAGGGTCTAACTACGCGATTCGAGCGAAAGTGACATAATTTACATTTTAACGTGTTTAGAAATAAGTTATTTCTATTGAGCCAGAGTGAGAGGGAATCGAGACAGGACTGGAGTTCATCGCTGTCAGTTGAAGACCAAATAACTTTGTAAAGTTTAATATCATCTTCATAGAGTTGCCACTCAACATTAACGGACTGAAATAAGGTTGACAGATCATTAGCATAAACAATAAAGAAGAGCAGACAATGGTGAGCCTTGAGGAACACCTTGGAATTGATGAAGTATCATCAATTATTACGGATAGTTTACAATTTCTAAGTAGTGAATCACGCAAATCTAGTAAAGGGGATCGTATACCATAAGATGACAGCTTGAACAGCAAAAGATCGATATGGATAGAGTCAAATGCATGTGAAATATCAAGGAAAAGCGAATCAATTTGATTTACTTTGTCCAAATTAGTTTGTGGGAAATGAGAAAACAAGGCAAGATTTGAAACAGTTGATTTCCTGGGAAGAAAAGCATACTGATGATTATTGATAAAAGGGTGAAGATAGGAACTAAGATATTTATAAAGTAGGAGTTCAAAAATTTTCGCAATTGTATTCAGTATAGTAATAGGTCGGTAGTTATTAGGCTTAGATTTATCACCCTGTTTTTTTTTTATAAATCGGATGATATAAGCCTCTTTGAACGATGAAGGGTAACAGCCATGAAGGTGACCCAAGGTTTCTTGGGAAATAAACTGATTTTAATAATAATAATAATAATAATAAAAAGACAGTAATTCAAAAGATTTGTAAGAATTGGAGCTAAGACGAACTACTTTTCTTGAAGAAAAGAGCAGGGAGGATATCAGGATCAGGAGAAGTTAAATCTTTATGCCGAGAAATGGCTGACTGGACGTCATCAGTAGTGAGACCTAATCTATCAAAACTGTCATTACTATTTTATTCAAACGGATAACAGGGAATAGAACGTTGCTGTTCGGAAGAACAAAGTTTCGAAAAGTGCGTAGCAAAAATATTAGCAATGCCAAGAGGACAGTTGATAAAGGTATTTGAATCATTCATTAATTAGCATAGGAATTCTCGAAGATCTCGATAGCCGTTTGAGATAGGACCACAATGACCTCGAATTAAAATTCCGAGTAAGTTTGGCTTCAACTGAGTGAAGATAATGAGAATATTGAGATTAATAATTTTCTTAACATGGCGTCTAAGGGAAGAAAAGGAAAAGTAGCTAAAGTTAGTTTTGAGTTTTAAATACCTTTTGTGGAGGTAATTTTTGCGACGAATTAAATACACAAGCTTGTTTGACATCCAGTGAGGGAAGTTACTACGATTAGCGGAAGAGAATTTGATGGGAACGAACTCAAAAACTGCAGAATGGAGGATTAAGTACAGATAATCAACATAATAATCGATCGATTCAAAATTATGAATTGGAATCCAGTCAAGACTGCCGAGAAATTGATTTAACGAAGTCCAGTCTGTGTGCCTAAAGTTAAAAAAGTATCTGTCAAAGGAAGGTTCAGAAATAAAAGAAAGGAAATCTACGACAATAGGGAAGTGATTGTAATCGGATGAAATTATCACCCTTAGAAATTGAGAAGAGAATTGATTCATGGGTAAAAACTAAATCCAGGTAAGAGTTGCTGATGAGAAAGTTACAGATTTGAGTTAGGGCATTACTAAGCCAAATGCTGCAAAATTGCTTAGCCAATGAATCTGGTGAACGATTGGGGTCAAAAGTAGTTGTGACAGTAAAATCACCCAGACTAATTGGTATTGCTTTCGGAGGTTTCAAAAAGATCGCTGCATCTATAATATCCTCTAATTGTTGAATGGTGGGTAAAGAAACTGGGGGTGCAAGCTAAAAAGCATAAGCAGGAGAAGCTTTCCTGAATAAAGAGATACTTCAATGGAAGAATGTTTAGTGAATTGCAGCACTTTGACCAAGTGATGGGTAAAGATAGCAACACCACCATCTTTCGAGTCTCGAAGGGTTTTTTACAACAGTTCTACAATTTACATAAAATAGTGACGATAATGATGACGACCTTGATAAACATCGGGAAGATAACTGCTAGCTAGTATGAGTAGGTCTGACAAGATGGGCAGCAGTGCCAAAAGACGACCTGTACGGCTTAATAATAGCATCGACTGGCCAAATATCAGTATCTAATAAATGTGCCTGCTCAGATGGATTACTTAAGATTAGAAACAACGCATAGTCTGGATAACGGTCTGGTTAGGTCTTCACACCTCTGTGAAGACCTAACTCAATGTTGAGAAAATTCTCAATATCTGAAGGATCTGTGGAAGGAACAAGCCGACTGATGAAGGACCGAGCCTGGCGAGGAACAGCTTGAAATCTTGAGCTCTTATTAGTTCCGAAGGCAAATAGGGGCGCTCTACTTCCGTTAGATGAAGAAAGGGATATGTCAGCTGACATTGTGGATTGTTTATTAGATAGACGCTGATTATAATTGGTGGGGCGAAGACTGTTTGCAGGCGCTGAGGACAACAACTGACCTGTCAAAGCGACGGGCTGAGGTGCTTTTATAAGGCCATTCACATAATTCTGTATGAGTATTCCAGAAGAGCAAGTAGAATCGAGAAATATATTTGAAGGCGTAGTGGAGAACTTGACATTGTCAGACATTTAGCATCCAAAGACAGGTGAGCAACTTGATTGGAAGTAGCTTTGCATTCCAAGTGCAATGATTAATGACGTGACAGGACTTATATTGTTGTTGTTATTTGGTTTTTAGGAGCATTAGCAACTAAGCCCATATTGTTCCGGGGATATGCGGTGGTCGTTCCCTGACCTTTCCGCATCATCCGTATTTGGTGGCTCACGGGCTCGAACCCCGGTCTAATCAAGAAGCATGTGCTACGCACTGCTGCTGCTGCCCACCTGGCTACGGAGGCGCCTACAGGACTTATAGATTCAGCTGATTTATGAGAATCACTGAAGGAAACCTGCTTAGGATGTAAGACAGGAGGAACTGGAATAGGTTCTGTGCGCTCATTCTGGATGAACTCTTTCACAATCAGAAGCAACAGCAATGGAAGATTGATTGATAGTATTTGTTGGGTGAGGCTTAGGAACTTCAGTAGTCCTACAGTTGAAGGATGTGAAGAACGAGCTTGGAACGCTACATTGTACGTCATGAAGTGGAGAAAAGCCTTGGGATTTCCCAGAGGGCACAGTGTTAGACTGTAGCATAGAAAAATCTGAAGGGTGGCAGTTTGTGCAGGAAGAGGATGAGACCGAAGCTTGCATAATTTCAGGATTCGTTGCTGGTTCATTACTGGGAGCCCTGAAAACATAAACATAATTTTCTTCAAAAATGCTATGTTCGAATACTTTTGAGAATATTATGGGCGCAATCGTGTATAGATTTTATTAACACATAATCTGTTAGCTTATTATACAAGTACGCTCGCTACCCGTTTACCAACCATCCATTTTCATGTGTGAAAATACTGGCACTTTCAGTCCTGTCATCGCATTGCTCTTGTTAACGTATCCAACTTTTGTATTAGTATGCGTTCACCTGATTCATGATGCGCATCAATTGAGATGATTTTTTCTAATAATGATAATTTTAGTTTAACTGTTACACTATGTAGAATAAAAATGTTTACACATTTTTTTATTTATTAGTTTTCCGTGCAAATAAATTTACTAGAAAGTAAATTTTGCTAAAAAAAAAAAAAAAAAAAAAAGTGAACAAAAGTGTATTTTTGAAGATGGGGGATACTACAAAATCTCCGATAAGTTCATGATGCGTTTTTTAAAGGAAAGAATTTGACTTCCATCGTTCGCAAGAAAATGGATCTATCTGAAAAATGGAATTGCCAAATGCCAGTGTGCGAGAGAAATAAATGTGAAACGGTTAGGTATGCGCGTGAATCGCTGTCATTTTTCAAAATAAGTCTATTACATAGGGACCGACATAAGCTTTGATGGTGAAAGAACGTGGTTAAATGAAGCGTTTTCCCGTAGATACAATACTTTTCTGTAACGGTTTGATGAGCCGAACATATACACTTTCTAAAGATTTGAGGGACTGAAAAGTTGATATCGGCAGATATTAACTTTGCGTGTACCTTGAATACCGATCCCAGAAAAAATACTAAAAGAAGAAAAATCCGAGAGTCATCACAGAAGAAAAGTACCGCGAATATGAAATGGGCAGATGTGCTATATTTAATGAATAATAGATGGTAAAGGCTAATGGTGGTCAACCACTTTCGCTCACTTATCGCTTAATGCATTCAAAGCTCCACCCCCACCCTAAAAAAAAACATTTTCGCGGATTCTCATACATATAATATAATTTAAAGTTAAATTAAAACACTTTAAACATGTTTACTTTCACTTTTTATAAGAAAGTTTATCAGCTTAGGAAAAAGTAATTTATAAGATAATATAAGAAACGCAATATCTTTTACAGTGAGACAAAAAATAAATAAATATCGTTATTAACGGCTCCCAAGTGTGTGCTGATTACCATAGGTGTATTATGTCCAAAGAAGGGTGTGGTCACAGATCGTTTTGCATGTTGTGGGACTCAAAAACCCGGAATAACTCATAGGGAAACCCTACACCCTCTGATTGAGATTGGCTAACTACAGCCTCGAATGAAAAAGGCATTAGAAATTCTTTCAGTCACAGGCACCTCTCCAAACGACTGAGAGACGATGCCGTATCGTGCTAACTAGTTTGCCATGAAGGCTG
Source organism: Mastigoproctus giganteus (assembly GCF_048544385.1). NCBI lineage: Eukaryota > Metazoa > Arthropoda > Arachnida > Uropygi > Thelyphonidae > Mastigoproctus > Mastigoproctus giganteus. Next base: position 180,132,589 of record NC_143582.1, read on the forward strand.
CAGTGAGGTGAGGGGGGGGGGGGGGGAAGAAAGAAAGAAAAGAAAAACTAGTTCAATATTTCCGCGTATCCCCCGAAGAGGTCTTGGGTATACTGCGAAGTACGTGTATCGATGTTGTTGTGGTCTGTGTGCGCAAGAGTGAAATTACAATCTGCTTTACTGGATGAACTGTCAAAAATTATTCTGTTATTTACCTTGACGTATACTATACATTCTTATCTCTGTCAAAAACCAAATGGTGACGTACATACCCACATGAAGCGACTATTAAATTAAATTAAATCTCTTTATTGCTGCTAAGTACGGTATAAATACTAGGAACAATAATACTCATCACAGCGATATGGTCAGGAGTTTTACATTAAGGCAAATACTGTACACATTTAGAATATACAATTATAATAATTCTATTACCTTTTTTCGTTCCGCTTAAATATTTATATAAATTTATACTAATAATTAATCTATTTTCTTTAAAAAAGAAAAAAAGGTTTGTAGTCCAAGTTTTTTGGTCTGGTTGTGAACATAACACAACGCAACACAAGTAATTCCCCTCCCCCTCCCCCCTTTTTTATTTAAACAAGAGGCTACGTTTCATACCATGTTAACTGGCAAAATTGCCAATATGGAATTACACACGTTGGTGGGGAAGAAAAATAAAATAAAGTAGCACTGTTTTTCAACAATATTTTGACTGCAATAGCAAATTAGGAGATAGTATGTTAATACATTGAGTGGACAGAAATCATGGGATACCTACCTAGTAACGGGCAGGTCCACCTTCCGCCCGGATAAGGGCAGTCACACGGCGAGGCATTGAGTCCGCTAGTTCACGAAAGCGTTCCACAGGTATTTTCATCCATGCTTGCTACACCGCTGTCCATAATTCTGTTGCATTCCTGGATGGAGGATCTAAAGCTCGAACGACCTTTCCATAGCATCCCAAAGATGCTCCCAGGACTCGTGTCCGGTGAACGAGGAAGCCATTCCATGGTGGCAAAATTTGCGGAATGCTCTTCGAACCATGTTCTAGTCACCACGGCTCTGTGGGGAGTCACATTGTCCTGCTGTAAGAGTCCATTGCCCTGTGGATGATCATGAAGGGATGCAGATGGTCTGCAAGGATGGACGCATAACCTGGACCGTTCAGAGATGCGTCTAGACGTACCAGAGGTCCCTACGTGTGCCACAGACCATTACCGACCGTCCACCTTGCCTGAACAGTTCCGTGTTGACATGACGGGTGCATACCTTCGTGTGGTTTCCGCCAGGTACGCACCCTTCCGTCCGCTCGAAATAACTGGAAATGGGACTCATCGGACCAGGACACCCGTCTCCAATCATCCAAGGTCCAGTGCCGATGTTCTTTCGCCCCGTTGAGTCGCAGAGTCCTGTGCCGTGGTGTTAGCAACGGAACTCTAGTGGGTCGGCGGCTCCCATTACCTATTGGGGTTAATGATTGCCTGGTTGTCTTGGTGGAGACATTTCTGGCACTTTCCTCGTTGAAGTCGGCAGTGATTTGTGCCACTGTCGTTCTTCGGTTGGTTGAAACAATGCGAGACAGACGTCGACGGCCACGTTCATCCACCACCTTTCTCCGCCCACGGTGCTGTCCTCGATGAGATGTTATTCTGGAAATGGCGTATTCCCGATACACTCTTGATACTGTCGAACGGGGAAATTGGAATTTCTGTACCACATCGGCGACAGAGTGACCCATGCGTCGGGCACTCACTATCGTCTCTCTTTCAAAGTCGGCTAACTCACGACGTTTATCCATACTGACATCGAATTACCGTCTAAGTGAATGCAGTGTACCCTATATACCTGCCAAGCGGTAAGTTCGTTCACTAGTGAGAGGAGTGACAGCGTCGCGTTGTCTGAGAACCAGGTATCTGTCCTTTCAGTGTACTATCTCCTAAATATTATATTACCATAAATTGTTCATACGCAATTTATGTACCAATTCCAAATATTCGATCGAAACTGAATTCTGTGCGTTGCAGTATGTATATAAGTAATGCCCAATAAAAGACTATTCAGACCTCACTTCGTTTCAAGTTTATCATCACTTCAGTAATTTTAACCCAAAACAAAATGGCAAGCTATCACTGTTTTTAAGAATCTCTATAATGGAAGGGCTTTAGGAGGTCTTGAAGAATTGTAGGCTGAGGCGGCAAAATGGTTGCTTGCGTTGATTTGAAAACAACCTCAAGAGAAGGAAATCATTCCCAAACAGATCAGGAAAACAGTCAGAGAACAGCTTCAATACAAGGCACTCGGCACTTTTTTCTAACAACAGCTGTCTGACTCAATCGCCACAAATCGATTTCAATAACTGTGGCGCAGGTGCTTAATGACAGGATTCTATGTCTATGACAATATTCCGTGACAGTAAATTGCCTAGGTTGCTCACCGCTCGTTTGGAAAGGTACTGGCTTAAATTCTGTCGCTGTTCGGAGTAATTTTTAAAAGGACATTTAAAGAGAGCAGAGTCAGCCAACCTCAGGGGGAGGGTGTCTCGCAGATTTACTTATGGTTTCTCATGCAAGAAACTGAGCCAATCGGCCAATATACAAACACGTAACTACGCTACTTGCTAAGAAAGCAAATAGTGTGTGCCTCGCTTACTTCAATGAATCGGCCTCACTGAGCGCTGCAAATAGGTGCCACCAACAAACCATTTGGTGCACAGTACCAAGAAATGGATTAACAGTACGTTACTCCATTGCTTGGTCCTGATGAGTCCCGAATCAGTCTGTAATTAACCGTGTTCCTCGTCTCTTTACCATTTTGAACAGGTCAACATCCTTATGAGGTTTCCAAACCCGTATGCAATATTTAGGATGTCAGATGTGACTTAACCCATTGTGTATACAACAGAGTAGTCACCTTTTTTGTTCTTTTCCGTTGCTCTCAAAAATAGTGATTTCTTGAATCGTACGTTAATTCCTTTATTTGAGAATTCTTAATATCTGATGGGCAATAATAACTAATAAAATTTCTTTGTTGCAAAAAATAAGGAGAAATTACAATACTCTTAATGATAATATGCCAATTTTTTCACATGGATGGATAATAATCTATGATGCATCATCAAACCGTTCTTAAATACATGTTAAGCCGCAATTTTCCGTAGAGCTTTGCATTTGCATACATATAATATAACATTGGAAAGGATTTAAAGAGGAATCGAGTTTATGATATTAACCATAATTAAATAAACTAATTTTTAATTAAAAAATTACCTAACTGAATGAAATCATTTTCAGCAAAGGAGTTTTGCAAACCGGTCGCTTGAGTACTTTAAGAAGTGGCAGTAGAGCTCATTAAGTTTTTAACCAGTTAAAATAATAAGTTCCAGAGTGTCTTGCATGAATGAATGAATGGGTTCACAAGACGCATACCGTTTGCCAATATATGCAAGTTCAACTTTTAACGAGAACGGATTTTTCCCTGATTTTAATTCTTTTTAAGATAAAAAAAAGAACAATACACTGCAATACTATTATGAATTAAAAGAATAAAACATGAATAAAAAATTGAAAATAGAGTTTAGGATTAAATAATTAACCATTAAAAATTAAAATACTTTTTAAGCAAATAAATAAGTGAACAGTTTATTTAGAAATACAAGACCTATACCGATACTGATTTTATGTTTGATCCAGATATTAACCGGGAATTTTGACCAACCCACCAGTACCAGTTAATATCGTTAAATTTAAAATTAAAGTATATCAGTATATTCACTCTAAGTGTCTACATAAATGTTCATTATACTCCTACTCTTATTCTTGTCTCGCCAATTCTTGTTATGCCACGCTGACTCTATATCATATTGACGTTTCTTGTCTATTGGATGTACTCGTTTAGAATCATTGTGCTTCTTGATCAAAAGCATAATGTGTAATACATAAAGTGTAATACACCAGGTACTTAATAACTCGGTGGGACATCAAGGGGTCGGTCTAAATTTCTGTAATTGGCTTCAATAATATTTTTCTTTATATGACCCAAATTACTTTATTTCTTTATATGGCTCAATTGTATTTGTCTTTCATTTTCTCAATTATTTAGCTTATGGAAATCTGCTAGTAACAGAATTCCATAATAACAGAATGGGTCTTTTTGTTTCATTTCTGCGCTTGTGGTAATTTTTACTGTTCCACGGTAATCATAAAGTAACTTCCCGAAACATATTAGTCTATATACAAGAAAACATGATAACCAATTTCATTACTCGAATCTCCGATTCGAGTAATGAAATTATAGTGGTGGCAGACTGAAAACATCTCGGGACATAATAATTACCTCTATCTGGATCACCCTCTTTAGTCGCACGACAAATTCTGTGTAATGTATGTAGAAGAAGCCTTTTAAATGACTCCGGTAAGATGCAGGGTAAAAATATGAACTACAAAGCAGCCACTTTATTTCAAAAAGCTCTACCGGTGTTTCTTCAATCACCGGTAGAGCTTTTTGAAATGATCTTAATGTAGTAAGTCTCCAGTGAATATGAGGGCGCCTCATCCGGTTGACTTAGATCACCTGATCCAATATTCATCTCTCTCCGAAGTGACATTTTCTAACGTATCTCCATATATCTGTTCATTCAGAGATACAGTTTTTTTTTTAATAAATTGTCAATGGACAATTTATTCAAAAAAATTTATGCCTGAAATTATGAAATAGATGCAATATCGCACTATAGCGTTATTAAATTTAAAAACTATAAAAATATTTTTATCTTCAGAAGGGAAACATAGTGGCATAGTGTTTTGGGTTGGCGCATCACCAGTGGTTTCCCACAACTGCGAAGTCATTTCCGTGTGAAGTAAACAGAACTCTGTAAATGCCAGAAGTGGGTGTAGTGTGTTGTTTTGCGTTAGAGTAGTGTTGGGTTCTACAATTCTGTCTTTTGGCCGCATGGCCCCTAATGGGACTCTACGTTGCCCACCACCACCACTAGGAGGTAAGCCAGGCAGTCCATAGTTCTTTGGCTGGTCTCTGCCAGGGTCGCCCGAGCTTTCTGACAGAGGCCAAGTTTAAAAAAAAAAAAATTTGAAGAGAGTACACTAGGAAATAGAGTTGGTCAGAATGTGGGGTAAAGGAAAGAGCGAGGGTTCTTCCTCGAATAGGGAGGACCAAGTCATAGCCCATTTCGTTTATGCCTAAATCTGGGTTGTGTGTGTGTATTAAGCGACAAAGTAACTAAGGCTATGAGGAGTCAGTATATTGTATCCATAATAGCGTGTATTATTCGATCAGTTTGTCTGTATGCTAGACGAAAAATTCAAGTTGAAGTTAAACTATGACGGAGAGCCTGCTGTACACACCTGCCTTGAAACTGTTCCTTCCTGTGGCTGCTGAGAGAGAGAGATGCCAGGCTGTTATCTCCCTATGGATGTCTCGTTGTAAGTGCTAGACAAGAGTTGTTCTGGGAGATGCCGTAACTAAGCCGACAACAAACGTCGAGACCTTGCTCTCAAGATACTTTTCCTATCACTTGACACATGACTTCGAAATTACCATTCTTGAGATATTTTAAGGGTCTTACAACCTTAGCTTGTGATTATCTTAGGAGTACCAACGTCCTGCCAAATGGACTGTACAGTCGTATACGTCGATCTACTGGAGAGAAATTGCGATACCTTCAACCTGGGCCAACATTCACCTATATCTGGTTGATGTTGGCCCAGGTCGAAGGGAATCAGCAGCCGTCACCCTCTCCGTAAACCACTTGTTGCTAAAACCAGGAAATAAAGGGTCTAGTGGTGTTCAAGTGAAAGAGATGGTGTCTATTAATAAGTCAATACGAAAGAGGACTGGAAATAGGTGATAAAAGAACCCTCGGATTTAATCCTTTTAACGATTCATGAATACATGAATCGTTATAAGGATTAAAAATATATATAGCGTTAGAGTTCAACGACTGTATTTAGTCTCTTAAGCTGAAAAATTCTTAAATGAGAAACCCCTTTATATTATAATTACACATCCGAAAACGGATGTTGTGATTCTGATCGCTGGCGTAATCAAAATGGAAATAGCGCTAGTAACAGTATATCAATTCATACGACCAACCACTCCACACTCCTGCTTACTCTGTTCTAACTTTATGCGACCTCGCAAATTGAAAAATGGGATGAATTCTTATTCTTATCATTTCTCTTCATATTCAGAGATGGCGTATTATGCCCTAAGCATCCAATCCATCTTAAAATACTCCCCCCACTTCCCAAAAAAAGCCATTAAGCGCCTCATGCCAGCGGCAACCGCAGTAAGTACGCTAACAGTGAACAATCGACAATCAGCAGTCAACAATGCTACCGATGGTTTGAGCATAATATGAATTCGTCAACTAGATGAATCCACACTGTGGCTGGATTTTTAATATTTTGGCAGGGAAGTACGCACGCACACACGCACACTAGAGAGAGCAAATTAGTTCTCACAAGCGCATTTCAATAAGATTACTTCTATTTTTAATTGTCGAAATCAGAAAAATCAAAACTAAAGTGATGGTTTTTTTTTTTTTTTTTTTTTACCTCTTTGTTGCTGAACCGAACTAAGAATGACAAAGATAAGCAAAAAGTTCACTTCTCAAATTGCTTTATAAAAACTGATATAATGATTCATTTTACGGAAAAAGTTGAAATTTTCTGTTTGTTAGTTTGGAGATACTGTATTGAAAAATTCATTCATTTTTCCTTAATCTCTCTCAATTTAACTAGTACGTAATTATCCTCCCCCCACACTTTGGCATTTTACCGATTTAAAAAACATCAAGGCAAAAATAACATGTTCTGGCTGCATATGGCCTTTTATTTAATTAAATGTGGCTGTGCGAACTTGAAAAATGTGATTATGGAGGTCATAAATCATTGTTAGCAGTGATTAATAACCAGTTGCTACATGGCTTACTCCAGCTGACGGTGGAAGGAGCATGGAGCTGAGGGGGGGGAAGGGTTGGATAATAAAAGGAAAAATAAATGAGCTTCAGTATTAAACATAATCTAAATGATCAACCGTCCGCTTATTTTTATCATATACAATGAAGAAAGTATATTTAATTACTGTATATGCGCATTGCTGTAATTAACTGAAGGATGCAAACACAATATAGAAAATGACCATTAATTTGGATTAGTACATGGTTAAGTGAATGCATACAGGTCACAGGTTCGCTTATTAAAAGCTTCTTTTCAACAAATAATTTCTAATAATATCTGCAATTCAATAGGCACTGTTGAAGTGCTAGGTATTAATATTAGTGCAAATATCCAATCAATTCTAGGCCGAACTCGCTGAAGTGTGGGGCATTAATTTTTCACATTCACAGTTGAGCTACTGCGTGTTCTGACGGAGAAGGTGTCAGACATAATTTATTGGTATAAAAATATTTATACAAATAAATGGAATTGTCACAAATACCATGTCTGCAAAAGTTGCGAATTTATATCGAACAACATTTAAAACTTCTGTGTGCGGTAGTAGTCCATCTCTTGGTTTCCTTTATTGTTAATTATATATATTCTATGGTATTCTACTTGAGAGCCTTTTCTATGTTTGTTTGTCCATAAAGTTTTTGATTTACACTGTTCAGGTAAATGCCCTTGCACGCAGTAATCTAATAATTTCTTTGTGAGCAGCTTAATGTGTTTTAAACCACTATTCAATTTTCTGCTGGTTAAACTGAATTAGAAAGCCCCAACAGAGAATTTTGCCTTTTCTGATAAAATTCTTGTGTATTAAATTTATCTCATTATTTTCCCACTTCACGAGGTCCTTTGAATGAAATTTTGAAGAGATTTTTCCTTCACGTAGATTTCACCAGGAAGAAGCCTCCTTCTTCCTGGTTACGCACCTCGACATTTTTTTTAAAAATCATATTCATGTGATTTCCTGATTGGCTGCATCTACAGACATTTTTCTGAATATAACAAAGAGTGATACTTTGCTTTCCAGTACAAACTTTCTGCAAACTAAACTCTGATACTTTCTACTCGTCAAATGATTCTCAGTCTTTGTTTAAAATAACTTTTCATCAGGGTTTTTTTGCTTTCCTTGAAACAGAGTGATTGTATTCTGTGCGATAATTATACTTCTAAAAGTGAATTATAATCGAAATGGATCTTGTGTTCAAATAGAGCTGATGCTGTTTACTCTATTTATTAGTTGGCTCTGTATTATCCATTGTCTTAATAGTTTGTTCTTGAGTTTTCTGTGTTACTTCTTAACTAAATAATTAATATCCTTCTTAACTAAGTGCATAATCCTCACCACTCCTGTCCTATCTGTCCTTCCTATATACATTATGCTCCCCATGTTCAAATTCAGCATCACTTATGTCTGAATGACACCACCTCTCTGCTATTCCTACAATGTATGCGTGTACACATTAGTTACATTTAATTAAAAGTTTAACTAGACTGGTAGAACAATGGCAACCTTTGACAAGTCTTTTTAAAAGAGACTATCTCACAGAGAAAATACAATTGAATTATGGTATACCTTTAAAACATTAATCACAGAAGCCTTGAATGCTTATATACCATTAAAAAAATACTCCACGAGGAGGATTCCAAGCTGGATGAATAATGAAGTTGCCAGATTACTTGAGCAGAAAAAGATGGCATGGAAAAGTTACAGAGCAATAAAAAGTACTGAAGCCTATAACAGCGACAAATTGATCTGTTATTGTGCCACAGAAAAGTTTAGGCTGGCAAAGGCAGACTATGAGAAATCGCTGGCAAAAAGAGCAAAGAGGGGGAGAATAAGGAATTCTTCACATATATAAATGCAAAGAAGAGAAGGACAAACCAGATCGGACCCTTATGTAATGGACGTGGGATAGTATTAGATACCCTAGCTGAAGTTGCAAATGAACTCAACAGTTGGCACCTCCGTAGCCAGGTTGGAAGGAGCAGCAGTTCATAGCACACGCTTCTTGATTAGACCGGGGTTCGAGCCCGTTACCACCAAATACGAAGGATGCGGAAAGGTCAGGGAATGACCACACCACCGAATATCCTGGAACAATATGGCCTTAGTTGCTAATGCTCCTAAAAACCAAAATAACATAACAAACTCAACAGTTAGTTTGCATCGATATTTACAGAAGAAAAACCCTTCACGTCAATGAGAAATTCTGGGAGTGAAATTGATAAAAATGTAATTAATGACATTGAAATATTACATGTTTATTTCATGAAAAAAAATTTCAATCCTGCAGGCCAATAATGCCCCTGGGGCTGATGGCATATATACCCTATAATCTTAAGGGAGGTGGCAAGTGAGTGCATTGAACCATTGAGGCTAATTATGTGAGCATCACTAAACTCTGGGGAGATTCCATTGGATTGGAAAAGCGCCAATGTATCTCCAGTACACAAGGGTGGTTCTAAGAGTGAAGTGGGAAATTACCAGCCAGTTAGTCTAACTTCAGTAGTAGGGAAAATTATGGAGACAATGATCAAAGTTGGAATTCAGGATCATTTAGATAGAAATGGAATTCTGAAGGATACTCAGCATGGTTTTGTAAAGGGAAAATCATGTTTAACTAATCTGGTTAGCTATTTTGATGGGGTCACTCAACAGCTGGATTTTGGGAATAATTTCAACATTGTTTATTTGGATTTCAGCAAAGCATTAGACTCAGTTCCACATGAGCAGTTATTTTATAGGCTGGAATCACAGGGAAAAATCCTTAGATGGATAGCTGGATGGCTTCAGGGCAGGAGGCAGAGGGTTATGCTAAATGGCTATTCCTCAGATTGGGTTGATGTAAGAAGTGGGGTTCCTCAGGGATCAGTATTAGGACCACTGTTGTTTTTGATTTTCATAAATGACACTGATGAATGGATAGAGGGCATGACGTCTAAATTTTCAGATGATGGTAAGATTTGTAGAGTAGTTAATGATCGCCACCAAGCAGAGCTTCTTCAGAATGACTTTGATAGACTTCAGGCATGGTTAGAAAAATGGTAGCTATGCTTTAATCCAGCAAAGTGTAAGGTATTGCACCTGGGGAACAGTAACCCCAAAATAACTTATACTCTTGGCAGAGTTGAACTAAAGCCAGTAGTGGAGGGAAGGAACTTTGTGTCACAATACGGTCAAACATGAAGTTCTCTGAGCACTGTAGACAGGTTGCAAGGAAGGCCCATGGTGTTTTATCGATGATTTATCGAACAATCGCTAGTAGAGATAAAGACGTCATAATCCCATTATATAAGGCTACTGTTAGATCACACTTGAAATACTGCATTCAGGTATGGAGACTGCATTGTTCTTCTTGAAAGGCATTGACATTGACAAAGGCAAAGACATTGTTCTTCTTGAAAGGGTCCAGAGACAGGTAACTTGCCTGGTGAAATCGACAAAAGGTCGTCCATATGAGGAAAGACTTCGAATATGTGGGTTGCAGAGCTTGGAAACTAGGCACCTTAGAGGAGACTTGATTGAGGTATTTAAGGCTCTGAGAGGCATAAGCAAAATGAATAAGGACGAAATTTTCATGGTTATAAATGATTCTAGAACTAGGGGCCATAATTTCAAGTTACAGGGGGAGTTGTTTAGACTAGATTGCATCAAGTTTTATTCTAGCTAGCGAGTTATAAATTACTGGAATAAGTTACCTATATGGGTGGTAGAGGCTGACAGTTTAGGGAAATTCAGAGGTCAGCAGGATAATTACCTACAGGAAGAGGGAAACGCTTAGGTTGTCCATTTTCTCTTATTTATTAATTATTATATATATATATATATTTTAATTTTCTTCTTATTATTACTTTATTTATTTTATTTTATTTGTTATTTTATTATTTTTATTTTTTTGGCTGGTGCAGCATAAGCCATACGCTTCCTTGCACCATGTGGCCATTGCTAATACTAATACTAATACCAAGTGATCAAAAGAAAGTCTTCAAAACTTTACACAAAAAATATATTTTTACCTGGGCGGATAACAATGTAGAATATTTCTTACAATTGTAAATCTTACAAATCTACAATTGTTTTTTTAAAGCTTTAAAACAATTGTAATTTAGCCTCAGTTTATGCAGTATTGAGCAAACTAATTGCATCAATCTCATATTACTAAGGCGCTTCACAAGTTGCCTCGATATTGCACTACGTACTTTAAATAAAACGTACTGCAAGCAGATCGTGCTGCATCCTAACTTGGACGAACCAACACAGACCACACACTAATTCCCGGTCTTTTACTGTTTTCCCTGCTTTATTTAACTAATTATTTTAATCAATCATGCCTATAAGGGGGTAAGTGTTCCCTAGCAAGCAAGCCGACCGGGCTAGCCGGGTGGGTAAAGTGCCTGCCTAGCCACCCAAAGGTCGCGGGTTCGATTCCCGCCTTGGGCTTCGATCAAAGTACTGCAAAAACCTTGGGAGGTGCATTATGGCCACAGAAGCCTATGCGCCAACAACTACAAAAAAAAAAAAAAAAAACCCTAGCAAGCAGCACATTAGTTATAATAGCTGTCCTTTCATACCATACGGAAAAGAGCATGTTCGAACCCGTAAAGGAAGAATATTTTTCCATACGTCTTGAAATATCTCGGAAATATATAAATATGCTATCTAGTCATTATAATTATTGATTAACTGTTCAATTAACTTCTGATGTTGCTAATTATAAAATAAAATCCTTCTTGAGGCTGTTAAAGAATTCAAAACTGAAATAAATAAATTTCAAGGCAGACGAAATATTTCAATAACCACCGAATCGCCCGCTTTCAGTAAATTAGTGAGATTGCCTGAACCTATAATCCGAGTCAGGTTACTTCGTTTTTTATGAGAGACTGGGTTTATCCCAGTTCTATTATGGTAAACATGCCATAATTACCAATCTATGGTATGGTAAACATGCCATAGGTTGCAGGTCTTTTCCGACTCCTATCGTCTTGGGCAACTTTAGTACACAGCCACTCGGCTCAAAACGGCATTTAATTTTGAACCCTTTAAATGTTCTCATTATTCTATCAACTTAAGATGTCAAAATTTGAAATATTCTAATATAAAATCATAATTACACATGTATTTCAAAATTTTGAATTTAACCTTTCAGGGTGAACGTCCTAAGATTTTGTAACCTTTTGCTCATGGGGTCCGCTCCACACCTTGGAATGTAACTCACACCCTTCTAGCCAATGGCTGTCCCAGGAGTGTCTCCTCAACAGAGAAATAAATTGAATAATAATAATGTGTTTTTCATCCAGGAAGAGGAAAATGTTTTGTATCGAATATGAATCTAGTTTATACCTCGACGTGAAAAAACATACAGATGCGAAACACGCAAACGAGACTCTCGTCTGTGATCATTTTACTACTCGAGAGGAGTCATATTCCATTCGCATCTATGCAAATATTCCTGTCTCAGAATCTGTGGAAAATATATTATTCCACATACTTCATTTCCAGGGGCAAGAGGGAGATAACGGCAGCGATGCAGAAATTTTTTTGATGTCTGTAGAAATAAACGTACATTTTGATTGTTTGATGATTACAATAAATATATTTATTGCTTGAAAAATTATACTGTAACTCACACTATTTCCCATCACAGCCAATACGACAAGGGTTTACAAAGACAAGGAAATAAAAATAAAGGTTGAAAATAAAAATTAAATTAAATGAAAATTAAGTCAACTAATTATAAGACGAAATGCAGATGAAGATGTATAAATACATATAAAAATGAACTAATTTCGGAAGCCAAACTGAGCAGAGAAGTTATTATTATTATTTCTAGAAATATGCACAATACAGTATTTAGCAATTTGACCCTTCATGGTCCAAAGGCCAGGGATTTTACAAGAAATGACAGATGAATAAGTATGGTGGAACCAGCATCATCCCACATCGCAATTAAAAAAGAGAAAAATTATATAAAAATAAATAAAATAATAGAATTTAAGTAGTCATAGATATAAATGAAAATAGAAAAAAAAAGATTTACACAAGTTAACTTTACGTTAAGAGCAAACTTGAGTTGATTGAACAGTTAATCTGAAACGCAGTCAGAATTACGTGGCCTCGAACTCAGTCGGTCATTTGTGGCCTTTGAACTTCATGAAAGTACACAAATAGTAACGTTGTGCAAGTTGAGAGAAATATCTGACAGATGAAATCGGCAGAATTTGTGGAAACTAGAAATCAAAAGGGATTCTTTTCAAGGAAAACGTGATTGAAAAGGTGTGTGTGTGTGTGTGTGTGTTCTCCACACACACACATATACTGAAGTCGGCATCTCGCTCTTGAGCAAATGGAAGCATCTGAGATGGCAGAAATGTGTGTGTGTGTGTGTGTGTTCTCCACACACACACATATACTGAAGTCGGCATCTCGCTCTTGAGTAAATGGAAGCATCTGAGATGGCAGAAAACGATCTGAAAGGTAAAGTCGAATTTTATGAGGACACAGCTTAGGAGCTGCCCTAAGAGCTGTTGGAGGGGACTCTCCAGTAACACATCCCAGAAGAACGGTTTGGAAATTTGGTCGATAAGTTACTTCTATCTGTAGTGACGAGCCTGCGTGTGTCGATAAGTGTTGGTAGCTTTTGTTTGAGCCACTGCGGTTGTTCTGCCACTGGGAAGAAAGTTTGTTCTTGCGAAGAGTACATTTCAGTATCCAGAATTCCAAAGATGGGTTTTAATGCAGTGGGAGCGGCTGACGCCCAAATTTCAGATGCGTATAAAAGAGGTAGATGAATGACGGCCTTAAAGAAGTAAAGGCAGATTACACTCGACGTAGGTCGAAGTCCTCAGATTGTCGCTATTCACTATTTCGATTTACCTGTTCAGATTGCCACTAGAAGAACAACGAAGAATTTTCGGAAAAAAATATTCAGGTAAGGCCACAGACTAACTATGGCTAGAAGTCAAAATAGCTTTGCTTCTTTTGATGCCAGAATCTTCGGTATTGAAATAAACTGGTAGGAGTTTCACTATGATGATAAGAAATTATTCTTTATGTCCTAATTAAATTTTTTATTTTAATTAGGATTAACAATGAAATAGGCTGATAATTTTGAAAAGTGCTGTATATTAGGGATGGCTGAGTGGGAGAAGACAGAGTGGTAATCAATGGACACTGCTCTTCGAGGGAGGAGTAGCCCTGTTTGTACGTGACATAGCGCTTCAAATAATCTCGGTCGCCTACTCAGATTCAGAGTTTTATGAGGCATTACTCGTCACTCTAAAAGTCCACTCAGCACTCTTGGATATAGCAGTCGTTTACATTCCACCTGTCCCTAGTCTAGAAATGATAAATAATGTAGTAGACTGGCTTCTCAACAAATTACATGTGTCAACCACCCATATAGTATGTGGAGATTTCAACCTTACATCACAGCTCAATAACCTACTGGACACCATGTTAAATAAACTACAGCCATGTTCCATCTCTCTTATCAATGACCAACCTACAAGAGGCGAAAATAGACTTGACTTAATTCTGTCTTCTGGTAAATGTATAATTGATGTACCCCCCGAAATGTTCTTTCCATCCGATCATAGCCCAATTGCAATGCTCATAATGCTACCGTATGTGGACTTCAATGTCAAGGAAAAAATTAAGAGCCAGCTTGTCACTTCGCCAACCTTTCTGGACCCAAATAAATGCTTATTTGCTGCCAGCTGTATCCCGTGGGAATGTCTACTCAAATGTGATGCCTTATTTGCAACAACTCTCTTAACAAGTTGGATCAACTCTATTACAGAATTTGCGGCTTCCAAAGTAGTAAGGATGTCATCAAAATCTAAAACCTGGTGGAACTCTAGCCTATCTACATTGTTTAAACTAAAGCAAACTCTGCACAGAAAATGGAAACTGTCTAATGACACACAAGACAGAATTAACTACTCGAGGGCCAGAACAATATTTAATAGGGAAAACTCTAGAGCAATCAACCGCTACATGAAAGACACACTTGACAGGGGAAAGCTACCTCGTTGCACACATAAAAGTGACACAAATCAGGGGCTTGACAAAGAAGCGTGGATGGACCACATCAGGCAGATTCTCCAGCATATATCATGAGTCTCAAGTCAGGGAGTTTGAGTGGGATCAATTAGTTGACAATGAGATGGAGTCTGTTATTATCACTAAAGAAGCACTAATACAGAGTATTAACTCCCTCAGGCCAACTAACACAGCTGGAGTTGATGGAGTCCCCCACTTCATGGTAAAGTGTCTTAGTCCTTACCTAATTGAACCACTCCAAGCAATTTATAGCTCTATCCTTGCTTGCCGAGTTTTCCCTGAGAACTGGAATAAGTACGCTGTAATTCCAATGCCGAAAATTACAAAGCCTAACCTTGTGGAGCACTATAAGCCAATATCTACTGCATCTACCCTGTTAAAAGTACTAGAGAAAGCTCTGTTGCCAAAGTTGTCGAATCAGATACTGGCTGGGCAGCCTCAACAAATTCATTATTCAATGACTGCAAGATCAACAATAACTAACCTCCTCACAGTTCAGGCCACGATACTAAATGCTTTCCAAGCCAGAAAAGAAATTGCAATAATTTATGCCGATATAAAAGCAGCCTTCGATAGTCTGGATGTACATGCCTTACTTAATCTGCTCCAACACGCCTTCCAAATAAAAGTAAATTTGCTGAAGTTCCTACAGGCCCTACTTACTTGTCGGTCCATTTATTACCGCACAGATAGTCAGATCCTCCAACGCCAACTCCATGCAGGAATTCCACAGGGTGGAGTTTTATCAGGACTCCTCTTTACCGCCATGATGATCCCGTTCTGCAACGGTAGGGATGATGTATGCACTTATGCAGATGATATTAAGATCCTAACACCCATCCAACCGTCCATGAACAACAGGGCATTGTGTGAGCAGATTAATTATAAGCTTCTGAACTTATTCGTGTACTTGGACAAATTTGGCTTGGCCCTAAATCCGCAGAAGACTGTAATCATGGTGTACTCGCTCAAAAAATCGCCTACGCTCGTACACCCGAAACTTAATGGCAAACCTATCCCAGTTGTCGAGACGCATAGAGATCTCGGAGTAACATTTGATACGAAACTTGCGTTCAACTCTCATATTGACCTGATTGTAAAGAAAATGAACTACTTACGTTGGGCAACAAAACAGCACCTCTTGCTCGTGAAACAGACTGCAACAACCGCACGATATTTAAGAACCACAGTGTATTCAGCCATTTTGTATGGCGCTGAATTGTGGGCGTCAGCCACCCCTACCCACATTAGGAGAATATATGCGAGTGAATTCTGGCTGCTGAAGTGGGCAAACCATAAGCACCACCTCCCTCAACAGTTAAGGACCACGCAGCTCTCTGAACAGCTTAAACTGCAGCGTTTACCAGACATCATTTCCTGGAAACGATTAATGACTACAATCAAAATGATGACTGGCACGATATCATCACCATGCTTCTGGCAGCTTTGTGAGTGGCACATCCCGCCATCTGCATTAAGAGATACAAAATCCTTGAGAATGAAGACCAACAGACTGAAGATGGCCGACAGGTTTATACCCGCCAGTGCGTTAGAATCAATTCAGTGCCTAACACATATCGGAATTGACCTACTAAGGCTCATAGAAGATCCGAAATATAGGAAACAAACCGCAGTGTGGCTCGCTGAGGCTACTGTTGCCTAGTAGTTGTGTAAATTTCTGTCAAGAACTGTGTGTACGCAATTGAATAATGTATATCTCGCACAAGTTGATCAGTGGATGTGATGTTAAGATGAACTTTTGTATTACAATTGCCAGGACTCTAGACAGAAATGTAGTGAAGAGTAATGTAGTTTAAATGTCATATTTTCGTGTATATTTAACCTTTCTTGTATATTTTAGACATTCTTTTATTCGCATTTTATGATAATCTCCTGGCATTGTCTGCCGTGAAGGGAATTTGTCACTTACCAATGTACACCTATATTTTAAATTTGGTAGGACAAATAAAGATCTATTATTGTTATTAGTGGAGTCCCTCAGGGTTCAGTGTTGGGTGCATTGTTTGTTTT